>NW_019154111.1:25857899-25940399 GCF_002288905.1 Enhydra lutris kenyoni
CAGTGTGAGAGAGCATGAGTGAGGAGAAGGTCAGAGGGAGAAGCAGACTCCCCATGGAGCTGGAAGCCCGATGTGGGACTCGATCCCGGGACCCCAGGATCATGACCCGAGCCGAAGGCAGTCGTCCAACCAACTGAGCCACCCAGGCGTCCCACTATGCTCACTCTTGAAGAGATGATGCTATAATCCATCTTTCTTTCTCACAAGATAATTGACATAACTGGTCAAACCCCAGCCTTTTGTTCTTGCTCTGTATACGGACGATCACAAAGTATTCACCAAATACAGTATAATATAATGATGAAGGCATAACCCTGCAGGAAATTCTACTGTTCCTACCTTGAAAATGTATGCATAGCTCAAATCTCTTGAATGACCATCCACCACTACTTCTACCACTACCAGCAGGTCCGAAGCCACCATCATTTCTAATCCCGATAATTGTAATAGCCTCCTAAAAATAGTCTTTCTGCTTTTTCTCTTGCCCCTATTGTCTACTCTCAACACAGCAGCTGAGGTGATTATGTTAACACAAAAGTGAGATCATCTTTCAAGACCCATCTTCTCAAATGTCTACAACAGCTTTCATTTTAAGGGATTAAAAACCAAAGTTTTTCAATTGTCTAGAAATTCTCATAGGATATGGCTCTTTCTTTATATCTGTCTCTCTGGCTTTACTTCCTACCACTCTTTTTTCTCTTACTCACGAGCTCTAGCCATGCTGGCCTCTATTTTTCTTTAAGTATACAGATTATGCTCCTATCTAAGGGAGGCTGCACCTGTCATTCCACGTCCCTGGACTATTTTCGCCAAGATGTCAATGTAACTAATTGGCTTCATGTCTCATGGTTTCCTTCATGTCTCTGCTTAAATGTTACCCTATAAGACAGACCTTCTTTGATTACTCTCTGTATGATGGTAAACACCACTCTCCCACAATCCAGGTACTCCCTTTCCCCTTACATTGCTTATCATTCATCATAGAACATATTATTATCTGACATTCTCTACTCCCCCATATACAAAATGTAAGTCATATAGAGCAGAGACTTTGTCTTGTTCATTGTTGCATCTCCAGTGCCAAGAAAACAGGAACACAGGATAAAATCAATAGATAGTTTTTGAATAATGAAACAGGATTAAGTGTGAATCCATCCTGTCTCAGCTGTTTGACTTTAGATAAAACACTAGGCCCTCTATGGCTCAGTTTACTCATTGTAAACTGGACGTAGTAATAATAATAAATGATAAATAATTACCAGCCTTATTTGTGAGCATAAAAAGTTCATATATGCAACATGCTTAGAACAGCGTCTGCCACAAAATAGTGTTACATTAAGTTTTAGCTATTACCAATTTCAATAAGCCTATTAAGTTAACTTTATGGAGCTGAAGTCTTTACTGTGGACAAGAACAGAACTGAAAAATAAGCCAACTCAATATTTTCCTTTTCCTTCTCTCTAGCCTTATTTTTTGTGAATATTTATTTGTAAAACCCACTTGCAGCCAACAGTAAGCAAAACTTCAACGTGGTCTGAATTAAATGGCAACAACAGATTTTTCAGGTATGGAGAAACTATAATCTGAATGACCAGGTATTTACTTTTCTTTTTTCCAGTTTTATTTATTTTTATCAAGGTCCTTCCAAAAAGTTTCAAGATAGACTCTTCATTCATTCTTTTATAGCTCCCAACTATTATTTTATCTCCTACATAGTAGGCACTATGCAATGATGGCAAAGCTATGACATCCACCTATTCTCAAAGAACTTCTAGCCTAGGAGTGGATCTTAAACATGCAAAACCAGTATAACATCAATCACAATGAGTATTAATTAGAATCCTATTCAGTGGACACAAGACCACAATCATCCTGGGACTCAGGACTAAGATTCATCAAGGAGGAGGCTGAGTGCCAGTGGGAAAAGTACAGCTACATAGAAATGGTAATTCACTAAGGCAGTAGCAAAGAGAAGGAAGAGAAGAGTGGAGGGATCCAAGAAGTCTAAAGGAAGTAGAATAAATGAGACTGTCACTAACTGGGTGTGTGAAAAGAAAGAAACAGTGGTTAGTACTTACTGTTTGACTTGGGCATGATGTGAACTTGAGATGATTGTTGTCATTCTCAACATAGGCAGCAGAAGAGAAGGAGATTTGGGGTAAAAGATGATGGATTACTACATTTACTGGGTTTAATTTTACATGTCTGTGAGATTATCAAGGTGTGTTAGGTATGACCATAGAGAGTGAGAAACTCAGGTAAAGAGCCTGAGAAAAAGTTCTCAGGTTATAAATATATATATTTGCAAGTCCCTGGAATACTCATAGGTAAAATAGGTACACCAAGAATAAAACCATATTACAAAGTATATATTTAAAAAAAAGGAAGAAAACTGTATCTCAAATCCTATTGGAGGAAAGTTATAGCTCTATAATTCTGAGAAGAATTTATCATCAGATTATTTTGTAAGACAAGAGTGGCCAAGAATAAAAAATGTTACCCAGAAAATAATTTTACATAAAATGCAAGGATTCCAAATATGCCTTTCAACATAAAGACATTTGGAGAAAGCCACATATAAAATACGAATGCAGAATTCTGAAAAGACAGTTCTACATGGTATGATATGGTTAACCAGAATTTTTAAAAAAAGAGTGTGGACACTGCACCTGTCCTCTCAAGTCTCTGGTACATCTGTCTACATATACGAAGTAGCTAATTACGAAGACAATTCATTCAACAAGGGTTCTAGAAGGCATCCTGAGAAAAGCACAAGTTTTAAGAGTAACACAAGAATTTGAATCCTGGTCTTGATGCTTATTAGCTGTGTGACCCGAATCTCCAGTGCTTAGAACTCTGTCCAGTACAATGTAAAGGCTCTATAAAAACTTCTTGAACACATTGAATGAATGACTTTCATTCTTTAAACATTTCTTTAAACATTATTCTCCTTAAACATAAAATGGGCCCATATCCTATAAGCCCGGAAATTCCTTAATTTTTAATAAGGTATAAAAAACATATAAAGTCCTGTAAAGTATTTGGCCAATTAATATTACTTCTCTTAGTTTGTTTCCCTAACCTTCCTTAATGATTTAAAGATTAAACCTAAAGCAAAGTCTAACTGTGCTTTAAAAAATGGAGAGGTATATTATTAAATGGAATAAGCCAAGAGTTTGCTTGATAAGCATAATGTTTTTGTTTTGTTCACTACTTTATCCCCAGCATAAAGGCTTAATCCAATAAATATCTGTTAAATCCAACGATTAAAATATTCTTTGAAGAAAACCCTCATTTTAAATGGTAATGTAGGGGTGCTTGGGTAGTTTAGTCAGAAGAACATGTGACTCAAGGTTGTGAGTTCAAGCCTCAATTGGGTGTAGAGATTACCAAAAAAATGAATAAATATGCCTTAAAAAATAAATAAAGTGGTCATTTGGCCTAACTCAAAATAGAAACTTGTTTAACTTTCAGAATATATTTTGTAGTCTCTCCAGTTAGCTTATTTATGAATATCATACATACAGAGATACTCTGTATCATTCATTCTATGAGTGGAAACGACTTGGCCTCCACTGTCTACTATTTCAAATTCATCATGCACTGTGCCTGTGTAGATATGTTCAATGAATCTTCAAACCATCTTTATACTTTCTTTTAATGCTGGAGGGCAATCACTTTTATATTCTGTCCATGAATAGCTCATATTTGATTCATTCTTACAATTTCTCCTACAATAACATTTTAGCACAGTTTTGTCCCAATGTATTTCTGAAAATGAAATACTTCCACAAGAAAAAAAAAATAAACTGTGGAATATTAAACCCTTTCTCCTGTTTCCTTTTTTTTTTTTTTTTTTAAGATTTTATTTAATTATTTGTCAGAGAGAGAGAGGGAGAGAGAGCAAGCACAGGCAGACAGAATGGCAGGCAGAGGCAGAGGGAGAAGCAGGCTCCCTGATGAGCAAGGAGCCTGATGTGGGACTCAATCCCAGGACGCTGGGATCATGACCTGAGCCGAAGGCAGCTGCTTAATCAACTGAGCCACCCAGGCGTCCCCTGTTTCCTTTTGAATAGAATAAATCTCATACACTTACAACATTTGTAAGTATAGATATTATGCACTTATGCATATGTATAAGTCTTATAAAGATAAAAACAAAATCTTGCAGTTACAAAACTCATATGCCATCTTCAGTGTTATAAATAATATGCATTTTTATTTGTGAGATGAATTACTTTTAAAAAACAGTGAAGAAGCAAAAATGCCAAGTAGATGAAACATTGACAGGGAACAGTGACATTTTAAGTGTTGAGAAAAAGAGTTATAATTAAACATTATTGTCCCTCTATTTCTTTCACATCATGGTGGCTACTGAACATGTCTGGGTGGGTATACAGATATTCACAGCTTCTTCAACCAGAAGTAAGTAGAATTAGTTATATGAAAAAGTGAGGCTTTAGAGGATAGGAAAAAAAAACCATTTATTCTATATATGTGGAAACAGCTGGCTCTTCCATAGAAAATTGCTTATGTAGTTTCTACATTCACCCTCTACTTTTCACATTCTTATAAATAGGCATAAAAATGCATATATTCATTCATTCACTCTCCAAATATTTGAGCATCAATTATGTTCAAGGCACTGTAGAATTCACTTTGTAGAGTAAAAGGAAAGCAGGGATGGCAATATTACTGTCAGAGTAGAAATAAAGGCAAGGAAACAAATTGGACCAAGAGAGTAGAAAACAAGGTACATTTCATAACAAAAAATAATGATCATGAATGTTTATAAAATGAATAAAATAGAATGCATGTATAAATGCATGTATAAAACATTATCAGAAATGCAAAGAAAAACTTACAGAAACACATGTGTTTGAGAAGACTGTAACAGGCCAGTATTAGTATATCAGTACTTATACATTAAATGTACAAGAATGAATAAAAATATTTGATCCATATAAATATAATTAGGGGATACCTAATACCTATACAGTCAGTGACACTGTAATAGTGTTGGACAGTGAGAGGTTATAGCTACACTTGTGATGAACACAGCACAATATATAAGCTTGTCCAATCACTATGTGTACACCTGAAACTAATGTAACATTATATAACAATTACACTCAAATTAAAAATAAATAATAGAAATATGATTTAAAAAGTGTAACAAAGTTAAATTTATATGTATATATAAAATCTGTATCAAAAGTCCTTTTATAAAATAAATCACATTGACTCACATTCATAATACTTTTATAGCATTCATAATACTTTTACCATATTAACCATTTATCATAGGACACTAAGAATATTATAACAAATTTCAAAAACTAAATTACATGGAGGCACCTGGGTGGCTCAGTGGGTTAAAGCCTCTGCCTTCGGCTCGGGTCATGATCCCAGGGTCCTGGGATCGAGCCCTGTATCGGGCTATTCGCTCAGCGGGGAGCCTGCTTCCTCCTCTCTCTCTGCCTGCCTCTCTGCCTACTTGTGATCTCTGTCTGTCAAATAAATAAATAAATCTTTAAAAAAAAAAAAAAAAACTAAATTACATGGGTCAAATTGTATATACCATAGGAAGAATAAAAACCAAAATGCTCCAGCTAGTACAAATTATAGATATTTTCCTAAATAATTTTGGAGGTAAAAGGGAAATCAGATCTGTCCAGTCAAGAGGAACCTAAGCAAACATGACAAGTAAATTCAATGTTATTCTGGATGTGTTATCCCCTCACCTTCTCCTCAAACTTCACCTTTGTTTTTGTATTTTTCAGGTTCATGAATCCGTACATTGATCTTTAGTGGGCTGAGCTAGCTACCTTCAATTTTTATTACTTCAGTGAGTCCTGATCAGCACCTTGAGATCCAACCCTCAGTCCCAGCCCCAACCAGCACACACCTTGCTCTCCTGAGAGAATCAGAATATCACTGCATTGTTGAATGGATAAGTATAAAAATGACTGGCACAACACTAGGGCGATAACAGGAAGTGCCTGAAAAATGTTAATGTAATCTGAATCTGAAAGACTTTTACATTTCTACACCCGAGACAGAATTCTCTTCTGACTCTAAGGCCTGTGGTTTTATGGAGGTGCTAGATACTCCAATCTAGGAATCCTACCAGATGCTCAGATTTGACAACTCCAAAATCAACTGCATTAGGCAGTACATTTTTTTATAAGTGCACAAACCAGCTTCAGCTAGCTTTAGTACAAAGGAGGACTTTATTAAAGGAATTCAGAGGTAACAATGTAGCCACATCTCAAGAAGTATGAGAGAGGAGAGTATGATCCCTTTCTCTTCTGGCATCTGTTTCTCACCTCTTTGATTCTTCTTTCTAGGGAATAACTTTTCAGCAATGTTGTTAGTTCACAAAGTATAGTGGATTAAAGGAAACTTTGAACTCCAAATTCACAATATAATGGTCCCAGAAACAAAGATGTTGACACTCATCATCCCAGTCTTAAATTCTGGAAGCTAATTTCTAACCCAATAAAAAATGGCCATAGGGTTAGGGTCAAGTAGTAAATTTGACTCAAGATTCTGCCTTTGTAAAAGCTTTTATGGCAGAGAGTATGGCAGTGACACAGACAAATTTTAGAAAACATTGCAAGCAAACCAGACATCCCAATAAGTATACGGTACTTAATTCCAAACTAAACATTTGTACCCTACTTTCCTAATTTTATCAATGAAACCATAATTTTTTTCTGTTTAAACTTCTCTCATATCATGGAAGTCATCTTTCATGTCTTTTTTCATTTTTCTTTCCAATACATCTCCTATAGTTTGTATTTTTCAAGTTACATCCTTTCAATCTCATCATTACTAACATGACTCCAGTTCAGCCCCACTGTATCTTCACCTAAAGTACTCCAACAGTCTTACGATAGGTTTTCCGTCTCTACACTTCTCCACTCCATGGCTGGACCTTAGTGGGCTGGAAAACAGCTAAAATACTAGAGAAGTAGATAAGAGCAAAAATCATCTCTGTGTAACTATGAATAACCAGAAAGTTGTTGCATTAAGCACAATGGGAGGCCCTGCAAGATTTCAAGCCTAAGAGTGATTTCAGTTGAGAGGAAAAAATGAAATCAGGGAGGGGCACCTGGGTGGCTCAGTGGGTTAAAGCCTCTGCCTTCAGCTCAGGTCATGATCTCAGGGTCCTGGGATCGAGCCCTGCATTGGGCTCTCTGCTCAGCGGGGAGCCTGCTTCCCCCTCTCTCTCTGTCTGCCTCTCTGCCTACTTGTGATTTCTGTCTGTCAAATAAATAAATAAAATCTTTTAAAAAAATAAAAAAAATAAAAAATAACGAAATCAGGGAGAGCAGTAATGAGAATAACATTGGTGGTTTAGATTGGGCAAGTATTAATGGAAGTCACCTAATTATGTCATTCCCTATTTTAAGAAGTCCTTTAAAGGTCATATACAGATGGTCCACATCCAAAATCATCCTCAATGGGGAAAAAAGTGAGAGCTTTTACTCTAAGGTCAGGAACAAGACAGGAATGTCCACCATTGTTATTTAACATAGTACTGGAAGTCCTAGTCTCAGCAATCAGAAACAAAAAGAATTAAAGGCATCCAAATTGGCAAGGAAGAAGTCAAACCTTCACTATTCTCAGATGACAGGATACTCTATGTAGAAAACCCAAAAGACTCCACCAAAAACTGCGAGATCTGACACATGAATTCGGCAAAGTTGCAGGATACAAAATCAATGTACAGAAATCTGTTGCATTTCTATACACCAGTAATGAAGCAGCAGAAAACAAAATCAAGAAATCCATCCCATTTACAATTGTACCTAAACCATAAGATACCTAGGAATAAACATAATCAAAGAGGTAAAAGATCTGTACTCTGAAAACTATAGAAGACTTCCGAAAGAAACTGAAGAGGACCCAAAGAAATGGAAAAAAAATTCCATTCTCACGGATAAGAAGAACAAATACTGATAAAATGTCTATATTACTCAAAGTAATCTCCACAATTAATGCAATCTTTGCCAAAATACCACCAGCATTTTTCACAGAACTAGTACAAACAATCCTGAAATTTGTATGGAACCACAAAAGATCCAGAATAGCCAAAGCAGCCTTGGGGAAAAAAGCAAAGCTGAGGGCATCCCAATTCCAGACTTCAAGTTATATTACAAAACTGCAATCATCAAGACAGTATGGTCCTGTCAGAGAAACAGAGACATAGATCAATGGAACAGAACAGAGAACCCAGAAATGGACCCACAACTAAATGGTCCCCTCATCTTCAACAAAGCAGGGAAGAATATCCAATGGAAAAAAAGACAGTCTTTTCCACAAATGGTGCTGGGAAAATTGGACAGCTACATGCAAAAGAATGAAACTGGACCACTTTTTTACACTATACACAAAAATAAATTCAAAATGGATGAAAGACCGAAATGTGAGACAGGAAACCATCAAAAACCTAGAGGAGAACATAGGTAGCAATGTCTTTGACTCGGCTGTAGCAACTTCCTGCTGGACATGTCTCCAGAGGAAAGGGAAACAAAAGCAAAAATGGATTATTGGGATTTCAATAAGATAAAAAGCTTCTGCACAGCAAAGGAAATAATCAACAAAACTAAAAGTCAACCTATGGAATGGGAGAAGATATCTGCAAGCGACATATCTGAAAAATGGTTAATATTCAAAATGCATAAAGAATTTATCAAACTCAAAACCTAAAAAACAAATACTCCAGTTAAGAATGGGCAAAAGAAATGAATGGACATTTTTCCAAAGAAGACATACAGATGACTAACAGACACATGAATAGATGCTCAACATCACTCACCGTCAGGAAAATACAAATCAAAACTGCGATGAGATACCACCTCACACTAGTCAGAATGGCTAAAATTAACAACACAGGAGACAAGAGATGTTGATGAGGATGTGGAGAAAGGGGAACCCCCTTACACCATTGATGGGAATGCAAACTGGTGTAGCCACTCTGGAAAACAGTATAGAGCTTTCTAAAAAAGTAAAAATAAGGACGCCTGGGTGGCTCAGTCAGTTAAGTGTCTGCCTGTGGCTCAGGTCATGATCCCAGGGTCCTGGGTTCTAGTCCCTAGTCAGGCTTCTTGCTCAGCAGGCAGCCTGCTTCTCCCTCTGCCTGCCACTCCCCCTGCTTGTATGCTCCCTTTCTCTGACAAATGAATAAATAAAATCTTTTTTTTTTCTTAAAGGTTAAAAATAGAAGTATCTTGGGACACCTGGGTTGCTCCATCGGTTAAGCCTCTGCCTTTGGCTCAGGTCATGGTCCAGGGGTCCTGGAATCAAGCCCCATGTCAGGCTCCCTGCTTAGCCAAGAGTCTGCTTCTCCCTCTCCCTCTGCCCCTCCCCACCCCTCATCTTCTTTCTCCCTCGCCCCCTCTTTCAAATACAATACATAAATAAATAAAATATTTACCAAAAAAAATTGAACTATTCTATGACCCAGAAATTGCACTACTAGGTATTTACCTAAAGGATACAAAATACTGATTTAAAGGGGCACATATACCCGATGTTTATAGCAGTATTATCAACAATAGCCAAATTATGGAGAGAGCCCAAATATCCATCTATTGATGAATGGATAAAGAATACACACACACACACTTTATATATATATACATATATGTGTACATACACATATATATAATGAAATATTACTCAGCCATAAAAAAAAGAATGAAATCTTGCCATTTGCAATGATGTGGATGGAGCTAGAATGTATTATGTTAAGCAAATTAAGTCAGTTAAAGAAAGACAAATATAATTTCACTTATATGTGGAATTTAAAAAACAAAACCAATAAACATGGGGAAGGGGAAAAAAAGAGGGGGAGTCAAACCATAAGAGACTCTTACCTATATAGAGCAAATAATGGAGAGCACTGTGAATTGTGTAAGACTGATGAATCACAGACCTGTTCCCCTGAAACGAATAATACATTATATGTTAATTAAAAAAAAAAAAAACAGCTGCAGGTTGCTGGAGGGGAGGCAGGTGGGGAATGGGCTAAATGGGGGGATGGATATTAGGGAGGGCACTTGTGATGAGCACTGGGTGTTATATGTAAGTGATGAATCACTAAATTCTACCACTGAAACCAATAATATTATACTCTATGTTAACTAGGTTTTTTTTTTTAACTTAAAAAAATAAAATAAAGTTCCTTAATGGTTTCCTATTACCTATAGAATAAAATAAATTTTTTAACATGGCTCCAAATCTCCCTTTTCAGTTTTATTTCTCATCATTCCAATATGTACCCAGGATTACAGCCACACCAGATTTCTTATAATCCTTGAGCTCATCATGTATTTTCACACATTTTTAAATGTGTGATCATAAAGTTCACATAGACTAAAATGCTTTTCTTGACATTCTGTGGTAGGACAAACCCTACTCTTACCAAGGCCAATGCCCATGTCAAACCATCTGTGGAATTTTCCATTATTATGCCCAACATTAATTCTTTAGCATTCTGCAATATCATAGCTTGTGTATACCTCAAATTCGGTATTTTTAACTCAGTAATAATTAGCAGAGTCAATCCTTTACTTACATTTATTCTGGCTCTTTGAGAAAAGAAATTAAGTATTATTCATCATGTATAGTCTCAGGTCTACCTGGCATACTTACAGTGGATATTTAAAAAAAAAAAAAACCTTACTGAATGAATGTATAGAATAAGAAAATGGAATATAAACATCCTCTCCTCTTAAACTAGAATAAAAGGTCTTAAAAGGCAGAATATGTCTTATGTGTTGTTATCTTTGCATTAAAGTCCATAAAATTGTTTACAAGAAATGCTTGGTTGTGGTACAGAATCTTAAAATTAAATTCATTATTAAGCCTTATGATAAGAAGATGACCATTTATGTCATCAGAATATCAGAAAAGCATTAGGAGCTCATGGAGAATTAAATATCTCAGTATCACTGATCACATTTTATCTAATTTTCAATACTTATTAACAGAATGATCCTATGGAGGAAGTTATGAAAATCCAATATAGAAATACCTGACATCTTTATATGACTTTATTGGCAAGTATGATACTAATAACTTCCAGTAGAATAATCAATAAACATCTTAAATATTAAATGTAGAAATAAAACAAACACTGAAGTGGTATCAACAGTGATATAAATATTCATGTAACATATTTGGCTAGAAAGTCCTAAAACATCAGTTATCCAACTAAAATTTAAAGAAAAAAATCAACTTTAAGGAAAGTGGAAATGAGTAAGATTAAAGTCTAAAAGTCATTACTGCCTGCGAAGAGCAGCTTAAACTTTGAAAGAAGACTATTTTTTAAGAAATCTTTTTAGTAATATTTACAGCAAAATTAGGTAGAGATCTCAAAGCTATGATGCAAATTTTCTTCTCTAATTTAACTATAATAATAAATGATTAAAACAATTCTCATAGTGACCTCTCGTATAATGATGCACACAATACCCATGAAATAAAAGTATGTTTTTAAAGAAAGAAACAAAATGAAAATAATGCATGACTTTTATCGTTTGAAGGAAATAAATTCTTAAGGAAGACATATTAGAGTTTTTATCCACATTTTGTGAATGTAGTATTCTATTGATAAAAAAATCTGTAGACATAAAATTCAAATATTTCAAGGTAATATATGAAACAAATATGAAGCAAATATAAAATATGAATAATATAGGGAAAATTCATGTAGTTTAGAATTTGAGGAGAATTATTTTTAACAATCTCAGGATGAATATAAATAAAGAAGTATAGGTTATCCTATTTAAAAAGGTGAAGTACATAATTCTTAGTGCTTTTTTTTTTTTTTTTTTTTTGCTTCTACAGAAGCAAGGAAGACAGCACATCTTTTAACATTTATTAAGATAAAAAATAGGACAATTCCAACCCCAATCATGCGACTATTGCATGAAGGAGGCTTGATACGGGAAAGCTTAAATGCCACATTTGTCTTCATACTAGATCTTGCTTTGAGGGTAAACAGTTGCTTTAAATTCTTGCCTATATTTTGCAAAATACATGTTAAGTATATTTTGTTTTCCAAATCAGGCGTGCCATACACAGACATATACACACATAAAAATTTCCACATGAACGTCACAGAATATATAATACGTTTTAAATAAATTTTAACTTAGTCCAGACCTTAGAATTCCACGTAAGGAGAATCATTCCCTGTAGAAGACTCTTATACAGATCTTTTTTTTAATTTTTTTTATTTTTTTAACTTCTGAAATGAAGATGCTCATGTAACTATGGTAACATGATGATATCTTTTAACTATTTTGTTTATGCTTTTTTGGCTGAGTAGGCAATCTACCCCTGTTTCTGAAATTCCCTCTAGCATTTTATATCCACTGGGGTGGACTGATTTATGAAGAAAGTCTAAAAGCAGCTGTCTTCCACCCACACTTCAACCAAACCAAATACACAATTTCTTCTACAGATGTTTTTTTTTCTTTTTTCCCTGAAACCAGTATGTTTCAAAACCAGTTGCTGCCACATTTAATACATGAACATTTTCTACCAAAACAAATAAAAATACCTATATCAATGCATAAAACAGGAAAAAGGAGGCAGAACTCACAGAAGTTTTTGACCTTAAAATGAAAATGTCAGCACAATTATTTGCAGGCATTTTACAAAGACTGGCAATATAGAACTGTACCTACACATCTACTACTTGAAATTCATGACTTATATCCTTATGATAAAGACGCCTCAGTCCAAGTACCCTTTTAATGCTACATATTTGCTAACTCTCCCCATTCAAAATATCCAGCAGAATTAATAACAATGCAATGTGACAATTTGTTCACTAAATGTTAACACTTTTGAATCAGAAAAAGAATAAAACAGAAGGAACTTTATAAATGTAGAACTTGTTTCTCCCTCACTTTTAAAAATTAAACAAAAGAAGAGCTGCTATAATAGTTTGTCTCATTTGTGAAAATAGATGAATCAGTCAATTCACCCAGCCATTAGGAAACAGTCACTAAATAATTATTTTTGTGCAGCATTTTTACCAAATGTAAGTTTGAAAAGCTGCATTTTGAACCATAAATACTGAATTTCTAAAGGATGCTCTTTAATAGGTTATTTCTTAGAGTAGTTTTAGGTTCATAGTAAAATTGAGAGAAAAGTACAAAGAGATTTCTCTATGCTCCCTATCTCCACACACGCATAGCCTCAAACTTATCAACATCCCCACGCCACCCTCCCCCCATGGTATATTTGTTACAACCGATGTACTACACTGGCATTCCACTAGCATACAGTGTCTAAAGTTTATATTAGGGTGTGCTCATAATGTTGTACATTCTCTGAGTTTGGACAAATTTATAATAACATGTACTCACCATTATAACATCATACAGAGTAGTTATACTGTCCTAAAGCTCCTGTGCTCTGACAATTCATCCCTCTCTCCCTGCAATCTTTGGCAATCACTTATCTTTTTTATGGTATCTACTATTTTAGCCGTTCCAGAATGTTATATAATTGGAACCATGGAGTATGCAGCCTTTCCAGAATGCTTTCTTTCACTTCCTATCATGCATTTAAAGTCTTTCCATTGGGTGGTGCGGTCAGTTAAGTCTCTTAGTGTTGGTCCTGAGATTCAGCCCCTAGTTGGGCTCCACACTCAATGCAGAGTTTGCTTAAGACTCTTTCTCCCTTTCCCACTGCCCCTCCCTCCAACCCCCTATGCTCTCTCTCTCTCTCTCCCTCTCTAAATAAATAAAATCTTATAAAAAGTAAAAATAAAGTTCCTCCATGTCTTTTCATGGCTTAACAGCTCATTTCTTCTTAGCACTGAATAATATTCCATTGATTGGATGTACCACATCTTACACATTCATCCTCTGAAGGACAACTTGGTTGCTTCTAAGGTTGGGCAATCATAAATAAAGCTTCAACAGCCATCTGTGCACAAGTTTTTGTGTGGATGTAAGTTTTCAATTCCGTTGGATAAGTATGAAGGAGAATAAATGTCAGATCAAGTGGTAAGAGTATGTTTAGTATTGTATATAAAAAACCACCACACTATCTTTCGAAGCAACTGTACCGTTTTGCATTCTCAGTAGCAATGAATGAGACTCCACATCCTCTCCAGCATTTGGTGTTCTCAGGGATCTGAATTTTGGCTATTCTAATAATCATGTAGTGACAATCTCATTGTTTTAATTGGCATTTACCTGATAATATATGGTGTGAAGCATCTATTTGTGTGTTTATCTGCTATCTAGACACCTTCTTTTGTAAGGTGTCTGTTAAGGTCTTTGCCCTATTCTTTAACTGGGTGTTTCTCTTTTTATTGAGTTATAAAGGTTATTTGTATTATTTTGGATAACAGTACTTTATCAGATACATCTTTTACAAGTCTGTGCCTTTTCCCCCCATTATACTGACAGTGTCGTTTATACAGTAGAAATTTTTAATTTAAATTAATTTCAGCTTATCAACTCTTTCTTTCATGAGTCATGCCTTTACTGTTGTATCTAAAAACTCATGGCAAAACACATGGTCATCTAGATTTTCACCTATGTTATTTTCTAGTTTTCTAGTTTTGCATTTTACATTCAGGTCTATGAGTCATTTTGAGGTTTGTCAAGAGTGTAAAACATGTGTCTAGATGCACTTTTTTTTTTTTTTTTTTTTTTTTTTTTTTTTTTTCAGTTTTTTCAATGCTTTTTTTTTTTATTACTACTTTTTATCTTTTTTTTAGATTTTCTTTTTTTTTTTTTTTTTTTTTTTACTGCGTATGTCCAGTTGTTCCAATGCCATTTGTTGAAAAGACTACCTTTTCTCCATTGAATTACTTTTACTCCTTTGTCAAAGATCAGGTGACTGTGTTTAAATGGGTCAGTTCTGGGGCTCTGTTTTCTATTCTATTGATCTGTTTGTCTATTCACTTGCCAATACCACACTTCCTTGATTACTACAGCTTTATAGTAGTAAGTTTTAAGGTCAGGTAGTGTCACTCCTCCAACTTTGCTCTTCTTCGATATTGTGTTGGCTATTTTGAGTCTTTTGTGTCTCCATATAAACCCTAGAATCAGTTTGTGAATACCTACAAAATAACTTGCTGGGATTCTAATTGTGATTATATTAAATCTACACAAAAAATTGGGAAGAACTGACATTCTGATAGTATTGAATCTTTCTATCCATGAACATGGAATATCTACTTCTTAACTTGATTAACTTCATCAGAATTTATAGATCTCAATATATATCTTATATATATTTTGTTAGATTAATACCTAAGTATTTCATTTTTGGGTGTGCTAGTGTAAAAAATAGTTTGTTTTTAATTTCAAATTCCACTTGATCGATCCTGGCGTATAGGAAAGCAATTAGCTTTTGTATATAATTAACCTTGTATCCTGCAACCTTGTTGTTATCATTAGTTCTAGGAGCTTATTTTGTTGGTTCATTCAGATTTTCTACATAGGTGATCATGTTATCTGTAAACAAAAAGTTTTACTTTCCCCTTCCTAATCTATATACTTTCTATTTATTTTTCTTGTTTTATTATGTAAGTCAGGACTTCCGGTACATTGAAAAGGAGCGGTGAGAGAGTACATCCTTGCCTTGTTCCTGGTCTTAGTGGTAAAGATTTTGGTTTCTCAACATTAAGTATAATGTTAGTGTTACATTTTTAATATATGTTCTTTATCAAACTGAGGACGTTCTCTTCTATTCATAGTTTATTGAGAGTTTTTTATTATGATTCATGTCATGTTTTTTCATGCTTTTTCTATTTCTATTGATACAATCATGTGATTTTTGTTCTTTAGTTTGTTGTGATAGATTACATTAACTGATTTTTGAATGTTGAAACAGTTTCACACACTCAGGATAAACCCCAGTTGGTTATGGTGTATAATTCTTTTCATACATCGTTTGATATAATTTATTAATATTTCATTGAGATTTTTACAAAATGTTTATGAGAGATAATGTTCGGTAGTTTTCTTTTCCTGAAATATCTTTATCTGGTTTTGGTGTTAGGGTAATGGTGGCCTATGCTTCCTATTAGCATAAATGTGCTGGTTTCATGCTTACTTGGGGGCCAGGAATCTTTTAATTGGTTTCTGAATTTCTCATAAAGGAAATCAATTCATGTCTTGTTGTTGAATCTTTGGATGCTTTAGGAAGTATCCCCTCTGCTTTTGTCTTCTGAAAGAATTGTGGAGAATTGGTATAATTTCCTCCCTAAATGCTGGATGGAAGTCACCAGTGAATTTATATAGGCCAGGTGATTTTTGTTTGGAAGATTATTCATAATGGATGAAGTTTCTTGAACAGATGAGGCTTATTCAGAAATCCTCATTTTGTTCATGCATTGTTTCCTTAATCTGTGATCATCTTTATAATGGTTATTTTGAATACTTTGTCAGGTCCTTCATATAATTCCATTTCTTTAGAGTTCATTTCTGGAGATTTATTTTACTCTTCGACTGAGCCATTTCTCAGTTTCTTCATGTTCCTTGTAATTCTGTGTTGGTGTGTAAGTTTTTGGAAAAATAGTCACCTCTTTCAGTCTTTACAGACTAGTTTTGTACAAGGTAAAGTCCTTCACCAATCTGCCTGGCTCAACTTTCTATAAGCCTTTCAAATATTTTCTGTGAGTATGTCTTCTCTGGATTGTACCTGCTGTTCTTAATTAGAGGAATTTGTTAGTTAGTTTGTTTGTTTGTTTCTTTCTTTTTTTTCTTTTTTTTTTTTAGGTTTGTAATCTCTTATTCTTTCTTGGGGTCTGTGTGGATTCTGTTAAACAGCAGCATGCTGCCCTGCTTTTTTTTTTTTTGGTTCTCAGAAGCATCCCCAGGCATCTAGAGTATGCCAAATGCCATCAGCAACCTGAGTTGAGCTGGTCAGAAGTCAGTTCCTTAGGCAGTCCCTCCCAAAGCTAGAATATTGGTTATATACATTTCACTGTTCTCTTTCTCCCTGAGGAAGAGATCACAGAATTGTATTGCCCTCTGTATGCTGTACTATAGGCTCTCTGGAGCAGAATTATGGTGCCCAACACTTTTTTTATTTTCAGCTAGGGTATGTCTTGTTCCTTTAGCACTCTGAGACAGGTGAAACAGAAGCCAGTTCTCAGGCAGCCCCACAAAAAGTCATAACATTGGACGTATGGTCCAGTCTCTTAGTTTCCTCTCCAGGGAGAAATCGGGATTGGGTGTTTCCTCCGCATCACATGGCGCCGTACCAAGGGGAGGGAGTATAATGATAGGGTGCAACAAACTTCCTGTTAGCATAAATGTGCTGATTTCGTGCTTACTTGAGGGCCAGGAATCTTTTAATTGGTTTCTGAATTTCTCATAAAGGAAATTAATTCATGTATTATTGTTGAATCTTTGTTTCTGTGCAAGAAAAGTAGGCCAGGCTCTTCCTATTCCACCATCTTGCTTACCTCGCTTCCAATCATGCTTCCCTTTTTGGCTATCTTTATATTAGGTCCAGTTCTAGGTTTCTATATTTTTAAAATTTTTCTAATTTCACATTTTATATCATATTTGGTTTCATGAGATGACATAATTTTATAAATATGACTCACATGGATCATGATTTCCAGTCTCTTTTATGAGCTCCATAAAGATTTCTGTTGTATTTCATCTACTGAACTTTCATATTCTCTACAGCCTGTTGATTTTGCAAACTATTTGTAACTTACATATTTGACAAATGGCTTCAAAGTTCATGAAAACATTTAATATTGTAGATCTTTATAATAGATCAGAAAAGTTATTTTTAATTTAAGTATATAGGAGTAGGAGTTTCTATAGATGACACAATATTGTTTTTACCCCCCCCCCAAAAAAAACAATATAATGATGGAAATATTTTCAAAAATGTTCTTGAAAAAAACATGTATTTTCAGAATGCTAATTTTCTCCAGTAAGTCTTTTCCTCATTCATTAATTCACTTAAAAATCAGAAATCATGTAAGCTGAGGTACATTAGTGACATTGGTAGTTTCATCAAATTAAATAGCAAATTTCTTATAGTAGGGAGGATATGAGATTTCCTAGATGGTATGCTTTTTGCCTTTTGCTATTAAAACCACAAATAGGAGTTTTGAATATTTATCTTTTGTTTGGTGAAATTTTGTGCAATACTTGATTGAATATCAATTGAATCGAAATTCTACTGAATAAAATGTGATTTGTCTTCATGTTCTAGATATTTAGTTCTAAATGTATCATATACTTTATAATGGATTCATAGTATCTACTGTTTCAAGACTACTTATCATAGTCTTTCTGATAACCAGATATTTTTAGATGACTTCTTGCCAGAACTACTTAGGTTTTTTTTTTTTTTTTAAGATTTTATTTATTTATTTGATAGACAGAGATCACAAGTAGGCAGAGCAGCAGGCGGGGGGTGGGGGGAGAGCAGGCTCCCCACCGAGCAGAGAGCCAGATGTGGGGCTCGATCCCAGGACCCTGAGATCATGATGATTAGTTCAGGTAACACAAAATTAAGCATTTCTGAAAATCCACTTAACCAGAAATTGTCTAAGTGTAATAAACTAAATAGTGAAGATACACCTGTTAAATCCTGTGCCTCATAGGGTGCCCTCTCCTCATAGGTAACTCTCAGATCTAAAAGGACATGTGAAAATTGAACAAAGGCACCAATTGAGGGAACCAGTCTCAATCTATATAGATTGTGGTACTAATGTGGTACTAACAAAGCTTATTTTTTTTAATTAAAACTAAAACAAAATAAAAATACCCACCCAAAAAAGTCCTAATATGGCATTTCAACAACACTCAAAGATATTCTTGTCCATCCCACCTTGGAGACTATATATTTGCATCCTATGAAACTTAACAAATGATTTGGTCAGATGATCAGTTAGTATTGTACTAGAGTAGTTGGTATTTCAAAGAACTAAATTTGTTGCTGTGAGTCTTTTCTTATACACCATTGGAATAACTTAAGAAACGTTTTTAAAAAAGCCTAGTGAAATATATCATTGCGTTTAAGGTAGTAGTATTATTGAAAGTATTTATTTCACCATACCCTCAGTACCCATGGTATTTCAGATACTGTGTGAGTCATATAAATTACCCTATTTCTTTTGGCATTTGTGGTTAGAAAGAGCTCAGTATGTGGTCCATCTCTACAAAGTACATTAGACTTGATGTTGTCCATGTTTTTATTAATTTTTCTCCTTTTTTCATTTTAAATTTTGCATCGATATTTTTCTTTTGCTTGATTTCTTCACTTCATCATTTTTTGTACTAAATGACTCAAATCTTTTTTTGAACAAGGGTAGAAATAAATTATTATAAGAGAAACAAAAAACAGGGGCGCCTGGGTGGCTCTCAGTTGGTTAAAGCCTCTGCCTTCTGCTTGGGTCATGATTCCAGAGTCCTGGGATCAAGCCCCACATTAGGCTCTCTGCTCAGGAGGGAGCCTGCTTCCTCCTCTCTCTCTGCCTGCCTCTCTGCCTACTTGTGATCTCTGTCTGTCAAATAAATAAACAAAAATCTGTAAAAAAAAAAAAAAAAAAAGAGAGAGAGAGAGAGAAAGAAAAAACAAATACTACCTAAATAAATAAATAAAATGTTGCTCTAACTTTGTAAAAATGAAGTTTTACAATATAAGTAAAATGCAGAAATCTAAGACAAGTTTTCATGAAAGGCTTACAACTCTGAGGTCCTTGTGTTGAATTACAACTGCAAGCAATATATTTTTTAAGTGTTTATTAAAGAAAAAGAAAGCACAAAGCTTCAGGAAAATAAATGCACTGGGGACTTGAAGAGAGACAAATCAGAATACCTTTTGGGGGTTTGGGGGTCTTTGCTTCAAGCATAAAACTTTTTTTTTTCCCTAGAAACACTAAAAAAATAAATAAATAAAGACAGACTGATTTAAAATATAAAACGTCAGCTAGAAGGTAACTGAACCTCAACCCTGAAGTCAAGCCACAAACCCTTTGAATTTCTTCCATGTTCATAGCAATTCCACCATAACAAAATAAAGGATGTGTTGTAGCCTGCCTATAATGTCTATAATTATTGAAACACTCTAAATAATATTCCCTATTTTTATGAATGTTTATAATTAACAAGTAATTATTGCAACTGCATCACCAAAATTTCTGATCTGCATGGAACCTGACATAGAATATTTTAGTTTAGTAAACCAAAGATTCAGAGGCAGAAAATGATTGCAAAGATTTCAATGGCTCAACATGTTGGAGTATATCATTTCAAAATAATCAAGCAGCTGTAAATAAAATGGATTTCAATGAAGCCTGTGTTAGTGCAGCTTACTACTAATGTAAGTAAGGATAACTATGTAGGTTAACTCAAGCAGAAATCAATATTGGGAAAGACTGTAAGAGAAATACATACCAGTGATGTTCTCTGCATAAAGCCAAAAAATTATTAAAACAATGAAAAGAAAGTTTTAGATAAATAAGACAGACACAATAATGATACTCGTACTATCTTGTCTGATAAAAAATGGAAGAGAGATAATGAAATGGTAAATTTTCAAAAGCTGAAAGCATAAATGGCAAATGAGTGCTTCCAAATTAAATATCCTGGAAAGGTAGAAATTCTAGTTTTCTAATCTGCTAGACAAAGAAATTCTAAGAGCACGCTGTTCTTGCTGAAGCACACTAAAATGAAGATGAGACCAAGTAAATATTTACAGGAACATAAAACAGCCTAGCCATTGTAAAGAAAGGTGCCAAAGGTTAGTGGACATATAAAAAGTGGTGAAGAGTTTCAAGTTTCACGTGAATTTTTCCATCTCCAAGGGAGTGACTGAGAACTACTAATGACTATAATTGGGAGAAGAAAACCATCAAGTCATTGCACAAAGGGATCCAGAGTCACCAAGTAGGTTCCTGTGAGTCAAACAAATGATCTGAGGTTTATTTGGTACACAAAGGGAAAAGCTACAATAAGAATATTTCCATAATAACATTTTCTTAAAAGCTCAAAAAAGAGTTTATTATGATTTTCAATAAAGGATAAAAATATAAACTGAAGTGGTTTAAAACGTGCTCCTTAAACACAAACTGAGTTCATTTTAACTAAACAAAAATAAAAAATAAAAAATAAAATGTGCTTCAAAGTCATAGATGGAAGGCAAAACATTTTATGAGTTTTTTCCTCCCCAAGTTGACTCTTTTAGACAAATGTCATGGCTCACTTCAACTCAAGGGTTAGTAAATGGATATTATGTTCTACCCATAAGAGCATGTGTGATTCTTAAAGAAAACATGTACAATTCAGCTCCACCACCAACTATGTGACTTCGGGACAGTTACCCTCTTGGAGTCTCTTATAAGTAAAACAGGAAAAATAATGTAATGATTTTTGTAAAGTTTTTTGGCAGACATATGAAGCATTTGTCTTCAATATGAAGACATATTGCACATATGAAGCATTTTCTACAAATTTAAAGAGAAAACAGAATAACAAAACAAAAAATTCAGTGGAAAAATAACAGAGTAATATGAATATTATAATAAAATATTTCAAAATTTAGAGGAAAGTTAAAAATTGCTGAAAAATGTAACTTACTCAAGGAGAAATTATCAAGCAAACTTACTCAAGGAGAAACTATCAAGCAAATTATCAAGGAGAAATTATCAAGCAAAATAAGATGAACGACTTAGTATTTCCTTAAAAAAAAAAAAAAAAAAAAAAAAAAAAGGCCACACAAGACCCAGAGGCAAATTCTACCAAACTACCCAGCTTTGAAGGAATTAATCTTTCTAATCTTGCATACTATGCTACAAAACAAAAACAAAAACAAAAAAAAAAAAAAAACACTCTCACCCTAATACCTCATTCAAAAAAGTACTGTATGAGAAAGGTAAATTATAGACTAAATCTTAAACAAATCTTAGCAAAGTCAGCAGGATTTAAGAACAATACATTATCTATTATGATCAAGGAGGGTTTAATCACAATATGCAAGGGAAATTTAGCAACAGGAAATCTATAATTTAAATTCAATAGAAAGGGGGGAACCTCTTCTCAACTGCAAAAAAACCCCCACATTTGATAGGAATCAACATCTATTCAGATTTTTGTAACTCTTAAAAATTAGCAACAGAACTTCTTTAATCTTATTAACTATCTTCCAAAGACACTCGAAATGCTACCTTTAAGTCATGAATAAAACAGAAATGCCCACTATGAGTGCTTCTTTCAATACTAGTAGAAGTTCTTGTCAGCTGAGAAATAAGGACAACAATAGTAACAGGTAGAAGATTTGAGAAGGAAGCAATAAAACTATCGTGATTTGTACATGATATTATTGTTAACATAGGAATTCTATTTTTCAAAAATAACTAAAAGAGGCATAAGGATTCTAAAAAACATAGATATTTAGAAATTTGTACATTTTTTATAAAGAAAATTATAAAACTTTATTAAAAGAAGAATGTACAGTAAAGAATAAAATGTTCATCAGTGGAAGACCAAATACCGCTTAGAGTTTCCCCAATATTGATTAAGGGAGTGGATGTTATTCCCATGGATATCCCAAAGGTTTTCATGCAAACTGACAAGGTCATTGAAAAAATGCATATAGAAAAGCAACTGCTAGGGATAGCCAAGACACTTCTAAGAAAAAGGAAATCTACAGTAATTAATGTAGTGAGGTTCAGAAATGAGCTGATTTACCAATAGAATAGAATAAAGCCTAGAAGTAAGGTTATATATAAACGGAAACAGTATATGACAAAGGCGACATGGGCTATTCAAAAATTAGAATTATTGGTTAGATATAGAGAATAAAATGAAATTCAGCTCCATCATCCCATCCACAAAAAATATATTCCCAGTGGATGAAAGACTTCATTAAGAAAGATAAAACTTGAAACTTTTTGAAGGAAATAAAGGAAAGTAACTTTGTGATTTGTAGGATCGCAATAATAAAAAATTGATAAACTAAAGAATTTCATCGAAAGTCTTCTAAAGAAGGGGTGCCTGGGTGGCTCAGTCAGGTAAGCATCTGACTCTTGATTTTAGTTCAGCTCATGCTCTCAGAGTTATGAAATCAAGCCCAGAGTCATGCTCTGTGCTGGTTGTGGAGCCTGCTTGAGATTCTCTCTCTCCCTCTGCTCCTCTCCTCCCAGCTTCTTCCTCTTAAAAAAAAAAAAAAAAAAAAGAAGGAAAGAAAGAAAGAAGTCTCCTAAAGAAAGTAAAAATATATACCATAAAATTGGGAGAATTTATTTACTATATGTACTCATAAAATAGGAGACTGCTTTCACTATCTACTAATTCTCTCTCTCATCTCTCACCCAACAATTATTTGTATATATTGTATACAAAGAACCCCTTCCAATCAATATACAACAGACCCATTACCCAAAAGGAGAAAAAAATGGGAAAAAGAAGAAACATGAACACCCAATGACCAATAAACAAATGAAAGTGTGATCAACCTGATTAGTAATCCGAGAAATGCAAATTAAGACCTGTGAGATATCTTTTTACCCCTCCAAGTAATTTAAAAAATTGATGAGTTGTCCTACAAATGCTGATGAACATACACAGCAAGTAGAATACTCATACATGCTGGCAGAAGTGTAAACTGATGCATCATTTTGGAAAATAGTGTCACACGGTCTTCTAAAGGGGAATATGCATATTCTAGGACTGAGCTATTTCATTCCTAAAGAAAGACTCTATGGAAAATCTTGCTTATGTATACCAACAAGTATATATGAAATGTAACAGAAATTTTTATTGTAGTTCACATTAGCAAAACAAACAAAAAATGTCTATAGACAATAAAACACGATAAGTAAACAGTTGGATAATCATGAAGCAGAATATTAAACAGTAAAAATGAATTAATGCATTTTATTGGTAATGTTCTAATTCTTTTAGTGGGTGTGGATTCACAATGTTTGTTTTATTATGTTTCAGAGCTTAAAAAAACATTACATATCTTCTTTTGTATGTATAAACTAACATTATAAACAGGGAGAAAGAAAGTAACCCAATAACCATAATTAAAGCAACTCCCTAGAAATAGTCAAACCACCAGGGAAAACTTTTTCCAAATTTTTAATTGAAATTTTCTTGAATAGGATTTTTAAAAGTCCTAACAGCCCAATTTATTTGATGGAGTATTTAATACAGATATGGAAACTGGGGACAAGAGGAATAAGAAAGCTACACTAATTTGGTAAGAGTTAGAAAAATCAAGACAGAAATCCAGATTAATCTGGATATGAAGACCCAGAACAAATTTGGGAAAGTATGTATATTACTAACAGTTTAGGGGGTCAAATGGAGAAAAAGCCCTCTTAACTCCTCTCTGCATTTACAGTGTTCTTCATTTCTTTTATGAAGCACTCCTACTGATGTCCATAGCATAGTGAATCTGAGCATTTGTGACCCATATAGAGTTCTCCAGCCTGCTAAATCAGGACCCACTGCATTGGTTCCCAAGTGTGTCAGATACCTTTCACTTACCTATTCAGAGTTATTCTCTACTCTTTTCATTCTCTGGTTTGTCCTACCAAAGTGAGCTACACCACACATTAATATACATCTCTGGCTTCCTGTTGGGCCAACTGGTGAGAAGTCAGAAGTAGCATGACCTTAGGGTAACTGTTCTTGGATGTTGCACAATCCCTTCTGGTTTCCCTACACTCTGACTATATTTTTGCACAGAAGTCCTTTATTAAACTCTCCTTGAATTAATCTGAGTATGCCATCTGTTTCCTACTGTCTGAACTTGTTTATTCTTATTGAACTTGTTGTGATTTCATGATTAAACATTAGGTATTAGAATAAAAGATAAATTCAAAAATAGAAGAGCAGAATGCTTTAAAAACTGAATTGAATACTTTGGGAAAACTCAATAAAGCTAAGTCAATCAAAAAAAAATTATTGTTAAATTAGGTAAGGATGTGAAACTATAAAAAGTAAGGCAAAAATGATGAAGACCTTGAAGGATTTTACCCTCAAATTGCTTTCCAAGGGTTTTTAGGTTCTAAAGCTCCAATTTAAAGATACCTATACTAGATATCATAGACAATGAATTATGAGGGTGACTTATACCCAAGAACCAAAGGGAGTCAAATCTGCAAACTATTTTCTCAAAGGAAAAACCATGGACCTATTCTATGTACATATCTTTAGTATCTTAATTCACATGAATATGCCTAGGAACAGGCATAAGATAAATTTTAACATACATTTCTAACAAAATACTAAATAGCAATAATTGAACATTTTATGAAAAACACCTATTTTTAAGTAATAAAAATAGATTATAAATAAGTATTTACAGAAAAAAAAGTTACTATCTTTAATATTCAGAGGTTAAACAAATTGAAAACACTAAAATCCAAAAATACATGAACCAAAATAGTACTGCTAGAAGACAACATGGAAAATAATGTTTATCCTTGCTAGCAAAGATATGCAAGTTTAGATATCAATGCTAATTGTTTTGTTCATTCAACTAGCAATAAATATTTTTATAAATTACAATGGTATTTGTGGGCAAAGCTGCAGGAAAACTGGCATCTCATATGTCACTAGTAAGAGTAATCCTTTTGTCCATTTATTCTACACTCTTTTTAGGTCTCTGAGATTATCTCAGCCCTCATTTTCCTCTGAGATTCCTTTCCTCTTCATCTTGTAACTGATTTTTCCATATCCATCAAGAGTCAACTCAAATGTACCTTCTTCCAGAACCATTACGTCCTTGGGATTACTTTAAAATACTGCCTTTATGCCCTGAAGTAACTCATGAAAACTCCTTTTAATATGAAATATATCTTAATATGAACATACTTGCTCACCTCTTCTTTCCATAGACATTTATACTCTAGTGATTCTACTAGACTATAAGCAAACTGCAAAAGGTGAAGAGAATTATTTATATCCCTAGCATGGTACATATTGATGGACACATAGTTAATATTTAATTAGAGTGTTTTATATATATATATATATATATATATATATATATATATATGGCATATGTGTTACATATTACATATATATTACGTATATAACATATAAGTATATTACATATATTACACATATATTATATATTACACGTGTAATATTACACATATGCAATATATATTACACACTAATTAGAGTGTGTAATATATATGTATGGCATATGTGTTACATGTGACATATATATTACATGTATAACATATATGTGTATTACATATATTATATATTACATGTGTAATATTACACATATGTAATATATATTACACACCAATTAAATATTAACTATGTGTCCATATATATTACACACATAAATCTTATATATATGTGTATATATATGTGTATATATATACACATATATATATATATTACAAACTGAAATAAATACAGAGTCAATAAATGAATGGTTGAATAAATGAACACGAGGTATGGAGACAATGTCAAGGATTACTCCAAGCCACTGTATAGCACTTGAACATAGATTCTCTTGGGAAGTTCATCTGAAGTAGTCCATTCCTCTCCTAGAGGACAGGGGCTATTCTGGTTCACATGAACAAACAGCTGCATCTCCTTTTGCCACAAACCCTTTCTCTCTGACTCAAAAAGTCAGTAGTATATCCCTGAGAGGAACAAGTAGCCGGTGGCTTGGGCTTGGGAGAGTGGAACTGGAGCAGAGCTTAGGAAAAGATCATGAAGAATGAACCCAACAAGTCTTGAGAATAGTTATTTATCTTGAGTCATGGCCAGAGTTCTACCAGCAGAGCCTAAGATCAGGAGCCTCATGGCATCATTAATTTATTAGATATTTAAAGTCAGTTTAAAAAGGTCCCATAATAATGACACGAAAAATATGCTTAAGTATACAGTACACAGCCTTAGGGAGACAAGGGGGCCAATAGGTGCCATGTGGAGAAGTTGGAAGAGACATTACCCAGTGGCTGGGAATAGAAAGGGGATCATCAAAAAATATCAATCAAAGAATAGCCATGAAAAAATTAATACTTTTCTGTTTTGCCTAGGACTGATCCTTATACCTCTTTTCCCCTTGGCTCTTTTTGCCCTTAGTACATCCAAAGATTTCTTTAAAAAATATTGGAATTATTTATTTACTTCTAGGCCATGAATTTTAGGACATTTTGAAGTACAAAAAAAAAAAAAAAATGTCTTGGCAGTATCCATTTCCCCCCCAGCAATTTCCTGGAAATTGCATCATAAAATAGAAAACCACAAAGTGAACTGTTTTTACCCATATGAAGAATATTATAACTCAGAGTTGAATCCTGACTTAAGGGCTTTGTATTAAAGTTATGAAAAAATAATGACAGAATGGCTAAGTCAGTAAAACTAAAATCATAAAGTCATAAAATTTAGTCATTTAAATCATAAATTAAACTTCAATAACCACAGATTGGTGACAGATATTTAAAATACTGATTATAGCATATACTGTAAGACATATAAAAATCAGCAGACACTGCAAATTTACTATATCACAAATGTGTCCTAAAACTGACATACTATCATGCTAACACTGTTCCTACCACTTCTAAGAATGATGATGATGATCACCCCATATCACTTAATAGAAACTAACTTAATTTATAATTCAGAAGGAACTTGAGTTTTTTTCAATCAAAAGAAGTCTGAATTGATGCCTTCTTCAGATAATGTTTAAGAAAAAAGAATAGACATTCAAAAAATGACATTAATCCATTAACCTTAGAACTACCTTAATTAGAGTAAATACTGAATATATTTCTATTACTGTTATGGTAGTGGTGGTGAACGTGGGGATGTTTGTTTGACCAAAAAACAACTTGATATACTTGTGGTGAACATAATATAATGTATAAACTTGTCAAATCGGTCAGCTTTACACCTGAAACTAATGTAACACTGTATGTCAACTATATTCAAATAAAAATACATTAATTGTATTAATTTTTTAAAAACCTGCTTGAAAAGCAAAGTCTGCATTGCCATTTTTCTCTTCATGTTTGTCCTATGCAGAGATGGTCTGAAGTAGATCAAATAAGGACTACCACCAAAGGGAAAGGGAAGTTGACTGAAATAGTGTTCATTTCAGATAAATGATGTGCTAGGAATAATGTTCATTTGAAGCAAGTAAATATCCCATTATAAATAAGAAGGAATGGTACATGTTCATTAAAATTAATGATTATCAAAATAATGTCATAATATAAAATTAAGGGAAAGATTAGGATTATGAAATGGTATCTATTTGATGAGTGCAGTTACGAGTCCATGTAAATATATGGAAAACAGACACTATTACATAAAATGTAAGTTTATCAATATTTTTCCCAGTTTTTCTTGTATACTACAATATTTTTAAGAGAAGAGGAGAAATAACTGCCACAGCTCCCACAATAAAACTTTATATATGACTTTTTAACACAGCATTATAGAAACAGAAATCTCAGGTCAGCTATAACTATAATGTGATTAGCCTGTGGTAGGACAATGAAACTAAATAAATAGGTATATAAGAGGCAGAAATTATTCATCAAATACTAATGAATGAAGGAGCAATACACTGGAGAGGTTAAAAAAAATGGCATCCATTAAAGTGATTTAAAATTTTAATAAAGTTATTTTACACAGGAGTAAAATGAGTCTTGCTAATAAAACCAAATACAAACACGTTAAACAATCATATTCACAAAATAAGGTGACTTAAAATTACAATATGGAAAAAAAGTTTTATCTAATAAAGTAGTTGGTTCTAAAGTTCTGGTAATTATATAAAACAAATACAGCTATTCTACTGATAAGAGAAACTCAAAAGCAGGGAAAAGAATATAGTTTAGCATATACATTAAAATGCTAACTCTCTTCTAAGAGGTAAAGATCATGTGTTATTATATCCCTTTAAAGCTCTATTTTCTTAGCTAAGTCTATTATATAACAAAGAACTATTTCCATTATTTTTATTAGCATTAAAATCAATCCTACGCTCTTCCTTCTATTGAGTAATGAATTATTATCATTAAAATGGATCTACTGTTTATGTGATATGGTTAAATTTTATATAATTCTTTATATTTGGAAAACTATAATATTAAGAATTTGATTACTATATAACTTCCTTATGAAAATTAGTATAATTAATCTATTTCAAAGACTAGTAGCTTTTAAATTAAAATAAAACAAGACTTGAGTTTTTGGATTCAGTCTAGATGCTGAATTTTTTTTTAAGGTTTTTTTTTTATAAGATTTTATTTATTTATTTGACAGAGATCACAAGTAGGCAGTGAGACAGGCAGAGAGAGAGGAAGGGAAGCAGGCTCCCTGCTGAGCAGAGAGCCCAATGGGAGGCAGGGCTCAATCCCAACGCTGGGCTCGATCCCAGGACCCTGGGATCATGACCTGAGCCAAAGGAAGAGGCTTTAACCCACTGAGCCACCCAGGCGCCCCTAGAAGCTGAATTTCAAGTTACTGCTTCATTTCACGTGTTACTTGCCTAGACTGAAGAAAAAAGGCAGATACAGATTTTCAACAGGCAGTGAGTGAATATATACAAAACTTGGGTAAGTTTAGAAGAGGAACTGGTACCAAAATATATCAAGCATGATTTGCGATAATAACATATAATTGCATAAACAGGTATACTGTTGCTATAGAAATGTGGATGTTCAGGATAAATAATACTTCCCTTAATGACTGACACAGTCCAATGTATGCAACTGGAATAGTACACAAAAGCACCTCACTGAAATTCTGCCAGACAAATGAAGACTATTCTTTCATAGTTAATATATTCAGTGCTTGACACTATTTCAATTTTGCTTCAATTAGTTTATTTTTTATTTGTTCTTATTCTATCTTCTTTCCTGTATTGATTTCCATTATTGCTTATTATGTGTTGGAATAGAGAATGTAGCTTTCTCCATGAGGTTCCTGTCTTTAAATACTACACAGCTCTGAAGGGTCACTCTCATTGTGTGGAAAATAGTCTTTTCAGATGGCCTAGGGGCATTTTTGCACACGGAACTGCTATAAACAAGACCGGTAGTTAAGAGCTGCCTTTTCATTCTTGCTGCTTGGTGAGCAGGGATGTAGTAGAGAGAAGAATTCTTCGGGGGTAAGGCTGAGGGTCATCTCTACTACTCTAATAAATAATACATGTATCTAAACCCATGAATTTGGAAATACAGAAAGAGGTCATACTCAGAGAGTAAAGGGTACTATAACCCAATTACACCAAGGCTTTTAAATATCAAAGTCAAAAAAATAGTCTTTTTATAGTATACACTAAGAACACATATGCATGTTAATCCTTTCTGAACTGAAGATCATTACAACCAACATTTATAAGCTTAACACTAAGCATTGGGGATAGAGCACTTACTGTCTAGTAGAGAAAAAAGGTAAAATAACAATTATTTGTAATATACGTATTATAAGGGCATACATGCACAAATTATTATCTTAAAATCATACAGGTCAATAAAGCCCACTGTCATGGAGTCCAGGCCTAAACTGAGAAGAGGGACCTAGAATCAACACAGGCTAATATAAAAACCAAGTTTCACACAGACAATGATAAAACTTTTTCTGAATTCTGGGAATTATTATCTATAAAAGCAATGTTCTGGGGCCCCTGGGTGGCTCAGAGGGTTAAAGCCTCTGCCTTCGGCTCGGGTAGTGATCCCAGGGTCCTGGAATAGAGCCCCACATAGGGCTCTCTCCTTGGCAGGGAGCCTGCTTCCTCCTCTCTCTCTCTGCCTGCCTCTCTGCCTACTTATGATTTCTGTTTGTCGAAAAAATAAATAAAATATTAAAAAAAAAAGCAATGTTCTATTAACTGAATAGAATCATTTTTAAAGTTTTATTTTTAGTGGTGTTATTTCAGCATGAGCACCATGTCAAACAGTGTTATGTGTTCTTACCAATAACCAGTGTTATTCAGTTCTTACCACAATCCTACAAATAAAGTATTTATTGACTCGCATGTGTTACTGGAAAGAGTTCACGCCATGTGTTTTATGTAGATTAATTTTTAGTCACAACAACACCTCTAAGTTGATATTATCATCCCCATTATTCAAATTAGGAAACTAATTAAAGAAAGTTACTAGAGATGAAAAATTCAGTATATGGCAAGAATGGAATTTGAATGGAGGTGTCTGGCTCGAACCTCAACTAGCTTCCCGACTCTATACTGACTAGTACTTAGATTCAACCAGTCATCCCAGCTTCACATGTCTCCCTTTTCCCTGACATATACCTCACAGTCCAGATAACTTAGACCTTGTCACATTCCATCCCCTGCATTCTATGTGCCTAGTGACCTTACCGGCCTTTCAGTGGTTCAAATTTTATTCTTTGACAGGACCCAGTTCACATTTTCTGCCTTCCCCAATACCTCCAGGATAATTCATCATTCTGGTTCCTAGAGTATTATATTTATCCTTTTCTCAAAGCACTTCCATGGTGAACCTTGTATTACAATATGTTACATCAACCTGAACCTGGACTGAGAATTTCCGGAAGGGCTTATTCATCTTTCTAGTGCGTAGAATGGACCATGATACACACTTCAGAGGTCAGGAAGGTCTACTGGCTTTACATCAGTTCACATGGAAGGTCTTTCACATTATGACCATTACCTCTTTTTCTACTCTTCAGTTATCTACTGTCTAGAACCAACAGATCACTTCATGTTTCTCCCACAAGTGACTCCAAGATTCTGCATTGCTCACATTTTTCCTCTCTAAACACTGTACCATTCCCTTCCCAACCCTAATATTTACCTATAAAATTCAACTTTCAAGTTTCAACCTTGCAAGATTCAACTCTACTGCTGTCCCATCCAGGAAAAGTCCTTGTAAACCTAAGTATTACACGTTTTTCCTTCTCTATATTCCGTTGTAATGGTATTGATCAAATACATCATAATTGGCCTATACTGTGATGATTTTAAAAGCATTCTAGAGAAAACAAGCATGTTATTCTTCTATTTATTCCCACTTACTTTGCTATAGTAAACAATGATTTGATATTATCTTGGTTTCATTGGACTTCCCTGGGTTATAAAACTAGTATATAATAAAATGAACTAATTCTTCTGCCTATGTTCCCCCTCTATTTTGTACTTGCATACACTCTAGTAAGAATTACATTGCATTACATTATAATCACATATGTAAATTCCAAGACCAGGAGGAAGCTGGCCGACTTCAATGGTTGACACCGCCCAAGATGTACAAGTAAAATATCACATGAGCATACTGTATTTCTGCGAGAAAAGCAAAGGTTATACTTTAAAACTTAATGTACTCAGTGCATGATTCTACTTGGATAATTTCCCTAAATTAGGTTAGTTTTTAATCCTCCTTTCCCATAGAGATTCCATTTCTAAACATTAAAGTATAGAAGCAAGTAAGTCACAGAGATAACTGAGATGTTCACTTAATCACTATTTGAGGAGTATTTTAGATATCTTATTTGAAATATTCTTCCCCAATCTAGCAAGGCTTGGGGCCAACACACTTCATTATTCTAACTCTAGCAGCAAGACCATACCTATGGTGGATAGAGCTACACCAGCTTCCCTTTCTCCAATCCCATAAAACATCCAATATATCAGCCTCCCTCTAATTCTGATTCCACAATCCCCAATCAAACTTGTGATTGTGATTATTATTTAGCTTCCAGTGCTGTTCTACCTTTAGGGAAAAAAGAGACTCCAATAACCAAATTCCTCAATTTTTATATACACAGACAGAACTCACAGATTCTGCATATTCTAATCATTTTGTCCTTACTAAAATAATTTATGCCATAAATCAACAAACTAATCTTTTCAGTTGTAAACATTAATTTCATGAGCTTGGTTAACATGGGTCTATCCTCAGAAAGGTGAGTAAATTTTACAGGCCAAAGACTACATCCCAGACAATAACAAGAAATAAATGCTATTGTCTTCAAGTCCTCAACTGAAGTCGTCAACTGAAAAGCGAGATTTTAATGTTTATAGGTTAAAATCATTTTTAATATTACCAAATCAAAATGCTTTTATTATATTTTTAAATGATAATACTTATCATTTTATTTGGTAAAGATCATTTACTTATGACATTTGTATAAAAGTAGTCTTTAGTAATATATTCTACTTCTTTATAAAGTTTTATTTTGTTTCAGATGGAAAGCAGAGACAGAAAATATGGAAGACCCAAATATTTTAACTCGCAGTAGTGATTCACAAAATAGAACACCAACTCAGCTAACTAGATATTAGGAGATAAACCTAAGAGTATTTTTACTAGAAACCAAGATTGCAGTGGATGAATATATTGTGCATATCATATATAAAAATGGGAACATGAAAATGCTTTTCTTGTTTATTATTTTACTGTTAAACCTACTTTGCCCAAGCTTCTATTCTGCTAGATTAGTTCAGTGTTTACCTATGTTGACTACTATACAAAATATTCATTTTCATGATTTGTAAGTGTTGAGATATATAACAGTAATTTAAATTGGCTTTTAAAAATACCGAACAAAAGAACTGCAGAAAAAAGTAATGTTTGAAGGGATTTATCTTAAATCAGAGTGTCTTGTGGGGAACCTCTATTCTTTCCTCATATTTTCATGAGCAGGTTTGTGGGTTTTTTTAAGATTTTATTTATTTATTTGTCAGAGAGAAAGTGTGTAAGCAGGGAGAACAGCAGGCAGAAGGAGAAGCAGGCTCCCCACTGGCAAGGAGCCCCATGCAGGACTCAATCCTAGAACGGGGGCATCAGAACCTGAGCCAAAGGCAGATGGTTAACCAACTAAGCCACCCAGACATCCCTCATGAGCAGGTTTTTGACCAAAAAATGCTAATAGCTTCATTTTGTCCCTTCGCTCTTTATCATGAGGAGGGCAGAAACTCATCTCATTGGTGCGTTTAAGAGAACATACCGAACGTACCCAGTTCAACTCCTTTTTCTCAGTTCAGTTCTACCTATAGAGAAGATGCAGTCAGGCCTGTTTTTATCCATTTCCCTATGGCAGAGGACTGTGGATGTCTGTCCAAGCGTTCCAGAGGCTGGGAGGATATAAATGTCTAATTCAGAGGTGAGCCCCATTTAATCTGCACAGGTAATGCATGTTCTCTGATTCATCCTCTACTGGTGATAAAACTGGTACTTTGATCTCCATCTGCCTGGCAACTGAGTCTGTCTCAGAAGTTTCCAAAATCTGGAGTTGTGAGTAATATGATTTTTGCAACCTCTAAAACCCTAACAGAGCGGTCTGCTAAAATAGAAGTAGAGCTCTACATAGATTGCACAGAATCAGACTGCCTATTCATTCCGTCACTTACTACATGCCAGGTACTGTCTAGGCATAGGGACATGGGAGAGAAAAAAAAACCAAAACCCAGTTATCTTAGGAAACCAACACTAAGCACACACCACCAAGCTACAGGTCCATCAGAAGGAATACAGGAAAAGGAACATCTGTGTTTTCTTTTTTGTGGATTCAGGAGTATGAATTACAGTATTTCAATATATTGATTACAACAAAAAACAATAAGCAGATACAAAACTGCAGAGAGTCAAACATTTTGACCCATAAAAAGAGCAACTGTCTTATGGTGGAGTCTAATAATTAATTTCTCATACAAAAATAAGCAGGCAAATCCCATCTTCTTGGAACCACACAAAAGACCATACAAATATTGGAAAATCTGAAATAAAGTTAACTTAATTAATGATTACAAAGAGAAATTTTAATTTAAAATAGGGTTTAAAATAAATAGATAAAATAGGGCTTGATGTGGGAATATTACTTTTACAAATTGATTGGATCTTAACAATTCTGGGTAATAATATCATTTCCTTTCCCATGACAAACTAACAAAAGCTGTATCAGTGTTCTTTTAATACAACTGAATATTAAAGATTAAGTATCAAAAGGGGCACTGATTTACTTTTAATACAATTGATTATTAAGGATTAATATTAATAACAATAGTAATATCCCTTCTAAAATGTGTCTCATATTTAAAGTACTTTACAAATATTAATTCTGGAAAATCATTAATAGTGTCAATCCAAGATAGTTAATTTTCATGTTTCAAAGCTAGTCCATATCCATAATGCTCTATACATCTGAAAACAGGAGACTTGACTAAAATCCTGACCAATTGTTAACCATCAGCTAACAAAGACACAAAATACAACAGTTTTCTGTATTTTTAAAAGATTATAATCACCAGGATCCTAATAGAAAGGAAGAGGCATTTTCCCAGCTAGTCTGAGAACTGTTCTGCTCCCTAGCAAATTTTAACGAAATTCTTTAAATTGTATACTCAGTAAGGAATTATTTAAAGTTAGGGAGTGAAGGTAAGCCCAGGAAAAAGAATGGATTCATCCGTGGGAGCAGGGGAGAAAGTGAGTCATGGGGCAGTTCCCCCAAAAGAGATGGAGCCAGCCTACAGGGGACCCAGGCCCCCCACCGCCCCAATTCATCTGTCACTGCACCCATCTCTATTAAAACTTGCTTGGGGTGAGCAAGCATGCTAGTTTATTACAAATCTCTCAACTTCAAGAGTAGACAAAATAAAGAGGATAAAAGATGATTTCCTGAAAAAGAGTTAAGAAATTTTACAAAATCTCAGGCAGCTACTTCCTTAGACAATTTTTCATTTCTGAAATCTCAGTTGGAGATACGATCTTGAAGAGTCCAGAAGGATGATAAAATTTCAGAATGAAGAATAAATTATAGTTTAAAACAAGCATATTCTACAGAAACTTGCAGCACATCCTAACCCCTTATTCCTCCTCTCTAAGAGATTAACTGAGATGGTTTAGTAGGACATTTTCACTATCATCTGTTGCAAAGGGAGAGCTCTGGTATAGTTCAAAAACCTAGATCTATGCTTATCAAGGTTGGCGGAGGTTTTATTGGTTTTCTCTAAGGTCAATCCTTTCTACTTTTTCTGACACTGAATGAACTTCAAAATAGAAAATATACCATTTTATGTAGATACTTTTCAGTTATTTTAAATCGCAGCATTCAAACGAAGCTGAGTCAAAATAAATACAATGGTTCAGGTAACTGACAGTTGGGTCATATTTAAGAGTTATCTGAGGACAAACTGACAAAATACCTTTTTTAAAGGACAAAATAAAGTTGTTGTAAACCTTAATATAGATTTGAAAACTTTCTAGAAAAGATCTGAGGCTGGAAGATAAAATTCAATCCATAGGAAAAAATGTTTATAATTTAAGCAGGTCAAACAATAATTTAGATGGCATCAGCAGGCATTATGAAATTATGAGCATTATTTGAGTCAACATGAACTTTATCTCTCTAATATTCCTTGGTGCACTTAAAAACTGAAATGCTTTACATTCACGAATTTTAAATTCTCCAGAATTTACAGTCTTCGTTTTAAAAATCCAGTAGAGACAATTGCCAATAGAAAGCAAATGATCACGGTACAGCCTTCAGAAGCACAAAACTTACAGACACACTCAACCAGTGGAGCTTATGTCTTTCTGGGACACTCCTATATGAGGCAATTTCTAGACGTACATGTGTAAATGAGTTATAAGCATTTCTGAAATAACACTTTCAAATATAGTATGGATCAAGAAAACAATGAAATGGTGCTTACAACAAATACACTAACAGGGAACTCTAAAATTCCTGACTATTTGACTTTGAAGAAAAAGATTTCCAATAGCTTAGCAGCGTTGGAATGCTGACAGTAAACTTCATTAGTGAGCTGGGCACTTAGAGGAAGGGCTTACCATGTAGAAGGCACTGTGCTCGGCACTTAGAGGAAGCAAAAGCAAATACGACCTCACTTCCTCACATGTATTATGCTTAGGGCAGATGCCAAAGCTCACACCAAGACAGCCCATTTACTTCCACAGCCTTTTCCAGCTCAAATTTTTTCCAGTCTCCCAGCAATACTCACTTACAGGATGTTGTTGTTGTTTTTCTGGGAAAAGGACTTTCCCCACCCTTGTTTTTGTGTCTCATTTTATTCCTATTTTTAATTTATGCCATCTTGTTGTATTTTATGCAGTCTTAAGTTGTCTTAAGACCATTCTACAATGAGACAGGGTATAAAGAAACAAACAAAAAACAAACACAGAAAAATAAAAGTCAGGACATACTTGAAAGTCAAATCTTCAAATGTCAAACTCTTTCTCAGCCTCCATACTGGCCTTGGAATCAGAATAAATAGATTTTAATGCTACCTCAATATATATGAAATTTTAGACATGATTCTGACCCTCACTAAACCTCAGTTTTTAACATCTGTAAGTAAAGGCAGAAACAGCCATGTCACAGGACTTTGGCTACATATCACGAAGTAGCTGATCTTTAGAAGGGTGTAACAGAAAACAATTTCCTTCCTTTACAAACTCATTAGCTGTCTGTTACACTAATAATGCACTAAGATGTTAGTCAACAACATGGCATGCCCTGATAGCAAAAGCAGAACAAATGTATCAGAACACAGATAAAATAATTAAGACACTAAAAACAACAAAATCAAGATAAAGATTATTTTAAAATCCAGCCCACGTTTTCTTACAGTTGCTACCTCAATTTCAAATACTTGGCAGAATGAAACAAAGTTATTTTTTAAGGAATAAAAAATGGTCCATTACTTTCTCTAAACTTCTGTGTCTGAGTCAGAGAGTACATATATGACCCCCGACAGAGAGTACATAAATAACCTCAAGATGAACATTTTCCTGTTGCATTATTTTTGAAAAATCATCAACAAACATTTTCATATAAAACTAGTATAGCTGATTACAAAATAGGATTCAAGATTTCCTTGAAAAAAATTTTTTAAATCCTTAAATCCTTAAATCCTATATTTTAAACAACCCTTACCAAAATCTCAGCAGGCTTTTTGTTGTTGTTGTTAAAATTGACAAGCTGAATCTAAAATGTATATGGAAATTCAAAGAACTCAGAATATCCAAAACAATTTTTAAAAGAAGTAAAAAGTTGGAGTACTTACACAATCTGGCTTCAAAACTTAATATAAAGCTGAAGTAATTAAAACAGTGGTACTGGTATAAAGATAGACATAGAAATCATTGAAACAGACGAGAAAGTACAGAAATATGCCCTTAATGGGTACAGTTAACTGATTTTTTACAATAGAGCCAAGGCAATTTAAGGATAAAGGGTGGTCTTTTCAACAGACAACCCCTTCACATCATATGCAAAGACTGACACAAAATGGATCAGATTAAACATCAGAGCTAAAACTATAAAACTTCAAAAATAAATACAATAGAAAATCTTTATGATCTTAGATTAAGCAACAACTTCTTTATACATAAAACACCAAAAAGATAATCTATAAAGAAAAAAAGCTGATGAATTGGACTTAACTGAAATTAAAATATTTTGCTCCCTAAAACACCATTAAGAAAATAGCACTTGCTAGGAGAAAATGTATAGAAATCATATATCTGATAAAGGACTTATATCCAGAGTATATAAAGAACACTTATAACTTAATAACAAAAAGGCAAACAACCCAGTTAAAAAACGGGCAAGAGACTGAATGAACAATTTGCCAAAGAAAAAATACAAAAGGCCACGTGACTATCGTTAGTCACTAAGAAAATACAAATTAAAATCACACTGAGATACCATTATATACCCACAAGAATGGCTCTTCTCAAAAAGACTGAAAGTAGCAAAATTTGGCAAGGATGAGGAGAAACTGGGATCCTTATACATTTCTGATGGGAATGTAAAAGACCCAAAAAAACAAGACAAAAAAACCAAATACCACTAAACAGCTACAGCTTAATAGTTTCTGAATGGATAAACACAGATTTATCATTGAACCCTGCATCTATACTCCTTGAAAACTATCTATATGTCATACAAAGACTTGTACACAGATGTTCATAGCAGCATTACTCAAACACAGAAAGCAATCCAAATGTCCAGCAAGTGGTGAACTAATAAAATTTGACCCATATAATACTTCTCAGCAATAAAAGGAAAAAATTTCTAAACACACCATAACGTTGATGAATCTCAAAAACATTATGCTAATTGAAAGAAGCCAGACACAAAAGATTACATAATGTAAGGGTTCTATTTATAAAAATTTTCCAGGAAAGGCAAATCTATGAACACATAATGTAGATCGGCAATTGCCTGGATGGGAGTAGTAGCAGGGTATGACTGCAAATGAACATGAGGGAGTTTGGGGGGGTTATGGATGTGTTTTAGAACTGGATCTGGTGATAATTACACAAATCCAAATATATCAAAATCATTGAATTATATAATTGCAATGGGTGATTTTTAGGGTAAGAAAATTATACCTCATTAAGTTGTTAAGATAAAACAGTAACAACAATCAGACATTGAGTGTACAAAGTTCTAAATTAGAGCCGTAAACCATTCTGCAATGATTAATCAATGAATTAGTAGCCCGAGTTGTTTAACCCAAAGAAGAGAACAAAGTAGAAATACAACTATTTTCAAACACTTAACATATCTGTAACATATGACATATTTGTATACACATGAAATACACTCTTAAGAGGATAACTAAGACTACTGGATCTTAATTAGAATAGATTACAAGAATCCAAATACAAATCAATATACAGAAGAACTCTCTAAAAATAAGAGCCAAAGTTTCTAAAAAAAATAAAAGCTGGGTGAAATCAACAGGCTGTTTCATGAGTCAGCCTATTTCTTGTTACTAAAACTGTTTAAGATGGTTAATTAATCAATGACTTAAAACTGTTCAGAGAAAATACCTATATGGAATAGAACTGAATGATAAACCAGATGATCTGCAAAATTACTTTCATTTCTAGCACACGATTATGATTTTCATTTCTTCCCATAAACTGATAAAATTATAAAGAGGCAGCCCTAAAACAACTAGATTCACTCAAAGACAAAAATCATAGTCCAGTCCAGGCTAGGACAGAGCCTCTACTTGGCTGATGACCCAGATATTTAAGGAGTCTGGAGATAAGGCTGCCAAAGTTCCGGATAAATACACTGAGATTAGCCCAGGCCCGCTATTTAGGGAAACTTAATCTAACTGCCCTAGCATTGATGGTCACATTATAGAAACTATCTTATGATTTAATAAGACTTTGGGATACATATTTTCAAAAAAATTATCTAAGATTTTTTTTTAATTTAAGGAGTAAAGTATTGATAAAGACTATTTTATTCATTTTCTAAACAAAAATAACATATTTCAACAGTACAAAATGAGTAGAATTATATACCTGTTGTGCTGTTGTAATAGTTACTTATTGTTAAAATAAATCTCTTATTGCCTTGAGAAACATCTGACCTGGGCTTAGGTAAAACTATTATTTCAGGAATTATCTCTGTAGTAGCATACATGCTTTTTTTTGGACAGCTTTGGGAAGAGGAGTGGTGGAGGAGTGGACAGGACATACTGGCATCTTTTAAAATAGACAGATATGATGTTAGTAGAAAGAAATACATGCTTATAATTACAGTGAAATTTCTGAGACTACAATTTTGCCCTGGCAACCCTGTAGTTTTAGTAAAGCAATGTTTATTTTAATAAACTCACAACAAATATCTTTATAGCTTTATAGTGACATGTTCTACCTTGATCAAGATCAGGGAATACTATAAATAAGTGTGCATACATTTTATTTTAGATTTATACTTTTCTAACTTCACATTTTGGATTAACTCAGTTATTTTACTCATTAAAGACATGAGATATTAAATGTGGCAAGAAGATGTAGCTGAATTGGCCAACAACAACTAACGGTGATCAGCTTGTTCTTGGTTATGCATGAGTGTGTGTGTGTGTATGTGTGTGTGTTCAATTAGCTCTATTTCTTTTTCAAACAATTTAAGATGATCATCTCAATAAGCAAAGAAAATACATTTGACAAAATCTAACAACCTTTCACATTAAAAACACTCAGAAAACTAGAAATAGAAAGGAACTTTCTGAACTTGATTAAAGGCACCTACAACACACACAGTTTACAACACACTTAATAGTAAAAAATAAAATGCTCCCCCTCTAAGATCAGAAAGAAGAAAATGTCAGCTATTGCCACATCTGTTTAACATGGTACTGGGGGTTCTAGCTAGGGCAATTATACACACACACACACACACACACACACACACACACAGAATGAAAAGGCTTTAAGACTGGAAAAGAAGTAAATATATCTGTTTTTGTAAATGACATGATCTTATATATACAAATCCTAAGGCACCACAAAAAAGTCTGTTAGAACTAATAAATAAGTTTAGCAAGGCAGTAACACATAAGATCAACATACAAAAGTGAACTGTATTTTTTATACTAACAACAGCACCAAAAAGAAATTTTAAAATACTTAGAAATAAACTCATCAAAATAAATGCAAGACTTGTACATTGAAAAATACTAAATATCATTGAAAAAAATCACAGAAGACCTGAATAAATGGAAAGACATCCAATGTTTATGGATTTGAAGACTTGATACTGTTAAATGGCAATACTCCCAAAATTGATCTATAGAACCAACATAATCCTCATCAGAATCCCAGCTGTCTTTATTTTTCAGAGATTGACAAACTAACTCTAAAATCCATATAGAAATGCCAAAACAATATTGAAAAAGAACAAAGATCAAAAACTCATACTTCCTGATTTCAAAACTTGCCACCAAGCTACATAAGCAAGATAATGCAGTACCAACATAAAGACAGACATACAGATCTTGGAATAAAATTCAAAGTACAAAAATAAACCCTTACATTTATGGTCAGTTGGATGAGGGAAGACAATTCAATAATAAAAGAACTATTTTCAACAAATGGGACTGGAACCCTGGATATCCAAATGCAAAAGAATGACCTTAGACCCCCTTCCTGGTAAGACACTGGATTCAAACTGAATCAAAGACCTAAATGTAAGAGCTAAAACTATAAAATTCTTTGAAGAACACACAGGATAAATCTTTGTGACCTTGAATTAGGCAATGATTTCTTAGATATGGCATCAAAAACACAAGTGATATAAGAAAAAATAAACTGACATGCTAACCCAGAGAAATAGAAATATTTGCAATTCACATATCTGATAAAGGACTAGTATCTAAAATATAAAAGGAGGGGTACTTGGGTGGCTCAGTGGGTTAAAGCCTCTGCCTTCAGCTCAGGTCATGATCCCAGGTTCTGGGATTGAGCCCCTGCATCAAGCTCTCTGCTTAGCAGGGAGCCTGCTTCCTCCTCTCTCTCTGCCTGCCTCTCTGCTTACTTGTGTTCTGTCTGTCGAATAAATGAACAAAATCTTTAAAAATAAATAAATAAATAAAAAATAATAAAATGTATAAGGAATTCTTACAAACTCAACAAATAGGCATACAACATAATTTTTTTTTTACGTTAGTGTAAGATTTAAGAAGATATTCCTCCAAAGAAGAGATGGTCAATATTAGCATAAGAAAAGATGCCAACATTACTGGTCATTAGTCAAATGGAAATAAGAAACACAATGAAATACTACTCCATGCCTACTAAGAAAGCTAAAGTTTAAATAAAATATATAATATAGCACTGTATGTTAACTACACTGGAATTTAAAAAATTAAGAATTTTTAAAAAGATGGACTACAATAAGTGGAATCCTCCTATGTTGCTAGTAGGATGTAAAATGGTGCATCCACTTCAAAAAACAGTTTGGCAATTCCTCAAAATGTTAAACATAGGTGTAATGCAACTTCTAAGTATATACCTAAGAGAACTAAAAACACATGTCCACAAAAAAAAAAAAAAAGGAATGTTTGTTGCAACATTATTTGTAACAGCCAGAATGTAGAAATAATCAGAAATCATTCAGTAACAAATAATGGAACTTATCAAGGACCTATTATAGGAAGATGTATAGAGGGGGAAAAGGCTCATAGAGCTTTCATTCTAAGAGGGGAAGACAGAAAATACTGAAACAAATAAACAAGGTAAGTACAGGTTGTAACAAGGGCCATGAAGGAAAACAGAGTGATAGGACAAGAAAAACTATAAAAGGCTACAAGGTAGTCAGGGAAAGACTCTATGGGGATTTGATCTAAAAGAATAAAAAGGAAACAATCACATAAAAAGTAAGGAGGCATGCCTGCCTGCCTGGAGAAACAGGAAGTGTAAATGCCCTCAATGAGGAGACAAGTTGGCATGTTTAAAAAACTGACAGAAGGCCAGTGTGTCTAAAACATAATACGTGAGAAGAAAAGTGGCACAAGATAATGCTGCAGAAATAGACAAGAGTTAAATCAGGCAGAGCCTGGAGGCCATAGTACTGAATTTGGATTTTATCCTTCCTCCAACTGGAAGCCGTGGGAACATTTTAAGCAGAGTAGTGACACTATCTGATTCACATTTTTAAAAGCTTGTTTTGTCCATCATGCAGAGAACGGAATAAAAGAGAGCAGTAACAGAAACAGAAAGAAGAAATAGATGGTTCTCTTGTAGTCCTGGCAAGAATGTACCTCTGAATTGTACCAGAACTGGGATTCTTTTAGGTAATTTTATCTCCAGCACTTTAGGTCCTAACCTACCTAAGTGTGGTGGATACTGTGATGCATGGCCTACACTCACTTCTGGGATGAACAGCATCTTTCTCCAGCTGCAGTCTTAGCTGCAAGGATCTCCTGAAGCAGCCTTCATCCAATGGTCAGTGCAGGGGTATAAAAGCTGGTCCCATGCCTGAACGAGGGACATCCCGAAGGGTCATCCAGCTTCAGCGTTCCCCATGAGGTACACGATGCCTTCACTGGTTCTACATCCCTGATCCCAGTCCTGCTTCCTTTCTTTCTTTCCCAAAGGTTTTGATCTCAGGAGCATTCCCTCACCACTGTACTGTATGCTGATCTCCATCTCTTAATCTGCTTCCCAGAGAACTCAAACTATGACATTGGTTTAATAAAACTCAGTACATGGTCCTCAGTTTACTTCTAAAGATGGTCAATTTATAAACACTACTAAACCAGAAATAATAACATGCCACTTAAAAAAAATCCTAACAAAGTAGTTAGACTCTACACATTGTGTTATTTTTACTACAGTCCACTAATTTTACATGTATTTTAATTAAATTTCTTATTTGTAAACACATTTGAATGTTATTTTAGCAAAGGCAACAGTAAAAAATATAATAAATGGTGAAATAAATTTTATCAACCAATTTGAAGAACCTAAAGAAAAAAGTAGACAAATCCCCTAGGTGTCATTTACTGTAGATAAGAAGACAAAGCATTATTTGCCATTGCCATTATAACTGAAACCTAGTATCTCACCCTATACCAATTAAAAGTAAAATTCAATGGAGTACCATGTTTCTATTAGTCTGAAACATTATTTCCTACAACCAGAAAAACATTCAAAATTTGCATATGCAACTCCTTTCTTTCAAACAAGGGTCACTCTCTATATTTGCAAGGTATATAGTTTTTTTTAAATAATTTGAGGTACACAAGATAATATTTCATCAAATTTCAATTAACTGATAGTGGAAGAAATGTATCACTTAAATCTACCCCATTTAACTGGTCAACTATAATCTTCTTGCCTATCAAACAATTTTCCGAGACTGCTAAATAATCTGAGTTTTTACCTTTTTCCTATTTCATAAAGGTTCTAAAGCATCAGTGAAATGGCCAAAAGGCAGCAACATGAGAGAATTAAGTCAGAATTAGCAAAGCCCCTAAATAATCCTCAAAGTATTCTATGTCTTAAATAACTTAGAGTTTACCGTTGGTAGTGTTTGCAAAAAATTATTGAAAGGTCTTTTCTCTGCAGTTTCAGACCAGATCAGAATTTTACTGCCTTTTGCCCAAGGCCATTGCAAGATTTCCAGAGCAAATAGAAGGTACAGTGTGATCCTTAATTGAGTTATGAAGATCAAAATAGAGCAAAGAGAGGATTTCACAGATTTAAAATCAGTAACATTCTTTATTAAATTTGGAAATGTGTCCATATTTTCACTTCATAAAATAATTTCTTGCTGTATTTTTGAAATGACCAGGCAATAAGCAACATAAGACCATGAACCCCTTGAGGGTGGGAAATTTTATGTTAGTGTGTCACATGGAGCCTAGAACACAGCATTCAACCAAAGAAACCAAAAAGGAAAATCCTTTAACTCTGTGTTTCTGCATATACAAATTTCCTGGACTAAAAGAGTGTATTTGAAAACCAAGTATAAGGAATTCAGTAAAAATCAGATGACCACATGGAGCATCTATTGTTCAATCTTCACAGCAGTGTTATGAAATACTGTTAAAAATGGGGGGAGAGGAAATGAGGTTCAGGGACAGTATACAACATATCCAAAGTCCTATTGCTACTAAGCTGCAAAGCTTTGCGTCAAATCCTTACCTTACTAACTCAGTTCTCAGAGTTCTTCTATAGCTGCCCTGCACCATATAGTAGTCAGTAGCCATGTGACAATACTGAGCTCCTGAAACGGGGCTAGTCTGAACTGAATTGAACTCTAAGTACAAAATACACACTGGATTTCAAAGGAGAATGTTGGAAAAATAATGCAAAAATAACTCAACAGCAATTTTTACATCAATTCCATGTTGTTAATATTTTAAATATATTAGTTAAATGTACTTTGAAAGTAAGTTTCACTGATTCTTAATTTTTTAATGTTATTATTCAAAAATTCTAAATTATATATGTAGCTTGCATTACATGTCTATCTGGCAGGTTTATCTATAGGAGAAGGTAGACAAGTGAAAAAAGGATACTTCCACTGCAGAATGACATTGAGGGAAGGGAAAAAGTGGTTTCTTTACATTTTAATTTGTCTTTATATTCTCATGTATGCTTTGACTTTTTAAACATGAACATATAAAGAACAATTTACAATATAACACTCAGATTCAATAACAGAGTTATACGAGACACTACGATAGCAAAGGTCAACTCTATCCATAACCTCAAGGTTATTCTATTTATGGTGTTAAGCTACATCTTAAGGAATAAAGAGAAATAAGGAAAATATGAGAAAGAAAAACAGAGAGAGGAAAAGTGTACCCAACAGTAGCGTGGCAAAAATAACTGCAGAATGAAACGTAGGGAAGAAAAGAAGAAATAAAGGGTAGCTATATCGGGTTTGTAAGCCAAGAAAAGACACTTTACCTTTATTCAAAAGATCTTGGAGAATCAAAGAAGGAAAGGGATATAATCTAATCTATAATTTATAAAGATAGCTCTTACTGTCTAGAATACAGGGACACTGAAGTGAAGAAAAGTTGGGAAGGTCAGGGGAAAAAACTAACATTTATTGAGTTCCATATTTTTGATTAAGTGTTTTACTCACTGTATTTAATTTGGTGTCATCATTTATAGCTAAAAAAGAAACACAAAAATTAAGAAATCTTTCACGATGACACAATTGGCAATTTATCCTCAGAAACTGAAGAGAATGAAAAAGATGGGTACTGATGCAGATAATTTGGGAAGAGGTGATAGTAAAGTCTGGACTTATTATATCTTTATTTTTATTTAAATAAATAAGTTTTTGAGCCTGAAACACTGGAAATGGGTAAGGAACTTGAGAATAGAAAAAAAAAAAATCTGTAGTGGCCACAGAAATGAAAGAAAGGGAGGGAACTGGAGGCAGTAAAAGGACTGATAAGAGGTGCTAAACATCCATTAAACAGTAAAATTAGATAAAATTTATTGAGCTCTTATTATGTACCAGCCACTGGCTGAACATTTTATATGCATTTTCTCATTTAATCCTCAAGACATCTAATTAGGTGAGTATAATTATATATCTCCATATTATACATGCAAATTAGAGATTAAGTAGCTTGACCTTTCATCACAGAGGCATGATTCAAATCCACTTCTATCTGTCCCAAGCCATTTAACCAGGTCTCCAATGTCATGGTAATGTTAACAATCTGAAATTCCATTCTGTTACAACATAAGAAGGCATCTTTCTTAGAAATGAAGATACAGCAAGGCCTAAAGAGCTTGAAGTGACTATCTAAGATCTCAAAAATAGTTCCTGCCAATGCCAGGTCTAAAATCTGTATTTCAAAATTTGCGATCCAGAAAAATAAACTGTAATATAGCCAGACAACTGAATATTATTCAGTGCTTTAAAAAAATGAGCTATCAAGCTATGAAAGGACATGGGAAAAACATATGAAAAGAGTCTTAAATGCATACTACTAAGTAAAAGAAATTATTTTGGAATAATTTATATTACATTCTGGGAAAGATTAGGACAGTAGAAAGATCACTAGTTGCCGGGATTTACAGAGAGGGATAAATAGGCAGAGCACAAAAAATTTTTACAGCAAACTACTCTGCACAATACCATAATGCTAGTTACATGTCATTATACATTTGTCCAAATCCACAGAATATACAACACCTAAACTCAACTGTAAGGTAAACTATGATGATTGTAATTACATTCAGTAGGTTCATCAGTTGTAACAAATGTTACAATTTATTGCAACACTGGTGGGGGATGCTGTTCATGGAGGAGGCTACTGGTGTGTGGAGTCAGGAAATAAATGGGAAATCCGCACACCTTCCAACACATTTTGCTGTGAATCTAAAACTGCTCTAAAAAAAGTCTTTGTTTAAGAGAAAAAAAATTAGGGAATAATAAAAGGTGACAAGATATGAAGAAAAATTATAAAATTTTCAGATTCAGTGCTCAGTTGTGAATATATACTAAAATGACTCTTTTGCAAAATTATCTGGATACTTCTGCTAGATCTGAAACAGGTAATGACCTTTATGAATCTATGTCTTATAACCCTGTAAGCTGCGCATGTTAGCACAGTGTCTTGCATGGAGAAGAAATTATATAAATATTTCTTAAAGGAAAATAGAGAGAGGGTGGGATGAAGGGAAGGAAAAGAGAAGGAAGAAGGGGGAAAGAAAAAGATATACACAGAAGGGCAGAGAGAAAGAGATGAGAGAAAGAAAACAGTTTTCTTGGAAAACATTCCAATTCCTAAAGTTTGACTGTGACCAAATTCTCTGAAGTCCTTTCACTCAGAACTGGCAAGGCATGTAAGTCCAAATATTTGACTGCTTTAGGGTACTATCAAATATGCTTTCAGATTTATAACAAGTTAATTGCCCCATTTCCTTATGGAATTCTCTTTATGGAATTTTCAGCCATTGCTTAACTACACAATTTTAGTGCTGGACACAGTAAACAGGTCACCTTTTGTTCAACAGAAATTTAATATGATTGCAATCTTTATAGTGACCAGCACTGTATTATCAAGGGTATGGTTCCAGAAATACCTTTAACGATACTAAATCCCTAGACTGTATGAATTGATCAGAAAACAACTATAATTCTTTTATGAACAACGTAAGGTAAAACTAAATAAGAAACAAACAAAAATATATCAGTAAAATTGTCAATTCAAAGTTTCTATGTCTCTTTTCAAATTCTTTCAATTAGGTTTTCTATTGATTATTAAAAGACACCTCTTGGCAATGGTCAATATTTGGAAAAAAACATTTTAAGTAGAAAGGTCATATTATTATAAAAGGAAAAAGAGTGATTTATAAGAACAAACTGAAGGAAAATTCCAAGATGCATCATCTTAAAATTATGTAATTTAAATGAAGTCAGAAGGGATGTGGGGCTAAAATATAACATTGTTTCACAGTTCTTGGTCAAATGACATCAACTGAAATTCCCACTTTGTACTGGCAATTCCTCTAATCTAATAGGCCTATCAATACTGGTATTAACTAAATTGTTCCACATCTGGCTTTTACAAAAGCTGGAGGCACTATGAGATTTAAAAATGACAATTCTGCAGAACAGATCAAGATGTAATAATGTATTCATTTGACAGTGTTTCTTGTCTCTCTATTCACCATATGGAAATTCTCAGACACCTCAGTACAATGTGTTCTCCAGTTATGCCAGGTATAGGGGACATGATAGAGAGCTCACAATAACTTTGGATAAATTGTTCAAGAGGTTAAATATTTTATGTGTCAGGATCAAAACTCAGAGACATATAGAAGTGGTTTTAAGAAAAACTAATAAAGAGTTACAGGCTAATCAAGATTCTTTAGGTCCTATTCCACCAAAACCTCTCCCTTAATGACTTATTTGCTTGATTGCAGTTCTGTTATCTTACCAATCAGCTTACCATTAGAGAATATCACATGAAGTTATTGTTCCCAAAGCTATTTGGCAATACTAACATTTTTTTTAAGACTTTCTTTCTTTCTTTCTTTCTTTATTGTGGAGGTGAGCAGGGGGAGGAGCAGAGGGAGATAAAGAGAGAATCCCAAGCAGACTCCTCACTGAGCAGGGAGCCCAACATGGGGCTCCATCTCACAACCCTGAAATCATGATCTGAGCCAAAATCAAGAGTCTGACATTGAACCAACTGGGGTGCCAACCCAGGCACCCCAACAGCGGTGTTTACTTTTTTTCCAAAGATTTAAAAAAATCTATTTGAGAGTGAGAGAAAGTACACACAAGCAGGAGGAAGGGTAAAGAGAGAGGGAGAAGCAGACTCCCCACCAAGCAGGGAGCCTGATGAGGGTCTTGATCCCAGGGATAAGGACCTAAGCTGAAGGCAGACACCGAGTTAACCAACTGAGCTACCCAGGCACCCCATGATGCTAACTTTGAGGTCAACTGAACTAACATTAGTTAAGGGCTGATTTTTTGTGTATGGCACTAACTATAGGATGAAATTAATTCCCTAATATAAAAGAAATATATAGTAGAATATTCAACTTATTAGTTATAATATATGGCAGGATATAATTTAACCAGGGCCCTGGGTGGCTCAGTCAGTTAAGCCTCTGACTCCTGAGCTCAGCTCCGATCTTATCTCAGGGTCATGAGTTCAAGCCCCATGTTGGCTTTCATGATAGGCATGGAGCCTGCTTAATATTCCCTCTCCCTCTGCCCTCCTCATTCCACGTAGGCACATGCTTTTTTTTCTCTCTCTAACATAAAAAGTTCTACCAAGAGTAGATTATAACGTGTCAAATCTATCCATATTAGGCAATGGCTGTGTTGAAGAGACAGTCTGTTTTACCAGATTCCTCTAATCTGTAGTATTTTGAGTTGGTGGTTTGTTTGGATTTTTTTTTCTGCTTTTTTTGTTTTTGTTTTGTTTTTGTCATGGAGCCCAATGTGGGGCTTGAACTCACGACCCTGAGATGTAGACCTGAGCTGAGATCAAGAGTCCTACACTTAACCAACTGAGCCACTGAGGTACCTTTCTAAGGTGCCTTTTTTATCCACGTTTCTACAACTTTTCTTAAAGTTAAGAACAAGATTTTACATTCATCTCATTAATTTTCATCTTCCTATTCTCACACCACTATACCAAAAATCTTTCTTGGACCTCAATTCAGATATTCAGCACACAGCTACCTTAATATGATAACCATAGGAGGTAAGGTCAAAGAGCTCTGTGATTCACTACTGTGTCAGTGAATCAACCAATGTGCTCTACACACACTCCTGTTAGCTGAACTTTGCAGAGTTGAGAGGCAGCTGAATCTTTTTTTCTTTTTTAATTAATAAGTAAAGTTAATATATCTGGTATTGGCTAGCATTTATCTATTTATCCATTCACTTCTTCATTCATTCATTTACATATATATCTATTTATTATATATTATTTTCATATCACTTGAAAGTTAGAAGGGTTACCTATTTTTTTTAAAGATTTTATTTATTTATTTGACAGACAGAGATCACAAGTAGGCAGAGAGGGAGGCACAGGGGGGGGGGGGAGCAGGCTCCCTGCTGAGCAGAGGGCCCAATGTGGGGCTTGATTCCAGGACTATGAAATCATGACCCGAGCCTAACGCAGAGGCTTAACCCACTGAGCCACCCAGGTGCCCCAATATTTTTAAAGTAGAATTGACTCTAAATATTAAAGGATGCTGTGATAGTTAAGTTTATGTGTCAACTTTGCTAGGCCATGGTACTCAGATATTTGGTTAAACACTAGTCTAGAGGTCACCGAGGAGCTAATTTTTAGATGGAACTAACATTTGAATTAAGTAGATTACCCTCCATAATACAGATGGACTTTATCCAAACTGTTGAAAGTCTTAAAGACAAAAAGACAGAGATGTCCCAAAGAAGAGGGACTTCTGCCTTCAAATTACCTTTGGACATGAACTGCAACATTGACTCTTCCCAGGATCTCCAGCCTGGGTGTCTGCCCTGCAATTCTTTAAAACAAATCTCTCTCTCCCTCCCTGCCTCCCTTTCTCTTTCCCCTACCTCTCCTCACCCCCACCCCCCAGCAGATAACCTATTGGTTCTGTTTCTCTGAGGAACCCTATTATAGGGACTGACATCATTCAAGACAAAGTTGGGGTGCTAGAAGGGACTTCTGTATCAGCTAGAAGATAGTCGGGATGATTCCTGTGATCTTTCCAATCATTATATTCTTTGGGTGTCATACCGTTCATTGCTTAGATGGGCTGATTAGGTTACTGAATGAAACACAGGCAGCTAACATACAAAACAAAACAAAAAAATATTGATCATAACCTTTATTACAGTTATACAATGTTTAGCCTAATACCATTCATTCATATATCCATTACTTTTTAATTTCCCAATAGTCCCTTGCTGCATATCACCTACACTTTTATGACAATTTCAAGAAAAGGAACCAAGATTAAAGACGTACACTGTTACTTAAAGAAGAAATTTGGACTTGACCTTAGGAGTCTTTTAACTCTAGTATCGCTTCTTATTTTATACAAGGAATAAAGACAACAAAATTGGACTGCTGTGAACTGAATTTTGTCCCCTCCCATCCCAAATTCATATGCTGAAGCCATAATCACCAATGTGATGCTATTTGGAGATGGAGCCCCATCTAAATTAGGTTTAGATGACGTCATGAGAGTAGACCCTTCTTGATAGGATTAGTGCCCTCTCTCTCTCTCTTTCTCTCTCCCTAGCTCTTTCTCCATGTGAGGATACAGTGAGAAGGCAATCCTGGAAGAAAGCTCTAACCAGAACCCAACCATACTGGCACCCTAATCTTGGTTGTTCTAGTTTCCAGAATAGTGAGAAATAAATTTCTGTTTCTTAAGCCTGCCAGTCAGTCTATGGTATTTTTTACGGCATCAAGTATTAACCAATATATGGACTTACACACATTGGGTATCACTGAATATTACAACTCACTCAGAGATTACATATTAAGAGAATTTATTTTAAAATGCAAGCAAAATTGTACTAACTAAAGAGGAAGGTCAGGTCAGTAAGTGGAACTGGGACATGAGGCTATGTCAGAATTGCCTGCAAAGTTTATGTAAACAAAGATTGATTGCTGACCCCACACTCACAGTGCATGATTCAACAAGTCCGAGGCGGGGGGGGCGGGGCGCAAAAAACTGGCATTTCTAACAGAAATTCTCAGATGATAATGATGCTGAACCATATTTTGTAAATGACTGACACAAACTGATAGCAGGTGTAAATCACAACATATTAAGAGTATCACAAGTGCGTTTTAAGCACACACACACATACACAGAACACCAAACTGGATTTCTAAGATTTTAACCCTGGGTATCTTGAGTGAGACATGTTTGCAAAGTGAAGTTTTCAAAAATTTCATCAGGTTTGGGGAATTAATAGTATAAAATTATCAAATTAGCAAAGGAAGTAAGTTTCATTCTTTTACCTAGTAGCAATGGAAAAACTAGGTTAAGAAAATGTCACTCAGTAAAGGGCTCTTTCAAATTTTAACATGAACTATACAATTAAAATACCAAGTTTTTATTTCTAAAGTCACTAGTCAGAAAATAGTTTGCTATTTTAAATATATTTGATATGCATCACTAAAATTCTGTGGACATTACCCATTTACTTAATAAGCCCTTTCTTCCTGGGCAGGATAAATGCGAACTAGTCTAACCCTAGGCAGAGGGAAACCAACAGATACAGATACAGCAACAACATTATTAAAAAAAAAAAAAAAAATACGCGAGAATTTAAAGATGATCACCTAACAGAGAAAAACAACTCTGTTAGTCTTTTTTTTTTTTTTTTAAGATTTTCTTCATTTATTTGACAGAGATCACAAGTAGGCAGAGTCAGGCAGAGAGAGAGAGGGGGAAGCAGGCTCCCTGCTGAGCAGAGAGCCCTATGTGGGGTTTGATCCGAGGACCCTGGGATCATGACCTGAGCCGAAGGCAGAGGCTTAACCCACTGAGCCACCCAGGCGCCCCAACTCTGTTAGTCTTAAAAATAGTAAGTTTCAGTAGTGTTCGTTCAGTGAAATTAATGGACAAGAGAGAGCTCTTGTTCAAAATAGTATCAAAAATAGGCTTATATAAAATGAATAATATATGTTACTTATACATATAATGATTTATTACATATGTATATAAAGCTATCATAAGAAGCAATGAAGAGATGTTTGAGAATACTACATTTTTGTCTACCCAATGAACTACAAGTAATATTAAACTTGGGTACAGACAGGAACTGTAATCAACAGACTGCATAAACACAGAAGATAAATGTGAAGCAAGATGATTGATAAATCTGAATTCAATTCCTACCTCAGCCATTTCTGTGTGTGAACTAAAGCAAGACACTTGATCTGTCCTGGTCTCTCTTCAACCAGAGAATGTCCCTGAAGAAATGTCTTGCTCGAAGCAGAAATGATACACCCAAGATTTCAGGCACTTCTGCTTTTCCTTTTTCCTCTGTGAAAAGTGACTACCTAGATCTCCACCTCACAGTTATTACTTAGATTGCCTATGAACAGACTCCTACACCAAAAACCCACCCCACTTAGTGGAGTTTTGCTAATGTATTTCTTTTAATTAGCAATAATCGCACCTTGGACACTGCCACTGTGCAAAGCTGATAATGTATTTCCTTCAGATCTTTCCAAAATTCCAAGAAAAGTGGGTTATAAATAAAATTACTACTAAAAATCTAGCATTTATTAAACCAAATTCATAGGATATTTGAGCAAAGTACTTTTGTGCAAGAATTATAATTTTATTATAATTTCTTATTTTTTATTATAACCCTTGATCTGTGCTCATAATAGTATTATAAATGTATTCCAGTTAAGCCCAAAGATTTAATAAAAGGCAAAATTACCTGTGGTCAAGCTACAAACAAATGTTTATATCTCAAAAGTATATTTTGTACACAGCTGAAGTTAGCATATTACAAAGATGGGATATAATTCAATTTGCTATCTATCAGCACATCAATTATTTGGGCTTTGATTCAAAACAAAAGAATAAAAACAAGAGGAGAAAATGTGTCATATAAATCTTTCAGTATCCACACAGTAAGTTTGAATAAATATGGTTGTTTTTTTCCATGTGGTATGGAGGATTTAGTAGTATTTCTCTCTTTGATTCAGTATGGGTAGGCAGAGTAGGTTTTCCTTATATACAAAGGGAAACGTAAAATTAAAAAGATAAAACAAAAAGAAAAATCAATAAATAACACAATGTTAAGAAGAAGTAACGTTTAAGAGGAAATCAAAGGAAGAGAGAGCAGCTAAAAAGACTGAAAGAAAGATAAAGGGCAAAGGATTTAAAAATTAAACAGAAGAGAAAAGATTAAAGAAGGAAAGGCAAAAAGCAATGCAGCAGGATTTAAGAAGCCAGTAAAAAGAAAAGACAAGCAGTGATGACAAAGGAATAGCAAGTACCAAAGCAAAGATACTCGAAGTAATGAAAAGAGAGAAAAAAGGAGAGTAAAATAAAAGCAGTTGTAAATTAATTTTAAACACAATATAGGAAAGATACAATATTAATGGGCTTTAATTTTTTTCATATTCTTGGCTCTGTTATTGATAAAAATAAAATCAGTCTTAACACACAGGAGATTAAGAACAGTATTTCCAATGTCCAGGGACACAGCACAGATCAGTAAAAAGTGCTTTGCCCCTAGCATGCTTTGTGATGTTGCAAAAGAAACTTCCCTTTTCTGCCCCACACTACAACTTTCAATTTTCTATGCTGAGCATTAGAGCAATGCTCACCTTATTTCTAATGTCCTTAGCTGAGTAAATGTGACTTTATTCATAATCCATCACTGAATTTGATTTCTGAAACCACTAACTTATGGATAAATAAAATGTGTCATAAAGGAAAAACTGAATTACAAAGAGACTCACCTATAAATAATCAAACACAGTCTTTCTCAACAATAGTGGTACCACTGAGAGTTTCAAGAATTTGAGAGGGCACTCTTAGTTGTCCTATAATAATTGATAAGAATCACTAAGGGTGAGAGACGCTAGATGTCCGTCAACTTCCTGGGGAACATTATTTTAGGTATAAACATGTTTATACTTATTCACGCCTCTAAGATCAGGGACCATAGGTACTCAGTGCATGTTTACTAAATGAGTAAATTAACTATAAAGCAAATAAAAAAATTATCTTTCTAACATAGCCCATAGTTCTCCATTAGTGCATATTTATGTCTATGAGGGTACAGGGAATGCTTCCACTACGTGAAAAGTATACTGATGTGATTAAATTTATACAGCACCTTCTTTTCACCAAAACCTCTCTTCTAGCAATGTTAGGGTCAATGCAACATTAAATAGTAATGTAGCAATAAATACTAAAATCATAAAGCCTCTACAATGACTTTTTACTTGTGTAAAAAAAAGATAAATGAAATACAAATTACTATCAATTTCCATATACACTGCTCCATAAAACAATCTACACTGTTTCTAAAATATAAAAACAAGTTAATGTATAACCACTTTGGAAGATAGTTTCCTAGTTTATTACAGTCTTACCATGCAACCCAGAAATTATTCTGTAGGTATTTCCCCAAATGAGTTGAAAACTTATGTCCACACAAAAATCTGCGCAAGAATGTTTATGGAAGCTTTATAATTGCTGAAACTTGGAAGCAACCAATATGTCCTTCAACAAGTGAATGGATAAACAAACTGTTATACATCCATATAAGGGAATGTTATTCAACAATAAAAAGAAATGAGATATCATATGAAACCATGACAAGACACGGGGGAAACTTATATGCATACTAAGTCAAAGAAGTCAGTCTGAAAATGCTACATACAATATGATTTCAACTACAATGACACTCTGTAAAACTATAAAGATAATAAAAGATCAGTTGTCAGCAGGGGTTTGAAAAGGAGTAAGGGAGAGACAAAATAGATGGAACACCAGGGATTTTTAGGGCAGTGGAATTATTCTGTATAATACTATAATGATGGATAAATGACAGTATGTATTTGTCAAAACTCACAGAACTATACCACACAAAATAGAAACCCTGATGTGAACTCTGGAATTTAGTTCATAATAGTATCCATTCTGTATCAATTTTGGTTCCTCAATTGTAGCAAATGCACCACACTAATGCAAGATGTTAACAAACGAAAACTATTTGGGGGAAAGGGGGTAAAAAAGGGAACCCTCTGTACTAAGTGATCATTTCTTCTATAAACCTAAAACTTCTCCAACAAGTAAAGTCTATTCATTTAAAAAAAGAAGTTAATAAGTCAGGTTATATGCTTATAATCCTTCGATGGAAAAAGTTTATGAATGGACTGATACCCTATGCTCCCTAAGCACTTGTGCTTAAGAGTCCTGCTGCGTCAGGGCCTCTAGAGAAAACTCAGTTTTTAATCCCCATCCTCACCTCAAACCACACACTAGGGAGGTAGGGAATTAATAGGAGAAGTTAAATACTTTTATCAGGCCACAGGCCTACTCTCTCTCTTGGGATTTTTTATTATCCAAGAGAGCTTCTCTCTCTTCCTCCATGTGTAAACAGATACCTCATATATCTCTGTCAAAAACGAAATGAGAATTTCCAGTTCAAAACAGAATGGACCACGTGCATTGATCCCTTTATAAACCATACAAAAACGACAACTAAGGCCTGTTCAACAAAGGAACAAACCTACTAGGTTAGAAAGTTCAAAAGAGAAGACAAGAGAAACAAATGTTAGAAGCTGGAAAGCGAATGAGTTTTGTTGAAAAAGCTGAATCTTGGGCCAACCCCAGGGACAAAGCCAAGAAGCTACGAATCCATACGGCAGAGGACCAAAACTATGGAGCTCTAGGTACATCTGGTATAAGACTGAAGACATTTAAGAAGAATAACACTCTCCTGCTTCCCCTCCCCTCATTCCATATAAACAGACAACAGCTCTCTATCCCAAGCAGAAACTGATTTTACTACCTGACACTGCAGTATCTTCTTGTATTGATGAGTTTGTTTCCTGATATTTTCTGAAAATGAATTTATTTATTCTACATCTCTTTCAGGAAAGGGATAGGAATGGATAGAGAGAGAGAGAAAGGGAAGGGGCAGGGAGGAGAAAAAAAGAAAGGAGGGACAGAGGCAAGAGACTGGTAAAGCACAAAAATATTCAGAACTGGGATCAGAAATGACTTAGCTGTGGCAGTGATGAGGAGGGAAATAATAGGAGCAGATGGCATTTATCATTTAAGTAGTAGCATAATATTGCCCTTTTGTTCTCAGGGTCCTAAAAGAAATAGTCGGATACATCACAAAAATGTATACGCCTTCTTTTTCCTTCCCCTTATACCCCAGCTAACGTAAAGTGAGGTTCTTCAATAAATATGCCTTTATTGACAGATGAGTGGATAAAGAAGATAGGGCATAGATATACAAGGGAATATTACACAGCCATAAGAAAGGATGAGATTTTGCCATTTGTGACAACGTGGATGGACCTAGAGGTTATTGTGCTAAGTGAAATAAGTCAGAATGAGAAAGACAAGTGCCATATGATTTCACTCGTATGTAAAATCTGAAGAACAAATGGATAAATATGCATTTATATACATTTATTCATTTGCATGAAATTCTCTACAAATAATTAGTATGGCCAAGAAAAGAGTAACACTAAAAGCAATCTTTCATGAAATTATATTGAGCCACAAGTGAATTAAGAAAAGAGGATAGCCTTAATTGTTATTGGAACTACCAGGCCTTTCGATTTTTCTTAAAAAATAAAGGAATATAGGAGTAAGGGAAAAAAAAACAGTCATTTCCCTTCAAGAAAAGAACTACCTAATTTTCTAGTCCACAAAAGTCTTCTAAATAATGATCAGGGTATAAACTACATTCTGCTGTTTTCTTTTACTTTTATAGGTCACAAGATCACCTAGGATAAGATAACCACTGATTATTTAAGATAATAAAGAAGATAATCCAGGTTGTCATTGACCTAGTTAGAGGAAGAAACTACACAAACCTTCTCCAACTCTACTGAAGAATACTTTTCCCTAAAAGAGAGGTGGGAAATAAAGAGGGTTTTATTTCCACATATATTAAAGGGTTACTGTTCAAATCTATATATCACTGAAATGAAGTTACATTTTTATAGAAGAATCAGTTCAATAAACATACTTTAAGTTAGAGAATAATAATAAAAGGTGATACTGACTGACTGCAACAGGACCGAAAGTATTTAATTATCATAAGTTTGAGATATAGCTTTTTATAAAAATGGTAAGTTTTTTTTTTAAATAAATGTTATAAATGAAAGAAAAGGAGTTGCAATGGATGCACACATGATTCTGGTGTATGGTAATCAAGTGAGTCAATCATATGATAAAGTTATCATGAAATAGAGTTAATAGGGTATAGGCTTAGGGTATGCAGATGGAAGGTGTAACATATGAAAAGAAGTTAAGCACTTTTTTTGAATTCTGATTTTCTGGGTGGTTCCCCTTGTCATATAATGAACTATTACATTTCATTTCTGAATAACTGAGGAGATTAAAGCATTCATGTGTAGCTCATGAATTACTTTGAAAGCTATTCGGAATTTAAATGTTATAGCTGGTCTCTCATTTTTCTTTGTCTAATAAATGAGTTTATGAATAAACACATGAGTTCATATATTCCAAATAGCAGACCATTCATGTTCCCCCAATTCATTCATTCATTCAATAGGTATTTACTGATCTACAAAGGGCAAAGTTTTATACTGAATGGCAGCCTAAATAAGACTTATATATTCTATGCCCCCCATGGAATTTACAAATTAGTATGAAAATAGGCATAAACAAAGGTATTTATTACATATAACTAAATAAATGAAATGAGCTGTGGAAAAGAACAAGGAAAAAGAAGAATGGCGAGTTCCCTCAGATAGGAAGGTCAGCAAAAACTCCCAGAGAAGGCATCACCTAAATTTACTAAGACCTGAAGAATAAGGGGCAGGCCAAGCATGAAGAGAAACATTCCAAACAGTGGAAACAGCAAGTGCAAAGGCCCTGAGTCAGGAAGGGTTTCAAGAACTGGCAGAAAGCCAGAGTAAGCAAGGAGCACAGTGGAAAGAGATGATTTAAGGCTAGTCAAGAGGCCCTTTCCAAGCCAAGGAAAGAAGTTTCTGTTTTATTCCAAGTACACATAAAGGCTTTAACACTGAGGAGTGACATAATCCAATTTAAATTTTTTAGTCGAGCACCATAACCATGCTCTACAGAAAATAAATCCAATTTCTGGTGGAGATTCTTAGGTATGTGGGTGCCGTGAGACCTTCTGTCCATCTAGGGAAGCCTACACAGCGTTCCTCGGAATAATACTGTTAAATGCATACAATAAAATACATAGAATTACAAAGGAAACTAATGATGTTGAAATTCAGTTCTACCATGAATCCTAGACGCAAAGGACCCAAGGTTAATGACTCCTGTTGGTGGACAGGAGTGAAGGTAAAAAGAGTTAGAAGGCTGTTGCAATAGATATGGAAAGGATGGATGACTTCAAGAAAAAACTGGGATTCTGGGGTTATTTGCCTATTAAGTATGGTCCAAATTTCTGAGCATGGAGGGTGTGTGTATGTATGTGTGTGGTTCTCTTTAATCAAACTTCTCTGAACTATGAATTTGTTTATTTCAAAGAGAGAGATATTTTGTCAAACGGGCCCCAAAAGTTGAAATCAGAGATTTTTTTCTAATAGAAGTTGTTCTTACAGGCAATCCTTTGCCCTGTAAGCATTGATTGATTGCACTGATCAACAATAACAAGAGTGGGCACCTGGGTGGCTCAGGGGTTAAAGCCTCTGCCTTCAGCTAAGGTCATGATCCCAACGTCCTGGGATTGAGTCCTGAATCCCGCGCTCTGCTCAGCGAGGAGCCTGCTTCTCTCTCTCTCTCTCTCTCTCTCTCTGTCTGTCTCTCTCTGCCTGCCTCTCTGCCTAATTGTGATCTCTGTCAAAGAAATAAATAAAATCTTTAAAAAAAAAAAAGAGGAGCATTTATTGAATTATGATTACTTGTTTATGTTTATTACGCTATTATGTTCCAGGCACAAAGCTAAGTGTTTTTATTGCAATGTCCGGCTTAATTCCCATAACAACCCTTTGAGATAAGCTTTATTATTATCCCCTTTTTACAAGCGAGGGAATTAAAGCTCAGAGATAGTAAGTGACTTGTCTGATACCACACAGCTGGTAATTGTCAGTACTGGGAACCAAGCCCTGAACTAAATCCAGAAGCAGGCGTTACTGAGCATTCAGTAAGTGCTTAGTGCTGTGCTGGCAATAACTGGAACCCAAAAAAGAAAAAGCCAATGACCAGATCTTAAGGGGCCAAGCAAAGAGTTTCAAAGGATAACAAACATGCATACATTAGTGGAATATGGGAGACCATAAAAGTCTGTGCTTACTTCTGTACTGTAAGCATTCACAGAATGGACAGCACTGAAATGGAGAGGGTGGGGAGGAGGATGTTTTAAGGAAAATATACGTCTTGAACTGTTTCTTTAAAACTAGATAAGCTTTAGATAAGCTTAAAGTGGCAGAAGTACATTTTGGTAATGAAGGCAATGAGTCACACAAAGTATTAGGGAACAGTCAGTAGAAGGACTTCTTGGCAGAAATTCTGGGTTTTTCACCTCCTAGCTGTAAGATTTGAGAAAGCTATCCCTTGTTACTCAATATTCTCACTGGTAAAATGGATTTAACACCATCTACTTAGGAAATTATAGGAATGTGTGCTGTAAACCAAAAGGCAGCTTCCCTAAGCAGTTTCACAGATCTACTAAACAGCATGGAAACGGCGGGTCTTAACTTTGCAAAAAGTCAGTGACCACACATAATGTTGCTGTCATTTGTTTCTCTTTCCCATATAGCCCCAGTGAAAATTTCTGAGATGGATTATATGATTCTTTGTTGTATGTTCATTTGGAACTTATTTCACACATCTATGGAACGCTGTAGGCGGACCCAACACGAAGCACCCTCTTCCTCCCAGCCACTCTCTTCTCAGGAGCCAGCTCTATTACCCCAGCTTCTGAATGATGATGATAATGGCTAATAATGGCTTAATGTGTTATTCCCTCCATAAAGCACTTATATTTAATAACAGCCCCCGATGTCCCATAGCTGAAAACTGAAAAATAAAACAGCTTCAGGTCTTATGGAAATAATGAGGAGGAAAGCTGAAATTCTGGGACAGAAGGGCCGTGAGTCTTCTTTAAGTCATACTTTAAGGAGCTGTCGCAGTTCTGAGGAAACGATATGAACAAGGCCGATCCTAAAACCGGAAAGACCTCAGTTAAGAACCTTAGGATGTTGCTGTCAAATAACCAATTCAGAAATGGGTATTTCAACACTATTTTAAAAAAGGCTTTGATCTTTGAGGATTTCTTAATAAAGAGATCTAAAATTAAAATGGCAAAATAGCATTATCTATTAAATCTGAACAGTGGGTACATGGATTCTGCTGATTTCATTTCCGTCGTTTTTGATGTGTTTTCAGCATTTCCTAACCTGAAAGTCACAAATCTTAAAAGGTGAAAACAAAGATGTTCTTATGACAATGGACACAGAAGCTATTCAGCAGATAATTCTAATTCTGATGTCTGTCTTGCTTTGTACCACACTAACTAATCTTCTGGCAATTGAGTATGACAGGTTAGATAAAACACATCTGGATGTAACAAAATACTTTATCCCAAATTCTTATGAATTCAAGACTAGGTCAAGAAAAAGCTTTGGGGGCTTTTCCTAAAACCAAAATTATAACAGAACATCATTAATTAGCCATTTTTTTAAATCCAAGAAAACAGCTAATGAAACAATGTTGATATACTAGGCCAAAATTTGGTATAAAAAATAAAGCACAGGGGTGCCTGGGTGGCTCAGTGGGTTAAAGCCTCTGCCTTCAGCTCAAGTCGTGATCCCAGGGTCAGGAGATCTAGCCCTGCATCTGGTTCTCTGCTCAGCAGGGAGCCTCCTGTTCCTTCTCTCTGCCTACTTGTAATCTCTGTCAAATTAAAAAAAAAAAAAAAAATCTTTTAAAATTAAAAAAAAGCATATATAAGTTATATAGGATCATGTAAAGTGGACATTTCAATAAAGTTAATAATGCTAATTTATGTCTGCCCTACAATGTACAGCTTTCAGAGAACTTCCCGCTGTATTAGTGCAGTTCACAGTAGAAACTGTAACTTGCATATTCTGTAGGGAAATGATGCAGGTGTTAATTCGGCATAAGTTTTGACATGCCAGCTGAAAATGCTAACCTTTGGCATATTTAATTTAGTTAAAGAAGCCTCTCTCACGAGTCTTGAGTTAACTTCCTGAAATTGTCTAATATGCTTGTTGTATAAGTGATAGTTGAATATATGTGAAATATAATCAATTTAGTTACACTTTTCTATGTACTTTAACTGAGAGATTAACAGTCAGCAGCTCTATGCTTCCACGTTTGAACATGTAAACCCAAATCTGAAAACAGATGATTAAAGAACCAGAGGTAGCAAAGGCTACACAAGAATGGCATCTGCTTATGGCACAGAGTAAACTCGGAGGCAAAAATGCTATATTTGAAATAAATGATAGGAGGCAATTGCTGAACAACTTTTCAAAAAGGTGCAAGCATTTTTTTTTTCCCTTTACAAACACACAGCCCGACAGCCTGGACTTCTGTGATACAGACCTCTACCACCACCCCCCATCCTGAAGACCCCTGCAGGCAACCAACAACTGCTGTATCTGTGGAATGTGCTCTTTGAACTGTACAAAAGCCCTCAGCCTTTCCTGCATTCTGCAAACAAAAAAATGCCAAGTGCAATTATTTCTCTGATTTTAACATAATACAAGTGTTACTTCTCCCCCCTCCTTAACTTCCCTAGTGCAGGCATGATCTACAATGTCTACATTTATAAACGCACAAAAAAGGGAATCATTTTTCCTAATCAAAATTAAATTTGTTTTAGAAGTATAATAGTCCAACGGAACATAATATAAAATTCAACAGGCACCATATTCCCTTTTGTGTATATGTTTTAAGAATTCTATTTCTATAGACGGATTCGAGGATTGAATGGGATTAGTCCTTTTAATTATATGACTAGGATCTTCAGCTTGAAATCTTTCTTATAAAAAAAGACAAACACAATAGTTGTTTATATTCAATTCATTTACCAAAAAAACTCATTAGAGCTAATAAGAATATGTCCTTCCAAATGTGAATATCTTTTGATATTCAAAAGAAAATGAAAAGTAAAAGGCAAAATAAGTCCTAAGATAGAGCTGTGTAGATATTTAAACTCACCTACTAGTTAAACGCTAGAATAGAGCATTCTTCTAGCCTAGATCCAACAAAAACTGCTTTTCTTCACTGAGTATGTCCTTGACATTATAAATACCAGAGTATTTTTCTTTCTCAAAAAGATATTAAACCCAGTAGCGAAAAGTTAGTTCTAGTTTTCATTTATACATCAATGCTTCCAACTATTAGTATGTATAAATGAATTATCAGTGGCATTACTCTGTGAAAATATTTGAAATTTTGTCCCTAAAATTAAGTTAAAAAGAGATAAGACACCATCATTTACTTTATACACAAAAAATAATTATCAAGTAGAACCAGACATTATAGGAGATGCTAAGAAAAGATAAGGCATATCTTTGTTCAAAAGAAGCTAACAATCAAGTGAGGGAAACAAGACATAAATGCATAAGCAATTAAATCACAAGAAGAATATATATGATATATGTTTATCTCTTTTAATAAAAATGTTTTATTCATTTCATGGCCTATTTTACCAAAGTTTAGCCTCATACCTTTTTTTAGAACCTGGGTATCTTGGCGAGTTACAAAGTAAGGTGGAACCTAACTGGCTTAGAAATTGAACCATCTTACAGATAGGGATTTCCTTTTTTATTCCTGTCAAATTTTTATCTTCTCTGTCATTCGAGTTACTTCATCTCACTGATGCCATAAAAGCCTTTCTTAGTGATTAGGTCATATAGTATTTTATTTTTTATTAATATATGTATTTAGTAAGTACTTATTAAATAATGACAGTGTCTACCAAAAGATAAAGACATGCTTTCAAGTCAGAGAAGCAAAGGTTCAAATCATGGTTCTGTCACTTAGTAACTGAACAAGCTACTTAACTTTGCTAAGTCCCAGGTACCGCTGCAAAATACACACAGGTGACATCAAGGAAACCGCCATCAACAGCTGTGGAGGCTCAGAGCCTCCAAGGAGCTGTGTTTGGACTGGGTGTTAAAGGACAGTAGGAGCTCATCTACCACACAAGCAGAGAAGCACTGTCCAAGGAGAACAGAACATGCAGAGAAACAAGGAACGCAAGATATCTGTGGGAATCCCTACAGAGAGAGGAGTTCTTAAATATTTTAGGTTATAGAAGGTCTTTGATGCTTGACTGTATGTATATTAATTTACTAGGATAAAGTCTATGAGAAAGGAAACATAATTACCAAGTTTGAAATCTTAGGATCATCCTGATCTTTTACTCTATGCATCCATTTCCGAGTCCCACAGAAGGAACAAAATTCACAAAAGCCACAAGGCACAAAGAAACCATGATGTCATCATTAATAAAATTAGGCCAGAGTAAGTGAAGTAAGAAAGAGTCAGAAATATGCTGAGTAGAGGAAGATGATGCTGGGTGAGAGGTAGGGAGGGGAGGCATGGTCCAATCCTTGCAAGGGCTTGTACTCTGAAGAGCTCATCTGTAGTTTACCCTAAATTCAAGGAAAAACAAATATAAGATTTTAGTAAGAAAGCAGAAATCAGTTAATTTTTATTTTTAAAGTTAAGTCTTGCTACCTAGTGAGTTAAGGGAAGAAAAGGCGTAGAGAATTGAGAACAGTCATTGCAGTTGTCAAAGTAAAAGTTTTAGACTAGGGTTGTATTAGTGGGATGCGCAGAAAGAAAGAAATTTGCAATCAAATTTGGAGTCTAGGGGAGCCTGGGTGGCTCAGTGGGTTAAAGCCTCTGCCTTCAGCTCAGGTCATGATCCCAGCATCCTGGGATCAAGCCCCACATGGGCTCTCTGCTCGCCGGGGAGCCTGCTTCCCCCCTCCCTCTCTCTGCCTGCCTTCCTGCCTACTTGTGATCTCGGTCTGTCAAATAAATAAATAAAATCTTTAAAAAAAGAAAATTTGGAGTCTAGCCTTCACAGACCCAGGAGAGTGAAGAGAAGGGGGAGATGTCCAGGTGGCCTAATACTGGTGATCCAGTATCTCTGACATAGGCAACTGAGTGTCTGACAGTGCTTGTTACTCACTAAAACAGAAAATATCATTAAAAGTATGTTTTTAATAGGTGAGACAGGAGATGACAAGGAGATTGATCTTATTATTATTTTTTAATTCAAGTTGGTGAACATATAGTGTAGTATTGGTTTCAGGAGTAGAACGTAGTGATTCATCCCTTACAATGAGCTTAATTTTAGATAGATTCCTATAGGACATTTAAGTAGAGATATCAAGGGAAGTACTTCCAAATGTAGATCTCAAACTCAGAGGAGAATCAGAAGCTAGAAATAACGAAACCAGGAGTCCCAACACTAAGCTCAAAGGTTTCAGGATAAGTGAACTCACCTAGAATGATGTACATACAGAGTAACCAGATGAAGACAGAACATAGGAAAAAAACTAAACTTAAGGGGTGGGTAAAGAAAGGACTCACAAAGGAGACTTAGCAAGAGGAGTAAGTGAGAGAAGATGACATGAGAACAGGAGAGGATACGGGAGGAAGCAGTTGACAGTGTTAAAATTTCAAGGAAGGTAACAGACTAAAACTGTCCTATAGATTTATCAAAAATATCATTGAAGGGGACACCTGGGTGGCTCAGTCCTTAGGCATCTACCTTTGGCTCAGGTCATGATTCTGGGGTCCTGGGATCGAGCCCTGCATTGGGATCCCTGCTCAGTGGGAAGCCTACTTCTCCCTCTCCCACTCCCCCTGCTCGTGTTCCCTCTCTCGTTGTATCTCTCTGCGTCAAATAAATAAATGAATCTTTTTTAAAAATATCATTGAAGGACTTCTAGTTTAGCCTATCAGTAAACCTATACAATTATATACATTCCTTCCCAAAGTAATATATAATGGCAATACCAGAATAACAATTTATGAAATCATGACCAAGATCACAGAAGAGGTGGAAAGCACTACAGCATCCCAACACATCTTTGTATGTACTACCACATGGTCTAGCACAGATCCTCAATGAAAGCTGGTCAAGGAATCAATTAGTACCTTATTCAATCATTCAATCCCATCTTGTACATCAGGAAACTTGTTCAGAAGTCAAAAAAAAAAAAAATGTTGAAGAGAAATCACAGAGAAGTTATACCTTAGAAAAAGTTCTCAACACTGACGACACCACCCCTATCTCCCTCAGGGTAGACTTACAGTAACAATGCTTTTATTGCTACATTTTTAAAAAGCTAAACAAGAACCCACCATAATACATGATAGTTTTTCTGATTTGCACTTTTTTTTTTTTTTAACTCAAAAGAACTATTTTTGGCTCACTTAACAAAGATCATTTTCTTCAAGTGCCGCCTTAAAGGATGTTAACTGCTCAGCCATTAAAATTCATATTAATTTCAACATAGTCTTCCAAAGACTATGCACCTCAATGTAGAAGGGTAACAGTCAGTTTGCAGTGCAGGGTAAAGAGACACTGTCCTTTTCTGAAAAAGAACATTAAAAGCAATTTACTCTCCAAATATTTATTGAATGAGGACTGTATACCAGCACCACTCTGGGCACTGGGAACATAGGGTTGAAGAAATACTGCATGGAAGTAATGAGAGTGGGAAATGCCTTAGACACTGATTCTTAAAATCTAGTGGAAAACAAAAATTACTCTTTCCAGGTATTTGAATTTAAAAAGCATATACATTAGCATTCAACTCTATAATGAAACTACTGAGAAAATGTATTTTTTAAACCACCTAAATTCATGATCTATGTAGATATAAATTCAAATATAACTTGATTTGAAATAATAACTGACAAATTCAAATTCAGACGACTTTAACCATAAGAAAATATTCATACAAATAGGAATGCAATAAAAATGTTATTTTAAAACTGTGTAAGAAAACCAAAATTAACTTTTGCACTAGCATGCTAGTAAGCAGTTAAGCAGAAAAAATTCTGAAAAATTAAGAAACTGGCAAAAATTGAGCTCTTAGATAAAATTTACATGTACAATTCTATTCTGAAAAAATAAACATGGCATATTTGAATTAAAGTATGGTTTGTCAATTCAAAACACATTTTGTTAGTGAAAACAGTGCTGATGTCCATGATGAACAAGAGGGATGACTAAAGAGATTCTGTATAGCAATATGCATTTCTCATCTTAAGAGAAAAACTAGGGGTCGACTAGATCAAAACTAATTAAGGATTATGGAAAAAACTGTCATGAGAGAAATGAAAATTATTTTTTAAAAAAAGTAATGGCAACAAATAAACTGATTTGTTTCCTTTCTTTGAGACAAATGTTGACCCACCTCACTTTACTTTAAATTAAAGGTCTTGTAATCTACTAAAAACCATAAAAATACAAGTTATTTATAAATCTCAATGGGAACAATAAAGCAAAATTTGGGCTCCATATCACCATTTTGCTCAGGATCAAATCTTCAGTAAGAATGTCACAAATGTGTAAATCTATTATATAAACTTTGCAAATTATATAAACTGCCTAAACTATTCCAGTATATTTGCAGCTGGGTAATCAAAAACCGCGATCAAATGGATGCAGTGACTCCATTATGCAGTAAAAATAGAACTCTAATAAAGAAAGAAGTTTCAAGGACTGAAGGAAGCTACCTTTAAATGGATGGTGGGAGAATTTACATGAATTGCATGGACATTAGAATGAGCATTTTACAGCAATATAATCATGAGTAATTTTAACAGTGACAACAGTAACAGAAGCTTTATTTTATCTATATGCCAGGTGCTGGGAAGCATGTTTCATCTCTCCCCACTAATATTTCCCCAAATTCTAGGATATTAAGTTTTACATAATGCCTTTTAAATAAGCAACATTTATTCTCTGTACTTGAGGAATATGATTTATAATAAAACCAAAATTACCATTTCATAGTATAACTCCATTAGAGAGAAATATAGCAGTCTATTGAAAAAATAAATACATGGCATTTTAAAACTCAGACATGCTACTTCAAGTTATAACCTTAGCAAAACTGTCAAGCATGTGCATAAAGAGATACATACAGATATATTCACTGTAGTACTATTCGAAATAGTACAAAATGAAAAACAAAATGTTCATCTATCAAGGAAAGGATTTTAAAGCAAGCATTCTTTATTTAAACCCTGGAATGTTATAAAGCAGTTAAAGCTAATTAACTATTACCCACCAAAACAGCAAAAATGGAAAAAGACCACCTCAGTGTTGGCAAGACATGGAGAAACTCAAACTCCCATACAATGATGGTGACAAGGTGAACTCTGACAACTATTTCAGAAGATCGCTCAAAGTGTCTGCTAATGTGATACAGGTAACCTACGATGCAAACACTAGATTGACATTACGATGCAGACACCCTGTCATACAAAAATTCTACTCCTCACTATAGAGAGGCACATTATACGTCAAGGGCATGCACACAAATCTTGCGAGTAGTATTACACCTAACAGTTAAAAACAAGAAAACAATGTGAATGTCCCAAAATAAAATGGAAATAAACAATGGCATATTTATGTAATGGAATACTACACAGCATTAGGATAGATATTTAGAAGGACACGATAACATGGAGGAAGCTCATATGCCTAATATGAAAAACAGAAGCCAGACACACAAGACTATATGCTAGATTGTTCCATTTATATAAAGTTCAAAAACAGACAGAACTCATCTATGTTGTGCGAGGTCAGGATAAGGTTTCCCTGGTGGAGGATGGGGAACCTTACAGTACCAGTAACGTGCTACTTCTTGAGCTGGGTACTAGTCACACAGATGCATTCATTCTGTAAAAACTCATCAAGATATAATTTATGATTTTTGCAGTTTTCATCATATAACTGCAAAAATCATAAATGTACTATGTGTGTGTGTGTATCAATAAAAGCTTACTAAAAATACTAAAAAATCAAACCTGTGTATATCAACATGGGTAGATCCCCTAAATATAATTTTTTTTAAATTTTATTTATTTATTTGACAGAGAGAGATCACAAGTAGGCAGAGGCTGGCAGAGCGAGAGGGGGAAGCAGGCTCCCTGCCGAGCAGAAAGCCCGATGTGGGCTCGATCCCAGGACTCCGACATCATGACCCGAGCTGAAGGCAGAGGCTTAATCCACTGAGCCACCCAGGCGCCCCCCTAAATATAATTTTGAAGGAAAAAATTTCTCAGAAGGGCAGACTTGATACGATGCCAGCTGCATAAATTTTAAAATCACCAAAAAAACACAAAAGTTTGGGGCATCTGGTTGGCTCAGTTGGTTAAGCAGATGAAACTTGATTTCAGCTCATGTCATGATCTCAAAGTTGTGACATGGAGCCTGATGTCCAGATCTGCACTCAGTGTGGAGTCTGCTTGAGATTCTCTCTCTCCCCAACCCCTCTCCCACCTTTTTCTCAAAATAAAAATTAAAAACAAAACAAAACAAAACACCTTAAAAACTAAAAAGAAAACAAAAGTGAAAGAATCGAGAAAAACACCAACTTCAGTGTAGTATCTTTAGACAAAGAAAAAGGAAAAGGATGAAAGCACATAGCTTTTACTATAGTTGTGGTATTGCATTTCTTAAAAAGAGTGAAATCTGAAGAAATTATAACAAGATATTAGCATGTCAAATTTGGGTATGTGGGTGCCTACTGTGTTATTTTCCAAACATTTACAATATCTTAAGTATCTTAAGTCTCTTTTTTTTTTTTTTTTGAAAATAGATTTGGTTGCAGATAGCCTTTTTTTTTTTTTAAGATTTTATTTATTTATTTATTTGACAAACAGAGATCACGAGTAGGCAGAGAGGCAGGCAGAGAGAGAGGAAGGGAAGCAGGCTCCCCGCTGAGCAGAGTGCCCGATGCGGGGCTCAATCCCAGGACCCCGGGATCATGTCCTGAGCCGAAGTCAGAGGCTTTAACCCACTGAGCCACCCAGGCACCCCTACAATATCTTAAAAATCTTAAAGAAAGCTATATCACTTTGGATTCTTGGAGAATACTTAAAACATGTTTAAGTGAAAAGCATTCTTAACAAATTTGCCCATTAACAAATGTTTTCATATAGCTTGAGTTATCTGAGATGGCTGATGGATGTTTACTTAAGGTAAAGATATTAAGTCTTAGTAAATGTAATGCCTTTTGGACAAACCTAAAATATGGGCCATGTATAGAAAAAGTGGTATACTCTGATTTGCCGAAAGAGAACTTCAGTCTTTTAAGTTGTTCTATAATAAAATCATTAAACATTTAAGAACGTCCAGGAGAAATGACCTTTAGATAAACCTATCTGGGGAGAACATACACCTTCAAACTATCCTTTGATACCTGATTCAAGAGCAATTTGTTGCTCCTTTATGTTGTTCCACAGGGCTAGAATCAAAATGGGGCACATAAGTAATAGTGGTTGCATGGATAGAATTGTCAACTCTACAAAACTAGATCACCAATAGGCCCACTAAAAGAAATTATTCATTTCAGGAATCCTGAGGCCCTTGTCCCAGATATGATTTTGCATCATTAACTTGGAAGCAGATTCAATGTGTAACTAACCGATCTTTCAAAAGAATTTGGAGGCTACCCACCACTTTGGGTTTAACAACAAGTTTTGCCTTCACTTCTTTTTCTTTAAAATATGAAGAGGTATAGGAAAAATAAGTTTTAACTATTTTTTGCCTTTTAAAAAAATAATAATCACTTCAAAACAATTACTCAGGCTTCCATGCCCGATGGATTTCACTTCTGCCTCTTTAAGCATTCTGTTCTTTGTCACAACCCTTCTTTCAGTGTCAAAGAGCAGACAATTAGTTAAAATTTAAGGTAGTTATTCAGAAGTCACAAGCCACAAATTCAGGTAAGATATTCAGACAAAGATATATGAGCTACTTTCTTAAGATATTAAGAGTTGCTTTTACTAAAAAGTCTGTATTATTGTAAGAGAACATGGAGAGTTAATAATTTTGTTGAATTTCTACTCTAGAAAGATTCAGATCAGTTATGGAGACAGTTGTACAAAGCTGCCCCAAGAAACAGGTGTTTTGTTATTTAGTGAAAACTAAATCATAGCAAATATCAATTTTTCAGAAAGACTCAACTTCCACCTTGCATTTTTTGTCTTGTTAAAACTGACATGTCTCTTTTCAGGCATTAATAAGTTATTTTATTTTCCATATTCCCATACATCTTCTCGAACTGACCAATGCACATTTTTTGAACTCCAATCAAAATGTACTAATACATCATTCTCTGAATTACACATTGAATGAGATTTAAAAAAAGAATTCTGTTGTCTGCTGGGAATTTATGAAGGAAACATATTCTTTATATCTTCTTTTAAAACTTTATAAACATTCTAGGTACATTAATATAAAGTTATAGAAATATAGGGCACAAAGAAATAATAAGTCTTTAAATACTTCCATGTGGTAACAGAATGCATATTTCCTAAATTCCAGAACTCTTTCCTTTCCAGAAGAATTCTGCTTCAGAACTTAACAAGTGAAATAAATGACTACATATTGCACATTGCTGTATATAGAGATAGAGATATATAGAGGGATATAGAGAGAGAAAGAGAGAAACAGAGATAAATATATATATATATATATAAACCCATACATACATATAAACATATACATACATATAAACACATATACACATTTATTTATACACACACTTCTATATATATAGAAAATAAGTAAGAGCGAGACCACTACCATTAATTAAGTACCTGCCATGTGCAGGTATTTTTTGTATTTGGTGATTTCATCTTTATCTAACCCTATAAATTATTGTTTTTTTTCCTCACATACCAAACTTACCCAAGATCAATATTAAAAAAATTACATGGCAGAACAAACATTTGAACCCAGGTCTGTCAAATGCAAAAATGGGACTCTTTCCTACACGGTATGCTTAAAATAAGTTTTAGATTTTAAGTATTGCTTTGTGTCTCTTTAACATAAAAAAAAAAAATCATTCTGGCACTCGGAAGAAACATAGCTGGTTTCTGAAACAAAATCTGATTTTATTCCCAAAATTTCAATATGGCAAAGGAAAAGTTGCTACAAAGATAATTCTTAGTTGAATATGTTCAAAATGTAATTCCTTGGTAATCTGGGTTTTGGCCAAGACAAATCAAAATCATAGATATATTACAAATGCCAAGTTTTCAGAGAAACAAAAAAAATGCAATAGCAACAGATGCATTCTCCCTAGACATTTGTGTTGAGCCTAGCTATATCCAGAATCTGAAGAAAAGGGGGATTTTTCTATTTCATTTTTATGAATAATAAATTCCTGGTTTCTGTTAATGTCAACTAGTTAAATAAGATTATATTCACTCCTTAGAAAATTAAACAATAGAATATACTGAGAGAGAAAGGAGAAAGTAGAAAGGAAAAAGGAAGAGGGGAAGAAAGAAGTAGGAAAGAAAAAATTAAAAAGGGACTAGGAAGAAGTCTCTATCTGGTATTTTTAAACTGAATCTGTATTTGAAAATTTGTATTCAAAAAAGGAATACAAAGAGCATCTGTGTTTTCCATTTCTTTTACAACATACTAATGTTAAAATTAACAAATTAAAGTCCCACTTAAGTAAGAAAGCATTTCTGAGGATGATAGACCACTGCATAAAATGCATTAAATTTAAGGAAAGAAGCTATGAACGACTCAATAAAGATGAGTATTTCATTATTACAGAATGAGGTTGGGGTATATTATTGAAAAAATATCTATTCTTAAAATCAAAACTGAAATGTCTACCTTAAAATAAAGACAAGTTTATGCTACATAAATAAATTGTCATAAAATGTTACTAAATATATTCAAGTATAGAAGACTGACTTTATGGACATTAGCACTTCCCCCAAATAAAATACACTGCTTAGTGAGATCACAAAATATTGACTTTAAATTATATCTTTTTAACTTTGAATATTCAGAGTACATAGATCAAATCTGAAGTTATCTCACCTTTTCTCAGAATTCCAATTAACAGAATCACTGAGACTGCTTTTTAATCTTTTAAATTATATCAGATTTGCAAAAAATTATCTAAAAGATGTTATTTTTTTAGAGCAGTTTTATATTTACAGAGAAGTGTAGCAGAAAGCACAGAGTTCCCATATAGATTCTCTTCCCTATCTCCAGAATACATGAAGTTTCTACTATCATTAACATTTTGCATTAATGTGGTACATTTTCTACAACTGATGAACTCATATTAAAGCACTGTTATTAACTAAAGTACAGAGTTCACATTAGGGTTCACTGTTAGCGCTGTACAGCTCTTTGGATTTTTAATGTCCTGTATCTGCACTTACATTACTATACAGAACAGTTTCACTACTCTAAAGACCCACCTATTCAAAAATAAATAAGTAAAAATTTAAAAATCCACCTATTCATCAGTCCCTCCCCTCAACCCTGGAAACCACTGATCTTTTCTCAGTCTCCATAGTTTTGCCTTTTCCAGAACGTCACATATTTGGAATCATACAGTATGTAGCCTTTTCAGATGGCTTCATTCACTCAGTAACATTCACTTATGTTTCCTCCATGTCTTTTTGTGGCTTAATAGGTCATTTCTCTTTATCACTGAAGAGTCCATTGAATGTATATATCACAGCTAGTTTATTCACTCAACCAATGGAAGGACAACATACTGGCTGCTTCCAAGTTTAGGCAATTAGGAATAAAGCTTCTATAAACATTCTCCTGCAAATTTTCATGTGGACATAAGTTTTCAACCCATTTGGGTAATTACCGAGTACTGCAATAGCCAGACTGCATGGTAATATGCATGTATGCATGTCTGGCTTCCTAATAACCCACCAAACTGTTTTCCAACGTGGCTATATCACTTTGCCAACAATGAATGAGAGTGCTGGATGCTCCACATCCTTGACAGCACTTGGTACTGTCAGTGTTTTGGATCTTAGCCATTCTAATAGGTATGCAGTGGTATCTCATTGTTTTAATTCACAATTCCCTAATGAAATAAATGCTGAGCATCTTTTCATACGCTTATCTGCCATCTCTATGTCTTCTTTCATTAACTCTATTTAAAGCTCTTTTCACTTTTTAGCTGAATTATGTGCTTTCTTATTGTTGAGTTCTTTGTCTATTTTAGATACAAGTCTTTTAACAGACACGGGTTTTATTAAATAAACATTCTCCCAGTCTGTGACTTGTCTTTTCATTCTCTTAGCAGTGTTTTCCTTAGAGTGTAAGTTTTTCATTTCAATGAGGTCCAATTTTTCATTTTTTTCTTTCATGAATTGCACTTTGACCATTTTATCTAAAAAGTCATATCAAAGCCCAAGGCCACTTAGATTTTCGTCTATGTTATCTTCCAACAGTTTTAAAATGTTTCATTTTACAGTTAGCCCCATGACCCACTCTGAATTTATTTTTGTAAACGGTGTAAGGTTTGAGTCTAGATTTTTTTGCATATGAATGTCCAATTGTTCCAGTACCACTTTGGAAAGAACTGTCCTTTCTCCAATGAATTGCCTTTATAACTGTCAAACATCAGTTGGTTATACTTGTGGGGTCTATTACTGGGCTCTCCTTCATGTTCCAATGATCTATCTATTCTTTCATCAATATCATACCATCTTGCTTACTGTAGCTTTATACAAAGTCTTGAAGTCAGCAAGTGTAGCCCTCTAACTTTCCTCTTCTTCGATATTACATTGGTGATTTACAGTCTTTGGTCTTTTCATATAAACTTAAGAATCAGTTTATCAATAGTCACAAAATAACTTGGGATTTTATTGGGATTATATTGAATACATAGATCAAGAAAGGAAGACATGACATTATAACCATATATTGTGTATGTTTTTCCAGGGACATGGAATATCTCCCCATTTATCTTGAGCTTTGATTTTCTTTAATCAGAATTTTTGTAGTTTTCCTAATACACACACACACACACACACACACATAATTAGATTTATACTTGGGTTTCTGCTTTGTTGGTGCTAATATAATGGTACTGTATTCTTAATTTCAAATCCCACTTGTTCATTGCTGGTACACAGAAAAGCAATTGACTTGTATATTAATCTTGTTTTCTGCAACCTTGTTAAAATCGTTTATTGGTTACAGGAAGTTTTCTTTGGTTGATTCTTTGAGATTTTTTACATAGACAATCATGTTATCTGCAAATTTACAGTTGTATTTCTTCCTTCCCAATCTGTATTGCCTTTTATTTCCTTTTCTTATCTTACTACCTTTGCTAGGACTTCCAGTATAATATTAAGTATATTCCCGTATAATATTAAACAGGAATGGTAAGGACTCCTTGCCTTGTACCTGATCTTAGCAGAGACACACCTAGCTTTTCATTAATGGCTTTTCATAGCATAAATACCCATGCAACCATCAGCCTAGTGAAAAAACAGAACGTAGCTGACACACCAGAAGCTCCAAGAAACCACCCTAGTTTCTAGTACCTACCTAGAATTTAACTATTATCTATAATTTCGTTGTAATAACTTTTTGCATTCTACACACTATACTCTACTTCTGGAACTTTATAAAGAAGAACTCATACATACATGTTTAGGTTTTTTTACTCAACATTATGTTTATGGAATTCAACCATGTTACTGTTGCTATACTTTTATCTATTTTCATTGCTGTAGAGGATCACAGAAGTGTTCTGTAAACAATATTTTCTAATCCTTCATCAACCTCAAACTTGTAAATAAGAATTCACTACTCACTCAACAAATTTAAATAACTTTTTAAAAATTTTGCAATACTTTTCAATAACAAATACTAAAGTTATAAATGAGGAGAAATTGTCTCATGTCAGTCAAAGGAATAATAATGTTTGTAGTGTTTCTCTAAGGCATCGCTATCGAGTTCAATGATAGAAAAATTTATCTAAGACCATAAACAAAAATTTCTTTTTTTATACATGGATTCAGCTAAATTAAAAAATCCTAACTTATAATTATAGACTATCAGGAATGGCCACAGTGTTTCAAGGCTCTATCAGATGTTCTAAACAAAAGATTAAATGTGAACCTAGATATTTTGAAGATTTCTTACTGCAGACCACTTTGACAACTTCGTCAGATGCTATATCAATAAGAGTATCACATTCAAGACCTATACAAATTCATGTTTCAATTTTTAAGGTAACTGGGGTGGGGAAACGTATAATCTGGTTGTACCCAAGTCTAATAAATATTGATTTTCATGCTTCAGACTTTTAAAAATCAAATCAATACTCTTACACTGATTCTTTCACTGAAGAGTGAGAAGGGTTATCAACTGGTAAGCAAAAGTCAGATTTCTGGCAGTTAAGCCATTATACAATGTATCAAGTGCCTTATCACAAGGATGATGCACTAAATCACCTTTCAGATAAAAGTTGTGATTGCCAAGAAATTTCTTCCAAATAATTTTCTCAAAACAAGTATTGTCTTTGATTACCAATCTTTCTACCAATTTCTAAACCACAACTGAATTCTGTCTTTCTTTATAATCACAAAAACACATCTTTTAAGTTCTTCCTAACAAGATAGGGAATCAGTCTTTCCAGGACACTGAGCTGACAAAATTTATATATTTTTATAGTGGATTATGGATACAAATTCATTCCAATTCAGTTTCACTATGCGAAGTGAAAAAAAGGACTTAATGTCTCTTTTACTGGAAGGTGGATTTAAATAGATATATTAAGATAGTCTTATTCTCAGATATAAAGAAATATAAAAGAAAAAGAAAGAACTAAAGTTTATAGCAAAAAGGGATTATGATGGCACAATTGCAGATATTAAATCAAAGGAATTTACCTTCTTTTCATCAGAATACTCTCAAAATTCTTACCAGTTCTCTGCCAGAAGATAAAATTAAAAATAATCCATTTTTCATTAAATATTATTATTGCAAAGCATTACCTTATGTTACTATTTAGAAAATGTTAACACAAATAGGAATTTAAAGTTACCAAGCAAAACACCTGTATATTTTGTACAGAAAAAAATCCAAATATTTTTATTACATATTTCTCCCCTAATACCTGAATAGCCAACAAAAACTGATGGATGGAAAATAGAGAGTACAGATGACTTACATTTGGAGGGTTAGACTTTAATTCTCTCTCCCAGGATTGAGGAGTCTTATTCTTTGTGCTTACAATGCTCCTTTCTCCAGGGTATTCTTCTACTTCCAGAATAGGTCAGGACAAAGCTTCAACAGACTTCTATTATTTGTTTGATCTAGGGGGAAATTATACTTTTAATCAATTATTACAAAATGCATCAAACTTTTTCTTACTGTGCTGGTGGGTGGGGGCTTCTCATTATTTTCTGTTGGATCTGATGTGAACAGAGAAAATAGGAATTGCCATTGTTGAATATTATAATAAATAAATCAAGTACTTTAAATTAACACCACTAAAAGAAACCCACATCTATCTTCTTTTTCATTTTTATGGCTAAGCAGCATAGCAAGAGAAAATTAATATTCAAAATCCAAATGACTACAAAAGCCTACTCAAATGTATTTTTAAAAGACTTTAACATAATTTTGCAAATCCATGAGTTTGAATGGACTGGCAGAGACGATTAGGTATCAAATATTTTTACTCATTCATTTTAATGTCTTAGAGCTAAAGAATTACAGGATGATTAGAAAAGTGTAAAGGAAAATCCATTTTTAAAAATTTTAATGGAATAATAAAAAAAGATGATTTCAAGAGCATGAGACAGACTGGAAACAGATAGCAGAGGATCTGTAGGCAAAGCAAGAGATCTGGAGTGAAAATTTTAAAGATGGGACAAAGGTTAGGAACTGCTATTTAAACAAAGCATGTTGATCAAATTAAAGTGTATAACATGCGTACATCCTAAATCCCATTTCATGTTAATTCTCTAGCAAATCTGTAAGATGTAAAAATATAACACATACAACCCTTAACAAGGACACAGAAATGTGACGTGTGGTTATCTGCCCTTTGGTGGTATGAACATTCATAATTTTAGGAGAATTAATTGTATTCTATAAACGTTATCAAATTATAGTTTTCTAATAATGGATATTTTCTGCCTCATTAAAATGAAATATGAAGATAAATGTCTACAACTGTACCACACCCTAGACCACACTCTCTTGCCTTATCTTAAAGTCATTCATATTGCTCTCCATTTAATAATAAATTAGAATGTAGGGGGAGCTTTTGGAAAAGAGTTGTAAATAAAATATAGATTTTGGGGGGGAAATGTGTCCTTTAAAGCCAGTTTTTGCTTAGAAATATGAGTTTTACACTTGTGATTATAATTACAAAAAGATAAATGTGATGGGATTGTAGTAAAGTCCATCGATATCTATCCCAGAATAGCCAACCACAAAACCAGATATGTGTAGACAGAAGAGTACCTCTTTCAGACATCAATATAGTCAAAAATTGATACCTGTGTGATCACTTTTGTTTTTAAACATTGTAAGGGATACTTGTAATCATTTACTTGGCATACCTCAAAATTATTTCAAGGTGAAACAAAAACACGAATTAAGCTCCCAAAAATTAAGGCTTTGAGGAAGAAAACACTCAAGACAAGATTAGGATTACAGAAAACCCTGTTTTCTTTTCAAAAGATTCAATTAACCTTGGTCTAATTTAACAGTCTTGCTACTCAAATTTATAAATGCACACTTTTTGTTCGAGTATCTCCATATGGCTTTTCAAACACAGGTAGTTCCACTTTTGTTTCTAGAACACAGAAATGATTTTGCTGTATTTTGGATCAGTGAAGATCAATGTGCATTCCTTTAGGGAAGCCTTTTGAACTGACAAAGGATGAATGATTGACATCAGTAACAAATACTTTTTGTTGTTTTGGACTGACATGTCATTTATAGCAAAACCTATGCTAATTAATGCCACACATATCTACCAGATGTGTCAGAGAAATATGCCAGACCCTTCACAGAATATAGCTTGAGTGTGGCTAACATTACATTATAGATATGGAAATGTATCCCTTTGTGATACAGAACTGATCTCTCTCTTTCTCTCTCTCTCACATACACACGTGCACATACACAGAACATACTTTCCATGATAGCGAAAACCCCACTTAAACACACAGTTAGCTATACCTTGTCTTTTTCATTGGTGATTTTTTTTTTTTTCAACAAAAAAGCAAACTCTACCTTACAAAGTTCAAAAACACTCTAAACTTAACCTTAAAAAAGACAGGACATAATGTATAAAATACAAGTTGTGGCCCTTACAAAATATTCAACATGATATTTACCACATTATACTGCAATTCTGTTCTCAGAGTTTCTCAATCACACTGGTAGATCATTAACAATGAGAACCATGTATTAATCATCTTCATTTCTCCATTCCCTAGGACATAATTTGGCATACAGTAAGTACCAATTTTTGTGTTTTGTTTTTTTTTTAGAGTTAAGTTCTATAAGGTCATCAAAATTATATATAGCATTTCTGTCAGTAAATTCAGTATATACAAAGACAGAATTATGAATGTTGGCAACCAACATTAGTCATTAGTCATTAAATCATATAAACTGGTAACGAACTCATCTCAGTGTCTGGCATATAGCTAGCACTCAATAAACATGAACTATAATCAAGGTGAGCATTCCTCCTTGATTACCTGGGATAGATAAGGTTTATATGTACTAAAATTACTCATAGTTACCCTTTCCTTCTTACAAGTATTCCAGTTTAGATGATAACTTTATATATTCACTAAAATATAACACTAAATGATACTAAAAGTATCATTAATTTATTATTCATTCATCATTTGATTATTTTTTTATCAACACATTTTTGTTTTTCTTTTCTTTTATGATGTTATTATGTGACAAAAATGTTTTGTTGGGATTCAAATAAACAAAATTCCATTCTTTTCACATTAACAAATTCACACAGATAGTCAAAGGTTTACTAAATCTTCACATCCTGGAAGTTAAACATCTTATAATCAGCATAGGAATCACCTCCTAGCTGACAAATCCAAATGTGAATTTCTTAATTCTTGGGTTTGCTGAACTTCTTGCATTCACTCAGCTAATTTTTCATATCTTCCTTCTTAAAACTCTCCCTTAGGCTTATATGACACCCCTCTTTCTGGATGGATTCCTCTCCTATTTCTCAGACCTTTTTTCAGTGTCTGCTAGTCCTATTCTTACAGCTACCCCCTCAGTGTCACTTTTTCCAAGACTTCATTCTACTCCTCTTCTGTCCTTAACAGGCACTCCACTTCCAGCATTAACCTCTACTTGTTGGTAGTGATTCCCAAACACATATATCCAGTTCACACCTCTCTCCTGACCCTCAGATTTAAAGTTCCTACTGAATATTCATTCTCCTTCCTCCAGTCTTAACTCCCTCTAACCCACACTCCACAACACAACCTAAGTGTTTTTCACTTTTTTGTTTGGTTTCTGAAATGTGAACCTGGTAATATTCTTTCTCGCCCAGGAAACAACCAACAGTTAAGGAGGGAATGAAGAATGAAGTCCTGTGGAGGATTTACAGGCAACAGAAGGCAAGGGGGGGGCGGTATATCCAAGCCTACTAGAATGACAGGGAATCTATTCCTGCTATCTAATTTGTAATCTAAGCAAGTCTCATTTTTTAAAAGTTATTACATGCAGTGGTTAGGTTTCAAGGCAAATATTACTAGGAATAATAATATGGTAGACAAATACATCATGAAGATCAAAAAATATCACTCACAAAAGAGCAATCAAGTTCTCTTAAATATTCAATGATTCTATAACATCTCTTCCACTTCTATAATGATAGTCCTTCTTCCAACTCTCCAATGACAATTTCAAATTCATCGCCCTTGCATCCATCAAATATCTTCAAACACCTCTCCCACCATTAATCTTTGCAGAATACACCCAACCTGACAAAGTCTTCCAAATATGTTTTCACAGAATACCCAAAAATAAAACCATAAAGCAGTCAGGTGCAAGATAAAACAAAGTTGTAGGGTTCTGGGGTAAAGTCTCTAAAGAGGTGGTGTTTAACCCCCCTTAGGTGACTGTATTTGCTACTTCATTTGTTGTATAAGAATGCAGGCTTAGTCTTCCCAAATGTGAATTTTCAAGAGAGGCTGGAAAAGCATTTGTGTATGTGAGAGAGACAGAGACAGAGACATAGAAGATTCAATTTTTAAGATCTGACAAGATTCATATTTTTTTAAAAATGGTAAATATTAATAAATAATATTCGCAAGCTCTGTAAGGGTGATGGACCACCCCTTTTTGACCTCATGGTCAAACTGAACGGCTAGACTATGACCTAAAAGCCATATATAACATGGTTTCTTAAAAAAGTAGTCTGTGTTCTGACCAACCAGTAAAAAAAAAATCTTCTTGTATATTACCCATTTACATGGTAAGAAATGCTTGCTATTTAATTTCATTATCTAAAACAGCCTGTGAGTGCAATTTTCCATTCTCTCTTTGACTCAGCTCTTTATCCTCTGCTGCCTCTTAAACATCTTCACTTGAATATTCTGGTTCTGACCCTTCTTCAAATTAATAATGGCTTATAGATCTTCAGAATTATATCTCAAACCTTCTCTTTACTCAAGAGTACTCAAGTTTTCTTAAATATATACCAAAAGATGTCTCTATAAAGCATTCTAAAAACAATGTCCCTTCCACCTCTATAATGATAGTCCTCTTCCTGTTTCTCCAATGACAATTTCAAATTCATAGCCCTCACATCCACAAATATCTTCAAACACCTCTCCAACCATTAATACTTGGAGAATATACCATATCTGACAAGGTTTTCCAAATATATATTTTTATAATCTTTTAGACTGACATAGGGGGAGGATTAGAACACATTAATACCTAAATTCAATAACTTTGACTTCAAATCATGCAAGTATTTCCCTGGCACCTTTTCTTACTAGTATATCAATTAGTGTCA
>NW_019154111.1:25945399-26008259 GCF_002288905.1 Enhydra lutris kenyoni
TAATCCATCATGTGAGTAAATATTTAGACAATATTTTAAATGTGTACGATGTACTTGACAGAATGCCACAGTTTCAGGCTGTCATGTAAATACAATCTGATCAAAAACGTTCTGCTTGTACAATAAAAGCCCAGCTAGAAACACAATAGTTCAGCCAACGAGAGAAAACTGATATCCAGGAAAATCCCAAAAGTGCACAGTGACCACCAGTGACATAAACCATTGCAATTTTAAGAACTTTTAAGGTTGTTTTTGTTTAAGCAGACATCCTGTTAAGAACACACACCTATTTTAAGCACGTATTAACAAAGCTTCTTAAAAATTTACCATTGGTGAAAAGAAGATACAGCTATTTAATAAGCCATACAATGCAGCAGAAAAAAACAATAGAGTAGCACCACATGTACCAATAGGCATCGTTTCAAGGTACAGTGGTAAGTGAAAAAAGCCTGATGTATCACAGTGTGTATGTTTATACTGCTATCTCTGGGAAAAAAATGACATATAAGGATACATATATGTATGTGGCGTGTGTGTGTGTATCAACTACTTCTAGATAAGTACCAAGAAACTGATTATTGTGATTGCTTCTTGAAAGGGGAAAATGGATATTTCAGACAGTTCTTCTCCAACTTTTTAAAGTCTGCATATATATAGAAACCAACACAAAATGTATGGCACATTGGGACAAATGGAGGGCCAGCTGCCCCACACCTTCCTTGCTTTGTTGGGGGCTAAAAACATAACATCTCTATACATCCTTAAAGTAACTGATGCACCGCAGGCTACAAGGTATTATGTATTACCTGTTTTTAATAATTAAATTAAAAGTGAACAAACTGACCACTTAAAGCTTGTCAGTGGAGAAGAGGAACTTCATATATCTGCTCAATCTTACTGCAGTTTAAGTTTTTTTTTTTTATTAGTACCTGCTAGAAAATCTAATTATACTTTAAATGGTACTCCAGTAATCCCTGAATCTTTCTTATTTATAAATGCTGCCAATAATTTTTATAGAGTTCATACCAAAAGTACTCAAGGCAGAGTTCTTTGCAGGATTGCACCATAATATGTTTAGTACCTCCTTAGTACTTCAAAAATTTCAAAGGAAATCATTTTTTATGTAAGATACAGATACTAAAGTTAAATTTTATCCATGATTCTGTTATGTTTTATTTTTAATTTATTTTTGACACATTGTTATATAGAGCAGGTAAGTCAAAGGTCTCACTTATTAGCTCAAGAAGCTCCAGCTGACATTTATTTTTATTTGATTGCAAAAGATGGAAACACTTTATTACTTTAATGGATGCAATTTGTTAGCTAGATAAAAAATATTCAAAGCATGCTAAGAATTAATAATAGGAGAAATTCTTGGTGCTAGTGCTGCTAATGTTACTCTAACCCCAGCAAATTGTAGATGCATGCTAGAAAGCACTTATCTGTGAAGAAAATAATATTTGAGTTTATTGCACCTTCCAGTCCATTTTAGTTTGATAGTGGAACTAATGTAATAGCTTTTTTATTAGTTGGCACGGAAAAGCTTATGCTGATAATCATATACATTTGGCATTGTTTATTTATGATAATATGTGAGATGACAGTGGTATTTCAAGGAGAGAAAAAGTCAAGACCAATATTCAAAAGCACCAGGTAAAAGACTGGGACTCAGAAAAAAGACAAGGAGAAGAAGCTCTACGTGACTAGAAAAGAAGATAGATTCAGCACTTTTCCCATCAGGAGAAATATCCAATATGCTAAGAAAAAAATGAAGATTCAGTGGCTTTGAAATATTTTGGGAGTTCTGAATATTGCTTCCCATTCTGCCTCTAAGGCCTAATTATTCTGACAAAAATATTTGCATGGGCACCATGTCCAGACACTGCCTTCAGCACTAGGAATTCAATGATGCAGACTCCCACCCCCACCCCAAGCTATCAGAAAGCCAAGGGTAGTGGGTAGAATTGGTAAACAATTCGTGTCAAATATTAACTGCATGGAAAAAGGAATTAGAGACATTTTAGGCATAAAAATAAATAAAAAGCAGTAATTCAAATAAGGAAAAGTGAAAATCTGAACTAAGACAGTGGTAGTGGAGATGAAGCAAACAGGTCATGTGTGATAGATATTTATTAATTAATATCTATTTCACTTAGTGATTGACTAAGATAAAGGAACAAAGAGGAAAAACTGAAAATAGCTTTCAGGGGTTTTGGCTTGGTTTTATGTAGATGGCATGTCTTTCAACAAGATAAAGAATATAGCAAGGGACACACTCTAGGAGGGTTTCTACTCGTGGCCTCTGAGAAGGCCACCCATGATCCCTGCCTTTGGTTTCTGTCCCATGTAATCTCCTCCTCTGGAGTGTGGGCTGGACCCAGTGCCTTGCTTCTCATGAACAGACTATGGTAAATGATGGGATATCATTTCTATGATTAGGTATCAAAATAACTGACTTCTGTCTTTCATAGTCTCTCACAGGCTCACTCTGATGGAAGCCAGGTGTCCTGTTGTGAGTTACCCTCTGGTTACGACCACATGGATTTGAAATGATAGGCCCACATCTTTTGTGTGAGTAACACAAAAAACTGAGGAAATAGTCTTCCAACATACGAAAACTATAATCTGGTTCAGCAAAGGAGTCACTTACACAGATGATGAATTAGTTAAATTTCAATATATATGTTTGTTATTTCACTCACATCTTTCCCCTTGACAAAAACAAACTATCAACCAATATTCATATTGGAACTAACCACATATATTCATCAGTTGCAGCCATAAGTTGGCTGAAAGCATAAGAATTTAGCAAAAACCAATGGAACCATTCAAAAGCTCTGAAATAGAGCTTGAGTTTTCTTGAGCTAAGAATAAAGTATTTTACATTAGCAAAACAAAATTCTTTATATACACATGTGTTTCTGCCTTTGTATGGGTTTATATCTGTACTGAGTTGCTTGTGTAGAGTGCAGAGTTTAATTTGCTCTAGAGCCAAAGAGTAAGATAAAGTGGGTGCTTGTACCTCCTAGATTTAGTTGATTTATCTGGATTCAGAAACCAACTCAAATTATTTTTGATGGTAGATCTGTACTCAACACCACAGAACCTTACTGTTAGTTGCTTAATGAATATACGTTGAATTGACAAGAATGGATTCTTCTGCTTTACCACACTGATCGCTAGCAAGATTACAAATCTCCTCTTGTATTTTCTTGGCTTAGAAGAGTGCTAGTGCTCTGCTCATAGATTCAATGAATGTTTATAGAATGAGTAGAGTGGACGAATGAATGAGTCCCTCTATTAATCAGTACAGGCAATGGTAGATTGAGGAGGGTGTGATTGATGGACCTTGAAAGGAAAAGAAAGGGGAAGGAATCACAGATATTGCTTTAGGGTATGTCATTCATCAAAGGAATTTTATTTTCATACCTTTTAGAATGAAATTTTGGCAGCATCTTTAGAATAGATTTGAACATTATTATAAAGGTCAGAAACTTCAGAAACACTAATTGTTAATATGACACGATGATATAAATTTGTCATGGCATATAAGGAAAACGATAGTTATTGCCATTGCTGTGTGTGACAGGCAGGAAAAACAATAGACATGTTACTTGGCAACAGGCTGAAACACCATCATTATCACCATAGAGTCATGGAATCTCCGAATTGGAAAGGATCTTAAAGGTCATCCAATCCAACATCAAGCTCGACAGATGGCCATCTAGCCTTTGCCTAACCATTTCTAATCATTGTTACTTGTCATGGTAGCCAGTTATACAGCTGAATAATCTCAGCAGTTAAAAGACTCCTTAAATCAAGAAAAAAATCTGGCTCTTTAAAACTTCTCATTGTCCATGACTGAAAACTCAGAATTTACATAAAATACATTTTTTTTCCTTAGGTGGGATGGTATTGAGAAAATGGTACTAGACATGGTACCTGAGGATTTGGATTTGTGTCACAATCAGCCACTTGTTAGTTTATTCTTGGTAAGGTCATTTAACCTCTGGGCTTTCTACATACACAAGATAGGGTTGCGATGAGAATCAAAAAAGATAAAATATGTGACAGGGCTTTGCAAACTGTAAAATGCTATACGGTGCTATTTTTCATTTTGACAACCTTTTGTATATTAAATATACGATTTCTCTTCTCCAGGTGCAACTACAGTTATCCTTTGTAGTGTGATATGGCTTTGTGCAGAGGGCAGAAAACATACTTCACTATCCTGACTCAACACACTAATTTAAATCATTCCATTTTTAGGAGTAAGGGTAAACTATGAAAGGAAATTAAATCTCCAGAGAATCTAATCATAGTGTTCTATAATATTACTCTGATAAACCATGTCTTTTAGAGTAATATTAGAAAGCATATTTTTAAATGATAAAAAGATTCTCCATCATTCTGGGAATATTGTGGTTTGATTTCTCCAGCTTGGAAGTAGCTTTTTAAAAATAGTATTTTAATTTTTCTTTCAGAATGCTTTGTCCCTAAAGATACCTCAGAGTTAGTATTTAATTTTATCTTTCATTAACAGCACCACTTGCCCAATACTTCAGCCCATGACTCAACATGGAGAGAAAGGAAAAGAAGGGTAGACCATTTATTGAGACCCAACCCTACACGAGGAAACAGAGTGCCTTGAGTTAAGGCAAACAGAAGAGATGCTAACCAATTCCTTTCGAAGAGATTTTTTTAAGTTAACATAAATGGTATAATGCCATGTAAAATTTAAGCTCTCAGTTTTTCTAACTTTTCTACTTGAAATGGACTTTCTGGAAATGATTCTAAAGGTTTCTGGATACTTGAAATTTCATCCCTCCCCCCCATTTGAAATTCATATTTTTTAAGTTCTATTTTTTAATTATTTTTTTATTTTTTAAGTTCTAATGATTCTTTGGAGTTTATTGTAACAGTAAGAAAAATGATATCTCTGCACAAAAAATACTGTTTCTGAAATATTTGTGCTTCCTAAAGTTAAAACTATCCACCAAAAGTAGAAAAAAGAATCTGATTTTTTTTAATGATTTTATAAAACATGTGTAAATGTCCTCAGTCATTAGCTAGAAAAATTTCAGTTTGAGGTACTCCTGGGAATTAACGCCTTTCTTGAGAGGCTCTAGTAAGAATTCCTTATAAGGCTCTGTTTCTCTGTTGTTACAATGTTCTACTTTCCATAGCTGTCTAGTTAATGATAGCAAATCACTTAATGACACTGGCTGAAATGCTTCTTTCCCACTCATGCTGTTTCTTGGTAGTTTATAGGGAGTTCACTCAAACTTTCTTGAGTTTTTGAGTCTTCTCTTAGTGCCTTATTACCTCTTGCCAGAGAAGGAAGAGTGAATCATCTATTTGGTAAATATAGGCCTCTCTCTTATTTAATTCAGAGACGAGGTGAAAAGAAGGGAGATTTACATCGGAGATACACCCCACCCAGCATAATGAAATTGTCCAATGGGAGTTCCAAACAGCAAGATTCAAATCAGTTTAAGAAACTGTAACGTTATCGGTCTTCCACATAACCCAGGCGTTAGCATAGTTTGTTTTCTAAAAGTCTTACACAACTTTGTGTGGAAACTCTTTATGCTTGGGGAAGACACACCGTTGCACGTCACAAAACGAAGTGCTAAAGCACACCATGTGTCACAAACACGTTACGGGTGTGCGAAGATATGGATCCCTTCTGCCCTCAGGGCGGCTCAAAGAGCCTGGGGTAGCCAGGTCCCTCAGGCCAATCACTGCCAGCCACGCTCTCCTGATCCATCACTTTCTATGTGTGCCAGAGCATGAATAAAGCTGGAAGGCATGACCCTGGAAGTAGTACCTGCATAAAAAAGCTTAAATGCAACAGCTTGGTTACCTACCAGTGGCATGGCACCTCGCTGGTCAGGATGTAATGGACTGCAGGTATAAAATGAGAGACTACTTTGCTGTGGGTTAAATTATAGAATTTTTTTTTTTTATGTTTTTAAAGATCTTATTTATTTGACAGAGAGAGATCAGAAGTAGGCAGAGCGGCAGGCAGAGAGAGAAGGGGAAGCAGGCTCCCCGCTGAGCAGAGAGCCTGACATGGGGCTCGATCCCAGGCCCCTGAGATCATGACCCGAGCCGAAGGCAGAGGCTTAACCCACTGAGCCACCCAGGCGCCCCAAATTATAGAATTTTAATATGATTCACAAACAAATAAACACCCTCACAATTTTTCTGGGTCCTAAAATAAGTCAGTCTCATGAGACCCTCACTACTTACTATGTGGAAATCCAGAAACAGGATGGTGGGCGAAGATTCAAGCCATGGGCAAAGAGTTCACTGCGACTGGCAGAACATATTTTTTTATGGGCAGATACTTGTCTCTGCCTATTAGCATCACCGCTACTTGGGTTACAATTATGAAACTGTAAAATATTTTTAACGAAAATAATAAAATGGAGCTTGCTGTCAGCTAGGCTCTAGAAAGCGAAGAATTGCTCGGAACTAACTTCACAAGATTTCTACGTGGAAGAAAAGCACAACAGAAGTCTGCAAGATTACTTGTTTGGAGCGTATCATACATAAACTTGTCATACAATCTTGATTTAGTATTCTCAGGGCTCAGTTACTTTATCTGTTACTTGAGGATTACGAAGCCAACAAAATCCAAATGCTGTTATAAAAAAGGATGGATTTTGAAAAAGAGAGAGAAAAGCACTCTTAAATACTGTAATACAACAGCGATGTTAAATAATGGCTACTTGGTTATACCAAGGTATAATGGCAAAGAGTATCCACCCAGTCACCAAAAAACTAGTGAATTGGAGACTCCAGCAATATGTAGAATAATTTAGTGTAGCCAACATATAAATGGATAAGAAGTATCAAGAGCATGAGCATGAAATAATCACATACCATAATCTAAGGAAATAAAATTTCTAGTTTCATCTAATATAGATAGATAGTTAGATAGATGTAAATAAAAGAAGTCTTGTTATGTTTTATATCCTATATACCTTGGCAAAAGCCAGACCTGGTGACAGAGTGGAATTGTTCCCTGCAGCTTCCCCCTAAAATAAGCATTCTCAGTAAAGCCTAATAGTTGAGAGGATCCAGAGCCTGGGTTTCCAAGCTTAATTTTAGACAAATTATTTAACCTACTTCCACTTCTTCAGCTCTAACATGAGAATAAAAATACCAAAGAGTTGTTTTTAAAAAATTAAGACATTTAAAGTACTTAAAAGCATGCCTGGCCTACTGTCAGCTCTAAATAGTGTTAAATATTTCTATTATTCAGCAGTACCACAAGTCCTTACCCACTCCTCATTCCCCATCTTACCCAATTTAGCCACACTAGGCCTATAGATACAGAAATGCTAAGATTAACTTTTTTAAAACATTAACTAAAATCCACATTTTGTTTCTGTTTCCTTAGTTTCTACCAAATGTCCCTTTCCTGTCCAGGATACCATCTGGGATACCATATTACATTTTGTCATTATGTCTCCTTAGGATTGCTCCCCTTGGCTGTGACAGTTTATCAGACTTTGTATTTGATAACCTTGACAGGTTTGAGGAGTCCTGGTCGGGTATTTTGTACCATGTCCCTCAGTTGGAATCTGTCTGATAGTTTTCTTAAGATGAGACTGGGGTTATGAACTTTTTTTTGGCGGGGGGAGGGAGAAGACCATATAGGTAAACAGCCATATTCATAACATCTTCTGAAGTATATATACTACGAGCATGACATAGCACAGCTGTGCTGACCTTGATGAGCTAGCAGAGGACAGGTTTGTCAGGTTTCTCTAATGCAAATTTACTCTTTTCCCCCTTTCCAGAATGTACTCTTTGGAATTCACCATCCATAGCACACAATTAAGGAATGAATTCTGCTCTACCTCCTTGAGCGTCGAGCATCTACATAAATTACTTGGAATTCTTCTACACAGGAAATGTCTATTCTCCCACTTATTTAATTCAATCATTTATTTAAATCAGTATAATACAGACTCATGGTTATTTATCCTACACCTTTTATTTGAACATATCTTTATTTTCTGGCATTACAAGAGCTCCAGGGTCATCCTGTATATTTCTTGCCCCAATCTAAAAGTCAGCCCCACTTCTCCAAGGATCTCTACTCTTTTATTAAAGAACAGTATTAGAAACCAAGACATGGGCGCTAAGTATGCTTGTCATTTTAGGCCCTCTCAACTAACGAAGGAAATATGTCTGTGTATACTAGCCAATGTATATACACATAGCTATAAATATCTCTATATGTAGCCAACTATATCTACATTAAGCTCAAGCTCTTATTAAGCTAAATTTAAAGCTGATGTCTCCAACTCTAATCCATTACCACAAGTCCTTCTAGCCACTTTAAAATTAACACCATTAAAATATTTCATAAATAAGACATTTTTTTCACTAAACCTTCTTGAGCTTCTCCACATTCAAAGGACGGCACAACAAATCCATGGGGACTGCCAGCATTTTGTAGGTGAAAGAACACAGATTTTGCAGATAATCAAATTTTTCAAAATCGGAGACAGATTGAAAACATCACAGATTTCTCTTTGATCTCATATATAATACCACTAGAGTCACTGAACTTACTGCTTTATACATTTTAAATTTCAAAGCTATTCTCATTTATTTACCAATAAACTATATATTATTAAATCATCATTACATTTCTGTCTATTTTTCATCTAAGTAAGTAAACATTTATTTCTCCCTCTTGAGACTTTTAGAAAATGAAAGCGTGAAAGAAGCCAAGTGAGAAGTGAATATGTATTCTAAAATGTATACTGTTCACAATAACAAAGAAAAAAAAATCCATACCACACCTTGCATAGCCAACAGCAATGAAAATAGCACCTTTGATTTGTTATTCTGGTTCCACTCAGATTTTCTTTGTCTTTTTTTTTTTTCTTTTTAATTTTGCCTTTACCCACAAAACAGTGGGTAAAGGCAAGTCCTAACTTGGAAAAAAAAAAAATGGCACTGAAGATCAGAAGCACAACATTAAAATGCTTTCATTATGAGTTAGGTTTCTAGTTGGTCATCAGATTAGCAGCAAGATTAAAAACCAAGTAACATCTGAATCTAGTGAAAATCAGTAAAATATACACTGCTAGAGGGATTAGAAATTTGTGCAACTTTTCTGGAAAGAAATTTGGCAATGTTCCCCATGCTTTACTCCATAATTCTAACTCTAGAAATATACACTGAAGAGGGGCACCTGGGTGGCTCAGTCGTTAAGCGTCTGCCTTTGGCTCAGGTCGTGATCCCAGGGTCTTGGGATCGAGCCCCGCATCAAGCCCCGCATCGGGCTCCATGCTCAGCGGGAAGCCTGCTTCTCCCTCTCCCACTCCCCCTGCTTGTGTTCCCTCTCTCGCTATGTCTCTGTCAAATAAATAAAATCTTTATTAAAAAAAAAAAAACAGGAAAAAAAGGAAATATACATAAATATTCACAAAAAGGGCAGAAATACATGCACAAACCCTGTTAATCATAGCTTTATTTATAATAGTGACGCGCTGAAAGAAACCGAAGATTACAGAAAGAACCAGGTAGTGATGGCGTATGTTTATATATGGTATGTTATATTTGGTGTAACAACCACCTGATGGTCACTAAACACACTTAGAGTTTATACACTCGCAGAAGTGTCTGTGGTATGTTCAGTTTTGTTTTTTGTTTTTAAAGTTTGGTATAGGAGATAAGACATCCACAATCATGGTGTGAGAAATTAGGGGAAACTTCTCACTAGGAGGCATCTATTAAGCTGGTCAAAATTAGCAAAGACAATAAATTATTCAGTCTCTGGAGTGTCATCAGAAGAGGTGTTAACAACAGAGAAACTTAAGAAAATTCTACGAAAATTCAACAAGAACAGTGGGAGTGTGTGGCTTTCCGGCCAGGCACTGCACCCATCCCACACAACTCTGTATTTCTAGGAGATGGCAGCCAAGGAACAGTGCTCCTCTCCCTCTCCTGTGTGGATTTAGACATCGGCAAATGTTGGTGATCTCATTTTCCACAGTTCTATGTTGCAGAAAGCCTACGCCAGTCATGTGGTAGCAGCTGGTTGGCAGGGCCCACTCACCCAACCCCAACTCCTGTAGGTAGGGAAGATTTGGGAGGGGCTGTAGTAGAGAGCAGTCCCCCCATCCCTACATCCCTACATAGCCCTGTACTGTAGGAGAGCAGCTTCTGGGGGCTTAGCAGCTACCTGGCAGCTCCCAATAGTAAGGGGGAAAAATCCTCATTTCTAAGGAACTAGAGATCAATTTCTTGTCTTAGGAGTGAAAAGAAAAGAGGGAAGAAGGAGATGGCAAGAAAAGGGGCTGGACAGAAGCAAGAATAAAATAACAAAGAATTTTACGATTTCGTACTAAAGAATATATTTTGCTCCTTTAACGTGAGAAGCCACAGGGAAAGTCTAGTGAGGGGAATAGTAGTATTACTAGATTTATGTATGGAATGATTATTCTGGTAACAGAGCAAAAATTGGTGGGAAAGGTGAGGATATAGAGAAGGTAAGAAATCTGATGGGAGACCACCGGATTGATGCACTAGAGAAATGGCAGCCAATATAAAGAAGAATAGACATAAAAGATATTCATCATGTGATCATGTAATTTATTCTCGCAGCGGTTCCCTGGAAAGAGAGAAGGAGCCATTCTTAGCGACTCTGGAATCAGGCATAAAGTGGGAGTGTTCTAGTACAGTGTGAGGTCCTCAGCCTGCCAGGCCTTACGTAAGAGAAGTCCTTGGACTGTTTCCCTTCTGGAGCCCTCTTTTGGTCTTACCCAGTCTCATGGTTTCAAACCACCTCTAGATGCTAACTTACTCATGTTTACCTACAGTTCACATCTGCTGCAAACTCCAGGATCTCATAGTCAACTGTCCACTTAACATCCATTGTCAGATGTCCAACAGAGATCTCAAACATGGACAAAACTGACATTCTGATGTTTTTCCTCAAAACCTGCTCCCTTTATGGTCTTCTCTAAGTACGAAAAAGGAAATATCACCCTGTCAATTTTCAGGTCAAAAACCCTGAGACAACTTTAACTCCTCTGTCTGTCTCAAACACCAAATTCAATCTGTCAGAGAATCTTATTGGCCAACCCTTCAAAGTATATCCAGACTTTGATCTCTCCCCTCACTGCCATGACTGTTATTACTCTTCAAGCCACTACCCTCTCTCATTTGGATTCTTGCAATAAATTTCTATCTGGTTTCCTCCTTGCTCCCTTCCCTGCCTTCAATCCTACAACTCTGTGAGCTAGTTTCAACACAGCAGCCAGAGTGGTGATGCTGAGGTAGATCGTCCTGTTACTCCTCTGTTCGATGGTCTAGAGCTGTCTGCAAGGTCCTATGTTCTGTGCTCCTCAGTCCCCAATTCTACTTCTCACTATTTGCCTTTGACTGTTCTGTACCAGCTGCACTGGTCTGCTCACCATTTCTGAAACTTGCCAAGGATACTTCTGCTTCAAGATTGTTGTTTTGTGGATGCTCTCCCCTTCAAATAACAACACAGCTCTTGCCTTCACCTATTTCAGACCTTTGCACAAATGTCATCTTTTCAATAAAGTCTTCCTTGGCTCCTATTTAAAACTGCAAACCCCACTCTCAATGTCTGTCTGTCTGTCTCTCTCTCTCTCACACACACACACACTCTTTTCTTCTCCGTGGCATCTACCCTCATTTCAGTCTTTATTTTTTACTAATTCATTTTCTTGTTGGTTTCCCTTCATGAGACTACAGCCTAATAAGAGGAGGGATTTTTGTGTGTTTTGTTTTCTCCTATATCCTCACTGCCTAGAGTACATGAGAAGAAAGAAGTGAGTGAATGACCGAAGGAAGAACGTTTCAAGGATGTTTCTAAGCTTTACTTATGCAACTACGTGGATGATGATGCCAAGACAAAGACTGAAAAAAATTTAAGAAAACCAGGGTTATGTTTTTAAACTAAAATAAGATAAAACCATGTATTATTTTACAGGAATGTCAACTTTACTAATGTTAGTGCCTTTTAATAGGTAATTTTAAGAAAAGCAAGGATAATTTTTGGTCATGGCGCATTATGATTTAATATTAGCTTAACAAAGCTGCTGGAAATTAAAGTTTCTTTTTAATTCTTTTTAAATTTCTTTTTAATTATTTTTTTTAATTTCTTTTTCTGAGAAGCCTGTCATCTACAAAGTCATACTTGCCAAGAAAACTGTCGAGCTTTATTTGTGAAAAGAATGAGCTTACTCTTCCATGTATGAATCATATAAAATATTTAACATGCCTTTTGCACTTAGTCCTATCCTGCAGGTACTAGACACTGCTTTCAGGCAACCATGGACGCAGTTACAGAAGAGGACAAGTACAATGTCCCTCAACAGATGATACCTTTCCTCTCCTACGCAACTCACGCAGCTCTGGAGAATTTTTACAATTCCAGTCCTCTAGATACATGTATATAAATACTTTTTTTTCCTAGAATCTCAAAGTAGACAAGTTTGTAATGTGCCTCTGAGAGTAAACAGGGGAAAGTCCTCAGTTCCATCATCAGCTTGGCAATTCTGAAAATTAGGTTTTCTCTTTTTGGACATTCTTGGTAGCAGACTCTACTTACATAGTTACAGTATTTTAAGGAAGTGAGTTAAGAAAAATCACTAATGCTCTCTCATTAACCTTTTTCAAAGAGGTCACTCAGATGTTGTTTGCAAAGTGTGCGTGTGTGTAGGTGTCTGTGTGAGGGAGTTTATGTGACTATGAACACACATAGCTTTTTGGGGGGGAATTAAGAAGTTGAAAGGAATTTCCATTTTTAGATGGTCAAACAAAATCAAGATTTTACCAATTTTACTCAGCATAATACTCGGTCTTAATAAAATGTAATTTGTAGAGTACTGAAGCAAATGGACTCTTCTATACTCTTCTTATACTCTATACTATAATTAGAGTATAAGAGCCTCACAGACTAGAAATTCTAACACAGCCTTTTATCAAAAGCAGTCACTCTACCTCAGCCTGACAGTAAACAACATATGATCTGGTAAACAAATACTTTCACACAGAACAAAAGTGCCATTAAAGGCCAAAACTGTCAACACAAATTCCATTCTTACAAGAGAAAAAATACGTAAACTGTTGATCACCTCTGATTGTCTTAACTAGCATGGAGGTTGTCATGGAAACATTTCTGCGAAGTTCACAGTGATGAAATACAAACACTTCCAGTTTAATTGCTATTAGGTTTAGCATACCAGAGTTTATTTATACTCAGTGTGCATTATGATAAAATGTAGTATAAATAAAGCTTATAATGATCTAGCATAACAATGCCAACATTTCCTTTTAAAACATTAAATGAAAATGAAATTCAATGGCAGTTTAAATTTTTTCCCAGGGAAAAAAATAAACTCTCAATTTTCTCAAATACCTACTCTGATGTATTCTTTTTCTGCAGTATATGATTGATTTGTTAAAATATTTTTATATTTTTACTTCTATAGCATGTGCTTCATAAAAATACCTACTTCACACCCTAAAAATCAACACATAAAATATGTTAACATAAAAATACCAGAATGGCAGAAATTTAAATATTCTAAGTTAATTTTTCACATTGATAATATGCAATTATTAACCTTTAACTAAGAATTTAATTTCATTTTGTGATGATAACATACTAAGAATGTTTTTCCCCTAAACTTTGTTTTTCTTAATTCTGCTTTCTTTAAGAACGAAATCTATGAAAATACTGAGGAAAAAAATCACATTACAGACATGTGTACAAAATAACATGTTCACAGAATCTGATTAAATACATACTTGTGTGGAATTTTTAAGAGCTAATCTTTCTGGTGTATTCTAGAGAGAGATTTTCTAAAAGTTCAAACAAATTTTTCTCAAGAAAACCATCTAGGTTTATTTTTACTGCATTTTAATGACGTCCAAAAAATATAATTTAAGACTAAAAAAAGTAATTTTTTAAAAGTTTTTATCAAATGCCTAACATAAGAATGATTACTAGGTAGAGTACAAGAGAAGAATAAGAAAGTTTCTAGCTTGGCCAAACTTGAATTCTAGTTAATGACAGAAAAGTGAAAGTACAGAAAGCAATTATAGAAAAACAAAGAGCAAAATACTGTTAGTGTTAAAATTGTGCTAATCAGTAGAAAAGAGGAAGGTATTGGCATAGGATTCTAAGTTTTCATAGAAAAAGTCAGATACCAGGACTTGTGGTTAGACATTGTCAAATTAGAGGACACTTACTTGAAAGTATCTGAAAACACACATGAGTAGTAAAAGTTCAAGTTTACTATGATTTTCTAAAAACCCATGGGTTTTTTTAGTCTGAGGTTACCTTACCAGTCAAAATAAGGTCTGCCACATGGCACTAACAAAGATGTCCTGTAGCTAACATACTGAGTATTTGCAATATCACTTCAGTATCCAATAATCAATAGGTGTGATCATGGCTAAATGTACGGACAAGTTGATACCAATTTTGTCTCTAGGTCTCAACAGATGCAAGCAACACATACGAAACAATAATACCACCCTGGTTCACTAACAATAAAATACATAACTTGCCATTCAAACCTCTGAATTTTTGTCTGGGGTTTTCCACTAATTATCTGTGTAAACTCTGACAAGTCACTTCTGTAAGGCTGAGCGATGTGATTCCTAAAGAACTTCTTGCTCCATAATTCTAACATACAGTGTGCTCAGCTTCCTCCCCACCTTCCTGGATGGAAAGGACAAATGAGAATGGAAGATGTGGTATCTCCAACATAACCAAATCAAGAGGAAAATGTTCTGGCAGTAAAACATCCAAGGTATTTCAGGTAACAGAAGCACAGAGTGTTTTCTATGTCCTAGTAAAAATCAGAGAGGATAAAAAGCAACATGTCGAAAGTTGCTGTGAAGAAGGAAGCCATTTCAGAAGACTAGAGTCTTTAAAATAGTATGATTCTATATTTGGTTGTTTAAGAATCCTGGATTTCCCCAGAGAACTTTTAACTGGGTTTTCACCATCAGAAGGCATTTGGTGAGTGTCTAATTGTAGGAAGTGCTACACAAAAAGACTTACTTGGTCCTTGAATCCCTGGGGCTTTTAAAATCTGTGTCAAATAACACTAAAATGGACATGTTGAAGAACATATAGATAGAAGACTAAGTATATTTAACCAAGAAATTTTTTAAAATTCAATTTTTGGAATAATTTTCATCCCAGACTACTAGTTTGAGGAGGAAAAAAAAAAACTTTCTGAACCAAATAAAGTTTTAAAAATAAATTTAATAATAGTGATACCTGGGTGGTGCAGTGAGTTAAGCATCTGACTCTTGGTTTCAGTTCAGGTCATGATCTCATGGTTGTGGGATCAAGCCCCATGTTAGGCTCCACTTGGTATGGAGTCTGCTTGAGATTCTTTCTCTCCCTCTCCCTCTCATGCTTTCTCGCTGTCTCTTTCTCTAAAATAAATACATAAGTCTTTACAAAATTTAATTAATTTAATAACAGAATATCTACACTGAAAATATAAGAAAGGCCAAGTCTAAGAACCTGCTTCATAGGCAAAAGATGAGTCATTGCAGGGGGAAAAATGAGCTTTACAAGGGTCTATTTAATAATAGTTTACATTCAGATTAGAGGTGGTGACCTGCAGTTGAATTCCCTGCTCTTCATGACTATATATATATTTTTTTAATTTCAGGGTCATATTGTTTAATGATCAACCACAGATGATTATGTTAACTAAAGACAATTAATGTTATGCATTGATGAGGAGTTGGAAAAAAATCCCTTATACTTAGTTGCATGTTAAAACCAAGGTCTTTTATTGCCTCTGATGGTAAAACAGTAATGATAAAATATCCTTAACTGTAAAAGGTATTAAGGAGGAAAACAAGCATAACAGAATTTACCACATGCAGTTCTCTGATCACCATTTAAATTAACTTAATCATTAACCCAATGGCCCATCCTTATTATTCCAAAATAAGGAGATAACTACATCATGCAACTATCAATTCTCATTGTCAAAACCAGCCACAAATGTTATATCATTACTGTTTTGGTATACAGATACTTAACAAGAAATATGTTCATCTTATTTCTATACTTCTTTTACTTTTATTTTCTAGTACTGACTATAAACATATGCAACTACTGTGATACATCAAAGAAGGGATACTCTGGAAAGGAGAAAGAGAAAAGGAACGGTAGAAGAAACCATGACTTTAAATTCTCTCTAAATCCCCATAAAGTTATAATTACAAATAGTCACTTGACAAAACATCTCTGAACAAAACTTCCCCCAATCTCTATGAAGTTGAAGAAAGCAAGAAATATTTCCAATGAAATTCATAAAGTCAAAAAAATCTGTCCTTTTGGCAATCACTTCTTTCTATTTTATCAACCCAATGCCTTCTTTGTCTCCTTACAGTCTCTGCATATTAAAAAAAGGAATAGAGCTGATGTCATTTGCAACTGTTCATTGACAAAGTTAACTGTTGATGAGTTTCATACTTGTGAATTCTATATCTTTTATCTATCATTATAGGCTAGGTCTATTCCACCCAAAAGAAATTTGGGGCATTCTAAGGCCCTCAATGATCTCCATCTCCTGGTATTTATGACCTCATAAATTTCCTTCCCCTTGCATGTGGGAAAGACCTGTGACTTATTTTTAACTAAGTGGATATGGCAAAAGTAAAAGTAATAAGATGACACGACCATGATTACATTACATAAGTCTATGAATCCTCTTCCTTGTAGATTTTGATAAAGAAGGTTTTCATGTGGCGATATCTTCATGATAAGACCCCTGCTGGGGTGAGCAGACCCCAGTAAACAGCCAGCAAGGAACTGAGGCCCTCAGTCCAACAACCCACAAGGAACTGCATCCTCCAACAACCACATCAGACTTGGGGTTGATCCTCTCCCAGTTGAACCTTCAGATGAGACTATGGCCCCAATTGACAAGATGATTGCAGCCTGTGAGTAACTATGAAGCCAAGTACCCAGCTAAGCCATGCTCAGAATCCTGACCTAATGAATCTGTGAGATAATAAATGTATTGTCTTAAACCACTAAATTTGTGGTAATTTATTATGCAACAATACATATCTCATACAGCATCAAGAAAAAAGCAGAGAGATTTGGGGAGAGGAAACTAGAAGCATCTAAAAGACCTACTTATAAAGATAAGCAGGTTATTTACTTATTTCGATTTAGAGGGTTATTTTGGTTTAAGGGTTTCAAAATGACATGAGTAGGAATATATGATGTCCACACAGCTCCTTACTCATACAGGCTAATCCAGGTGAAGCCAATTATTGTCTGAACACTATGCAGCCATCAAAGTGCTAGATTTAGAAGATTTCACTGCAAAATTATGTATGTTCTTTCATAACCAGGTAATTCTAAAAATCTGTCAATTATTTAACTTTAGCATATATCTATGTGTCACTCTAAGAATTGTACAGGTTACCAGACTATTTAATAATGACTACCAATAGTTTTAGTTGCTAAACCCAACATACAAGCCAAATATTCCAGCAACATCAATTAAGAAAGTTGTTTTATAAATAAACCTTTCTACATTTTCACATTTGATGGAAATGAAAGTATTTTAGAAGAATACATGCTAATCTCATTGTGATTATGCATTCACACACACATACACACACATACACACACACCATATATATTACATTACACTGACTATATATTTATATATATATTTCATATTGAGAATGCATGTTATTATATGTTTGAATATTTACATAAGTAAATCTATTAGGCATCTGTATATCAGTCAAAACTCCGGTCAAATATCATCTCTATAATTTTTTTTTCTGAGACTCATATTAGAATAGGACATTCCCATAGGCTGCTGGTTATCTATTTAACTCATTTGATCTTACATTATACTTAGCTATGTACACATATCTCTCTCTCTCTACTATATTTTAATTTTCTTGAGAGCAATGCTATGTCCTCTTCTTCTTTAAATCCCCCAAATATATAGCACAGTACTTTCCTTGCATGCAATAAGACTTTAAAGGAATTCATATGAAATTCAAATGAACTGTTTTTTGTTTGTTTGTTTTAAGTAATGTGGTGCTTGAACTGATAACCCTGGATCAAGACCTGAGATGAGATCAAGAGTTGGCTACTTAAATGATTGAGCTACCCAGGTACCCTGGGAACTGTTATTTCTTCATATTAATCTCACTAAAGAAAGGTAATGTTCTTCACTAGAACCAAGTATCTTTTGTTTTGTATGTACAACTACCAAAGTATATTTTAATGAGTCTTTTGTGAAGTATGGATAACACTGATTGGCATAAGCCAAAGAAGGCATCTTATCAATGTGGAGCCAAAAGAGGGAATCCCTCTACTGGATAACCTGCTCTAAAATTGAGAAGTGGTTGGGCTTTGTGTAGAGGAAGAGGCATATGGGAGGAAGGGAAGGAATCCTGATTCATTGAATGCCACTAGGATTCCAAGCTATGCTGAGGCTTTGTAGTCTACAGTAATATCAGATAACCCAGAGAATATTTCTGAAGGATTAAGATTCTCAAGGGATTTTCAAGATCTCTAAATTTTAAGATCTCTGAATTCTCTACAGTCATCACTTATTATTCCTTCTCCTGGAAACTTCTAGGCCTGGTCCAGGCTTCTTTGGGTTCACATTCTAGATTAATATAATGTACATGCTTAGTCTAAGTCCAGAAGACAAGATTCAGACTCCACCTAAAGTATGCAGTTATTTAAGAAGACAGAATAATACTGTCTAGTCATTAACTTGCACTCATCAGCATATTGACTAGGAAAAACTATGCATTTCTTACTTGTTAAAATATTGATAAGTTAAAAGATCTCTGACTAAACCAATGGGCTATTTAATGAAATACAAATAAGAAAGCCATTCATTCAGTCATCTATGCATTTATTAAAATTTATATTTAGTGTTAGATATGAAGCAATTTGAGAGATAGCAAAAAAAAAAATTAAATACTGGATCATGCATGTTTAGAGACAGAAATCCACCAAACTAGCTGAAAGCAGATTTATGATTTCATGATTAAATTCAGTAGTGGTTATAAGCACAGAATTTAGGTATTAGACCTGGGTTTGAGTTCTGATTTCACTGTTTATTAGTTATGCCCCACTGGGAAAGTTATTTTAATGTTTATATCCTTGTTTCTTCATCCATAAAATATATGCCTCATAGAGTTGTGGTAGGGATTATGGTAATCATGAATTATAGCAATTATCACAGTTTCCTCTACATACTCAACATATAGGGTAAGGAAGATGACAATGATGATGAGGAGGATGATGATGAGGATGATAATGGATGAGGAGGAGATGATGACAAAGAACAAGAAGAAAGAGAAGAGGAAGAGAAAGAAGAGAATATATCTCAATCTAAGGCTGTTTGTAACAACCACACTCTTAGCTCACTGTCTCTTTACGTACCACTAGGCCTTGGACAAAAACCAATAAAACATAATCCCTGACCATGAAGACTTCAAAGTCTACTGAGAAAAATCCATAATGGTAAATTGTGCCATATTATAATATAGATTAAAATCAGAGTTGGTCGGGCACCTAGAAAAGGTAACTGACCAGTGCAAACAAATAACCAGTACATCTCCAAATATTGCAAGAAACCCCAGGAACCCTAAAGATCCACCCCCAAGATAGAATTTGGATTTTAAAATTAAATTATAGAATGATTTTAATGAAATCATGATTAGAATAAAAGTCAATTGCTTTTAATACGCTAGTTATTATCACCTTTCAAATCTCAAAATTGGCATGGATAGCATTTAACATGAAAATGGCCCTGTTTGTAGTTAGAAGTAAGGGAGAATAGACTGCGTTCCCAGTATTTTCCTCATAAATCCACTTACTCCCTAGGGCCAAACTTATCTCCAAATTACTACTGACGCAATCCCTACCAAAATTTCAATGGTGTATTTTAGAGAAATTAAAAAACAAAAATAAAACAAAAAAACCCCCTAAAATTTCTATGGAACCACAATAGACACAATACACCTCCAACAGACAAAGAAATCCTCAGAGTAGAACATAGCAGAAGGCATCATACTTCCTGATTTCAAGCTATACTAAAGTTATAATCATCAAAACTGTATGGTACTGGCATTAAAACAGACACATAGACTGGGGCACCTGGTGGCTCAGTGGTTAAAGCCTCTGCCTTCGGCTCAGGACATGATATCAGGGTCCTGGGATTGAGCCCCGCATCGGGCTCTCCGCTCAGCGGGGAGCCTGCTTCCTCCTCTCTTTCTCTGCCTGCCTCTCTGCCTACTTGTGATCTCTGTCAAATAAATACATAAAATCTTTAAAAAAAAAAAAAAAAAAAAAACAGACACATAGACCAATGGAACAAAACCAAGAGCCCAGAAATAAATGCAAGCATACGTAGTCAACTAATATTTAAAAAGGGAGCCAAAAATACTCAATAGAGAGAAGACAAAAAACATTATCAATAAATGGTGCTGGGATAACTGAATATTCACATAAAAAGTGAAACTGGACCTATTATCTTATACCATTCACAAAAATTAACTCATCAGAAGGATTTTTTTTCCTTTTTCTTTCTTTCTTTTCATTATATATTTATCAGAGAAGATAGATGTTAACCTACAGTGGAAATCATTTCATAATATATGCAAATCACACAATCAGCTATATGCCCTCAAGTTTCAGAGAAATGTATATCAATTATTTCTCAATAAAACTGGGAATTTTAAAAAAATATCCACTTTGGTTGTGGTTAAAAGATATGTTTACATTATACAAATTTTACAAACACACTGCACACAGACACGCACACATACAAGACTGAATAAAAATGCAAGAGAAGCCCATAAAATAAAATCAAGTCAAAAATATTTTGATAAATTACCTAAGCATGTATGCTTACTTTATAAATTCTCCCATAATTACACACAGAAGACTAATTTCATTTTCTTACAAAGTTTTTCAATGTCTGTAAATTTCCCAGAAGCATAGATTCTACTATAGCTTAACATAATGTCAAAAATCTGTTTAATAAGAAAATGCTCTGTATGGTAGAAAATTCAAATACTACTTCACAGTGCTTTTAAAAATGTTCTACAAACATTTGTGTTCATAAGAATAAATGCAAGACCTTTACCAGACTTTTATATCCCATACTATATATTTTGTTTGTACACAAAGCTGAAAGAAGTAGCAAATTTGTCTAACATTTTTTATAGATTTTATTTATTTATTTGACAGACAGAGATCACAAGTAGGCAGAGAGGCAGGCAGAGAGAGAGAGGAGGAAGCAGACCTCCTGCTGAGCAGAGAGCCCGATGCAGGGCTCGATCCCAGGACCCTGAGATCATGACCTGAGCCAAAGGCAGAGGCTTTAGCCCACTGATCCACCCAGGTGCCCCTTGTCTAACATTTTTAATGCACTAATGTGTAATACGTAACCAGTCAGAGAACCAGACTATGTCCAAACAAGCTACTGACACGTTAAAACACACTATGCTACAAATCTATTAGGTATGATAACAGATCTTCTTTCTCATTAAAATATATTTTATTAAATAAACAATAAATGTATAATAGTTGGCTTTTCCATTTTTGTACTTCTTTACCTTTTTAAAAAAATTCAACATTTTGGTTACTATGTAATACATGCAGTTGATGATGCAAAAAGTGGCAAAACCTCAGAAATATCTGTTTTTTATAAAATTTTAGTGAGTGTTAATTTCCTACTTTATTGTCAACTCTACCTCAGTTCAATACTGTCAGACTCAAAACAAAGCAGAATAATAATATGTAAATAAACTTATAAAAAAGAAAATCAAGAAACGTACAACACTAATCACAATGTTGTTAGTTACACTTACTGGAAAATTCACAAACAAGTTATTTCTGTAACACATTTATAAGTGACAACTACCATATCACTCCTTAAAAATTGTGTGTATTCAAATGTTACCTATATGATGCCATGAAACAAGTCTTAGATGTGCTAAGCTTTCATGCTGATCCATCAGCTTAGAAAATGTTTGTAAAAATTTTTAAAATGCAGTGTAAACATTTCAGCCCTGAACCTTCTTCCTATGCGTTTGAACCTTCTCTTTCATGTGCAATACCTGACGGCCCGTGGAGAATAGTGCTGAAAGCCCCAAAGATAGGTAAAACAGAATTTCTGACTCAGGAAATAAAGATCAGCTGAATAGGATTCCCAGATGGCAATCCAGATCAATGGAAAAGCAAGACCAGAAATTTACAGTATCTATCCTACACAGTACAGCATGACGGCTGTATTTCATTGCTGGTAACAAAACTCCCAGTGGCCAAGGAAAAAAAAGGAGATACAAAGATTATAAATCCAGTAATGAGAAACTATACTTTATTTTGGCATTCTTCTCTAAGTGGAATTTAAAAACTCCGCTACCTTTATTTGGAATCACTGATAAGGTCAATCATTTCTGCAACTAAACAACTGCATTCTGCTAAAACAAATAAAGCAATCCTGAGAAGTGGATTAATGTTTATGGAAAATCCTTGCAAATTTCCAGGACCTATCATGTTAGATGGGAATGGCTTGCGTGTTTGATGCCTAGAAAAATAATGATCAGGTTCAATTTCAAATTTCATGAAGGAAAACGCAGAAAAGACCTACTAACAGCAAAAATTAATAATCTATAAGCAAATTTTTTAAAAAACCTAAAGCATTTCATTACAATGCTGTCAAATCTGACGGACTGAATAATCCATGCCAAACAGGAATTACCTCTTCAATGCGCCTTTTGGGTGGCACTCCAGTTGATATTTCAATATTTCCTTATGTAGGCACTAACTTATAAGGCAATCCTTTCCCATTTGCACATGTTTTTATCCTCAGCACATCTACATCTTAGAATAATTTGTATCTATTTGGTCTTATTGTGACTAGTGAAGCGACATAAAATAAATTCCTCTATACAACTGTTCTTTAAAACATTGTGCATTATCCAACCTCTGCATCCCCTGAATTCTGCACGAAACAACCCAGCAGTTCCTTGTCCCAATTTTTTTATGTCATTGTTTCCCAATCCTTTCATACCATGGGTATCTCCAGATACCCATGTTAGTTTCAGTTAAAATGTGATACTGAAAACTAAATATGGTACTACACATAGGATTTATCCATTTCACAGCACCCTCCACATGCTAATGAAGCCACCATGTTTTTATGAGTTTGCATTAGATTTTTACATACATGATCCATATGTATTCACTGTCCACCAGATATCTTGGGTTTCCTAAAAACTCCCCAAACTCAAAATGTCCAAAATTGAATCAGTCCTTTCTCTTTCCCTTTTACACTTCATCTCACTCCAAATATGCTTCACCTCCTAATTTTCCTATTCCAGTGCCTACACTAGAAATGGCTACAAATCTGCCAACACCTTATACTTCTTCTTCACCCTCATATCTATCATCCACCTGACCATCACATTCCAAAAAAATAAATCATGTAATTTAAGAATTAGGGTCTGAGCTCAACTGCTAGAGTCTCAATTCTTGCTCTGCCTTAACCAGCTGTGTGACCTTGGACAAGAAACCTAGCTTTTCTGTTACTTAGTTTTCTCATCTGTAAAATGAAAATGAAATGAAAATAGTATAGACATACCTTAGCCCTATTGTGGGTTTGGTTCCAGACCACTGCAAAAAAGTAAATTATGAAAATAAGTAGTCAAATTTTTTGTTTTCCCAGGGCATACAAAAGTTATATTAATAGTATGCTGCAGCCTACTAAATGTATAATAGTATTAGGTCAGAAAAAATAAAAATAAAAAACAATGTGTATAGCTTAACTTAAAAATGTTCTATTGTTGGGTGCCTGGGTGGCAGTGGGTTAAGCCTCTGCCTTTGACTCAGGTCATGATCTCAGGGTCCTGGGATCAAGGCCCACATAGGGCTCTCTGCTCAGCAGGGAGCCTGCTTCCCCCTCTTTTCTCTGCCTGCCTCTCTGCCTACTTGTGACCTCTCTGTCATATAAATAAATAAAATCTTTAAAAAATGTTTTATTGTTGGGGTGCCTGGGTGGCTCAGTGACTTAAGCCTCTGCCTTCGCTTGGGTCATGATCTCAGGGTCCTGGGATCAAGCCCCACATCGGGCTCTCTGCTCGGCGGGGAGCTTCCTCCTCTCTCTCTGCCTGCCTCTCTGCCTACTTGTGATCTCTCTCTCTGTGTGTCAAATAAATAAATAAATAAATCTTAAAAAAAAATTTTATTGTTAAAAAATGTTAACCATCATCTGAGCTTTCAGCCAGTTATAATCTTTCTGCTGGTAGAGGAATCTTACCCTTTTACCTACAGACCTTCTTTCAAAATTGGGGTCAGTCCTCTCAAACCCTGCCACTGCTCTATCAACTAAGTTTCTGTAATATTCTAAATCCATTATCGTTTCAACAGTCTTCACAGCACCTTCCCCAAAAGCAGATCCCTTCTGAGAGACCAATTTCTTTGCTCTTCAGTAAGAAGCAACTTCTCATCCACAAAAGTTTTACCATGAGACTGCAGCAATTCAGTCACAACTTCTGGCCCCATTTCACCATTCTAGGTCTTTTCCTATTTCCACCATGTCTGCGGTTACTTCCTTCCCTATCTTGAACCCCACAAAGTCTTCCAGAAGGGTTGGAATCAATTCCTTCCAAACTTCTCTTAATGTTGATATTTTGACCTCTTTCCATGAATCATGAATGTTCTTAATGGCATCTAGAACGGTGAATCCTTTCCAAAAGGTTTTCAATTTATTTTGCCCATCCGAGAAATCACTATGTATAGCAGTTACAGCCTTATGAAAAATATTTATTAAAGAACAAGACTTGAAAGTAGAAATTACTCCTTGATCCATGGACAGAACAATGGATATTGTAGGAGTGTGCACGGAAACATTAATCTCATAGTACATTTCCATCAGAGCTCTTGGGTGACCAGGTACATTGTCAGTGAGCAAATATATTCTGAAAAGAATCTTTTTTCTGAGGCGTTAGGTCTCAACAGTGGGCTTAAAATATTCATTAAACCATGCTGTAAACAGATGTGCTGTCATCTAGCCTTTGTTGTTCCATTTACAGAGCACAGGCAGAGTAGATTTAGCATAATTCTGAGGGCTCTAGGATTTTCAGAATGGTGAATACACACTGGCTTCAACAAAGTCACCAGCTTTGTAAGCTCCGAACAAGAGTCAACCTGTCCTTTGAAACTTTGAAGTCAGAAACCGACTTCTCCTCTCTAGCTATGTTAAGTCCTAGCTGGCATCTTCCAATATAAGGCTATTTTGGCTATACTGAGCCTCTATTTTTTAAGGTAACCACCCTCATTAATTATCTTAATTAGATCTTCTGGAGAACTTGTTGCAGCTTTGACATCAGCACAGGCTGCTTCCCCGAGCACTTTGCTGTTATGAAGACGGCTTCTTTCCCTACACCTCATGAACTAAACTCTGCTAGCTTCCAACTTTTCCCTTGCACCTTCCTCACCTGTAATCCTCCGTATAATTGAAGAGTTAGGGAAGTCAGGGACCTCCTTTGGCTTAGGCTTTGGCTTAAAGGAATGCCATGGCTGGTTTGATCATCTGGTATCATTTGTGGCACCCCCAAAACAATTACGGTAGTAACATTAAAGATCATTATCACAGATCAGATCATAACAAAAAATGAAAAAGTTTGAAATACAGCAATTGCCAAAATCTGACAGAGACATGAAATGAGCAAATGCTACTAGAAAATGGCAACAAAACACTTGCTTCACATAGGACTGCCACAAACCTAATATTTGTTAAAAAATAAAAAAGAAAAGCAGTGTATGCAAGGCGTAAAATAACAAAGTATGCCTGTATTTTCCTCATAAGGCTGCTGCAAGCACTAAATTAATTCCTATTTTTTTTTAAATATTTATTTATTTGACAGACAGAGATCACAAGTAGGCAGAGAGGCAGGTAGAGAGAGAGGAGGAAGCAGGCTCCCTGCTGAGCAGAGAGCCCGATGCGGGGCTCGATCCCAGAACCCTGGGATCATGACCTGAGCCGAAAGCAGAGGCTTTAACCCACTGAGCCACCCAGGTGCCCCTAATTCCTATTTGTAAAGTGCTTAGAAGAGTTATCAGCCATAACCTACAGTGAGTGCATAATGTTAGCTGCTACGATAATCATTATTTTCACCTCCTTAGTATCTCTCAGCTCTGTTAATCATTCCCACCACTATTTAATCAGTTCAGATCCTTTGTATTTTTTTCACCTACATTAATGTCACACCTTCAAAACTATTGTCTCTGCTTCTCTTCTTAACAAATTCTTTTCATTACTTTAATCATGCCATCCCCTAATTCTTTTTTTTCTAAAGATTTATTTATTTGAGAGAAAGAGAGATCACATGATGAGGTGTGGGGCAGAGGGAGAGGGAGAGAATCCTGGAGCAGATGGCCTGCTGAGCATGGAGCCCACCACAGGGCTTGATCCCAGGACCTTGCGATCATGACCTGAACTGAAACCAAGAGTCTGATGCTTAACCAGCTGAGCTACCCAGGCACCCCAATATCCCTAGTTCTAAATGCTTCAAAAGCTTACTACCATACTTAGGAAAGATGCAAATTATTGAGCATAGTATACAAAATCCTAGATAATCAGGTAAATTTCTCTGACCACATTTATACCCTCTGTTCTTCTAGTGTCTGATATTTGAGCCACACTGATTTATCCCCTCGGCTCTTCTAGCATGTGATGTTTGAGTCATACTGATCAACCTGAAGTAGCTCAAAACCGGAGACTCCCAAACTATTTTTTTAAGTGAATTACTGAGGTTGGCCAAAAATGCTCTGAGACTCTTACCCACCCACCTACTCACCCCATCTTATGTTTGCTTACCTTCCAGTCCAAAGAGACTAAATGATATGACGTGTCATTATACAGGAATATTTGCACGGATTTCCTACACATCTGCCTTAGCAAGAATACATTCAGATCCATTCTTTTTAAAAGTGTGGTTGGAAGATGAGCAGTATCAGCATCACCTGGGAGCTTATTAGAAAAGTTAATTATCAGGTCCTGCACCGACCTACTGAATTAGAATTTCTGGGGGTGGGCCTGGGAAACTCTTTTGGAACCAGCTCTCTGGGTCATTCTTATTCATGACAGTATTTAGGAAGCTCTGATGAAAATGATGCATGACTGAGTCTTCACTCTTACGTGCAAGAGCCAAAAATACTATTGATACAAATATGAGTTACACAACACATTAAGTAAAGGATACAATCCTGAAAAGTTATAATGATGAATCTAAATCAATCCTTTATAATTTGTAAGTAAAATATCAGCATTTAAAAACCATGACCAATTTAAGGCATCCTAGCCTATATGCTGATGATAAAGCATACTGTGAGAAAGTGCTGGTAATTCCAGACACCTGTATTTAGAGCATGAGCAGTTGGAGCTACAACTTATTAAGTATTTTGTAGCACTCTGACTTCTGGTAGAATATTATAATCCTTAGTAGACTCCCAAAACGAGCTGGACTTCATTAATGAATGCTTTATTTTAGCAAACCTTAATGACTAACTTAGGGTATATAAGTGGTCCTTAATTGTTCACATAAGTAAAAACCCATGCATATTTTTTTCACTTGTGAGAATGAAAAATTGAACTTGTATTCAAGGATTAATTCTGAAACAAACTCTCCCTGTCCAACCACATTGAGAATCGCTGCTCTGAAGAGCAGAACCACCTTCATCTCTAACCTTTGTACATGAGTCAAACGGCCTATAACAATCCCAAGTTCTCTGGGAACCCTGTCTCCTCCCTATTTCCCCATTCTAAGATAGCTGTCCCTTCTCTGTCTCCCTCGACCACCCTATGCAAACCTCGATAACTGTACTTATGGTGCAATGAAATAATCTGTTAACTTCTGTGCCTGTCAAGATCTTTTCAAAACCTGATTCTGACTGTGTAAAGAAAGGAGTAGTCAAAGGAATTCCAGCTTGATATATAACCAGTCATTTACTATACCTGTCTATTCTTAGCTTTATCACATACTTTTTCTATCTTCAGTCATTTTGAAAACCATTAATTTTTCCCATTTTGAAAATCACGCTTTAATGATGACAAATTTCACAGAGAATAAGAAATTATGCATAAGGACAGTATGAGTGGCATAAGTTCTCTATTAATTCATTCATAATCTGGAATGAGAGCACAGTTTCTATTAAGACTTCACATTCTTTTTTGCCATTCTCATTCATAAATGTTACAAAACATTCAACCACTGTGAAGTCAAGAAATAGGCAGTGGAAATATGGCAAGAGGCTATGGTAGAAAGAGAACTATCCTGGGAATCAGAAGATCCAGGTTTTAATCTCAGGTTGACTAATAAATACTGGTTAAATTATCTTAATTATCAAGGCCTCAGATTCTACAACTCTAAAATATAAGTAAAAGATGCTTAAGATCCCTCTCAATGGGAATAATGAAAGTCCCATAGGTGGTTATAAAGATCAAATAAAGTAATGCAATATACTGTATATTGTCAACATTCACCCAGCATTCACTATTATAATTATATGGTAATAAATGAGGTACCAAGGGGGATCTGCCCCAAAGTAGAATCCACACTTGTTAAACCAAAGTTAGAATTTTTTCTTGGGACTATAAAATTATTTTTACCTGCCAGGTTTAGGGAAGTGCTATTTGGAGGCAGGTTCTTGCTGTATCTGCTGTGACCTACTCTAAGTGCATATAATGTAAAAACAAATTAGGGGGGGTTCCCAACTTCTATAGCTATTCCCCCCAAAGGATCATCTTAGATGGGGACCTGAGACTCAGAGAATGTGGAGTGTGGAAGGGTGAGCACCCTCGGGGAATCAGAGATGGAAAGCCCAAAGCCCTAGGAGAAGAGGACTCTGTGAAGACAACCCCTCTCCAAACTTGCTCACATCACCTCGTCACTCTTCTTCCAAATTAATACTTAACCATAATTACCTTATGCATTTTAAAATTTTAGCCTCATATACTTTACTATTATTTTTGCTTATTTTATATTATATTCCCTTATCTCACTTTCTAGCTTCAATTGTTTAACTGTCACATACTTATTCTTGGAACTTTTAACTCTTACCCTTATTTTCTGGAATTGGAGTACTCCTCTTTTTTTCCCTACTGTTCTCGTTTATAGCTATCATTTTAAATGTCTTTATAGCTATAATTTTGTGTCTTAAATGTTTTTAAATCTTTAGTTCAAGTTTTTTTTTTAAATATTTAGGTCTCTTCCAACTTTTTCTTTAAAGATTTTATTTATTTATTTGACAGAGATCACAAGTAGGCAGAGAGGCAGGCGTCAGGCTGGGGCGGGGCGGGAGGGGAGGCTCCCCACTGAGCAGAGAGCTTGATGTGGGGCTCCATCTCAGGACCCTGGGATCATGACCTGAGCCGAAGGCAGAGGCTTTAACCCACTGAGCCACCCAGGTGCCCACGGTACTTTTTTTTTTTTTTGCCACTCTGGTTCCCCAGTAGATTCTTTGGTCCAAAGGAAGTTATGCACCCAGGGGACAAAGCTAACCCACCGACCAATTCTCTCCCCCAAGGCTGTAAGGCTCACTCTGCAAATGGCATCTGGATTTGGTTCAATGGTGCCATTTGTTAACCAGAAACTATCCACTGCGTGTATGTTAAAATTCATAACTCCAAAATATGTGACCAAGACTTTGAGTCATTTCCCTAACAGAAATGAGGAGCTATTAGAACCAGAGGGATAATATGAAAATAAACGTTTTATAAACATCATTCTGGCCACTATGCTAGAGAACCTGCTAGCGAAGTACAAAAGTGTCCATGAAGAACTAATTCACTCATTCAACAAACATGTTATAAAGCAACTACCATGTGCCTCACTCTGATAAGCACTGACATAGCAGGGGGAGAAAAGATAAAGTGGGAGAAGCCACATACCAGAAACATGTACAGTTAATACATACTTTAGGAGACTACTATTGCATTAGGACAAGTGAGAGCTGAGAGTGAGACTCTGATTGTGGTACTGGAGATAGGGAAAAGTAGACTGACTCAGGTAATATTTAAAAAGTAAATCACTTAGTATTCAATGATTCAAAACAAAACAAATCAACTGTCTAAATCATATTATCTTTTGTTTCATACAAGATTTATAAATTTTCAGTTGTTTAAAGGAGAGGGCTCAAATCACTTTTCTTTACTTCAGTCCTTCTTCCATGATTTCAGTCTTTCTATTTGGTTACTGTTTCCAATCTCTGATTCTCTAATACAAGTCAAAATTTTAGAATTCTATAACTTCAGTATTTTCAGGCCAACAGACTCAAGTCCATCAACCATCACTACTAGGTTCATTCTGGGAGGTGAACATCAATAACTATAAGGTATTATGGAGCTAGAAATAATACACTTAACCTAGAAATAAAGCATTATCTTACATTCCAATCAGGAAAATCAAAGAAGAAAGAATAATTAGAAAGAGATGCACAGTACACTGTAGTAAGCATTCACCTATAGTGCAAGTGGGAAGTTAGGGATTAAAAACATAAATCAGTAGTTGTTTGAAAGGATTTAACTGAAATGGAAATAATGTCTAAGAGATAACCATGTACAAGGAAATGGGAAGAGTACTATGTATCTTAGTCCCTCTCATAGTCAAGCTCAGAGTTATGCTTTGATAATATATCTCTGGGCTTTACAGAAACAGACACAAGAGATCCTTCAGAAAATCTGTTGCTAGAATGCTGGCGAGGCTACAGCCCTCTCTATTACTCATTACTCTCGTGTAAGGCCTGCCCTGAGAAATCTCTTAGAATTTAATCCACACAATGACATTCCCTTTTCTAAAGAATGCTGTTCTTTCTTTTTCAAAGTGGATAATTCTATAACTAAGTACATTCCATTTTAACTACCAGGAACCTCAGAGGCAAAATAGGAGCTTCACTATATAGGTCTCCAGGTCTTTGGTTTAGGTAGTCATCGTTCATTGTTTCGACTTTGTATACTGCATCATATGTCTGGATAAGCTCCTATAACCTTAGAAAACTGCTTCATAACAAACAACCCCCAACTTAGTGGCTTAAAAAAACAATTAATTATTTATCATAATTCTACGAGTTAGCTGTGTGGTTCTTCTACTGATCGGGCATGGGCTCACTCCTGCAGCCACGTTCACCGCAGGAGGTCAGCTGGGGGCAGAACTCACTTGAACAGGCCAGATACCCCCAAGTGGTCTTTCATCTTCAAAGAGACTAGACCAGACTTCTTCACACGGGGACAGGAGCATTCCAAGAACACAGCTCCAACGTGCAAGTAGTTATCAACTCTCTACTCGCATCACATTTGCTTGTGTCCCACTGGCCAAAGGCACACACGAACACAAACCAGAGTTACTAAGGAAGGGTGTGGTGGATACTGGAAGGGGTGATTCACTGCAGGCCATTACTGTAACAATCTACCATAGCGGCTCCCTAATGGGGCCATTACTTCTCCTTCCAATCCTTCTAATACTTGAAGCATGTTATTCTTTAACAAAGTTTCCTTCCTATCTGCTCCATATCTTATCTTTTTAAGAGCTAAAATATCCTTTATGGGTGTTCTAAGCTCATACTAGTCCAACATATCAGTGAATGAGTGCTTATGTAGGATTCAGAAGTATTTTAAAATTTAAAATGCACCATATGCCACAGCAAATGCTCACTCCTAAATTCTTAAAGCTCTCATGGAAGAAATAAAAATTCCTTTAAATTTAAGTGCAAAAGCCTTTAAAAACATTAGTGCCAATTAGTTCCCCCACCATGAGGAAATACATCATTCCACTGTTGATGTCCCATAACCAAGTTATGGAGTTAGAGGTACTTTGTACCTCTATTCGATATTGAATGTATTATCACACAAGGATCCAAAATGTGGAGAATCTTAAAGTTAGAAAAAGAACCATTATCTTCTGATATATACACCAAGTACTCCAAAGAGCAAGATAAAAAAGATACTGAGAAGTATAAAAATGTTAATCTAAAAAACAATAAATAACATAAACAAAATAGCAAAAATCACCAAAGAAAAGGTAAAGATTAAAGAAATTCATTTAACTTGTTTCATCTTACAAGTTGTTAGTATTTTTTTTAAAGATTTTTTATTTATTTATTTGACAGACAGATCCCAAGTAGGCAGAAAGAGAGAGAGGATGAAGCAGGCTCCCCGCTGAGCAGAGAGCCCTATGCGGGGTTCAATCCCAGGACCCTGGAATCATAACCTGAGCTGAAGACAGAGGCTTTAACCCACTGAGCCACATAGGCACCTATGAGCCAAAGGCAGAGGCTTTAACCCACTGAGCCACTCAGGCGCCCCAGTTGTTAGTATTTTTAAGATGTCCTATGATAAGGTAATTCAAGGATGAGTTGAAAAGGAAAAAAAAAAAAAACTTTTAAAGACATGACTATACTTCTTATGAGGAGTTTTGATATGTACTTTTTATCCCATTGACTTTTAAAAAACAACACCCATTCAATTTCAATTCAAGACTGTAAGATTTTGTGAAAATCAATGTGTTTTGGAAAAGGATGTATGCACATGTTACTTGAAGAGTGGCTGAACAGGTAAGGTGGGGCTCTTTGGACTAACAAAATTTGCACCATGACTAGGGATAGCACACATAACTACAAAAAAAAGTCCAAACAGCCCTTCTGGCTGCAATTATGATGCCAAACAAGATGTTGTTCTGTGAATAGGTGGCAAAATGCTTTAGAGATTTTCCACCAGGGGAGACAAAATGTGGAACTTCACTTATGCACAGAAGACTTTTTTTTTGTTGTTGTTAAATTAGGCCAACAGCAGAGTTATTTTTAGATTACTTACTTCACTTTCTCTTCTTAATGGGCTGGTATACAAAATAGGACAGAAAATGCACCATATGTCACAGCAAATGCTCAAATCCTAAATTCTTAAAGCTCTCATGGAAATAAAAGAGATCTCTATCTTAAAATATGAGATTTCCATTCAGATGAAATTAAGTCTATAACTATTCTGACTGATATTTAACAGTTAACAAATAAATTATATATACCTTCTTTAAAAAACAATATTTTGGAGAATTTTTCTTTTAATCATTTTTAGTAAAAATAAATTGTAAGAGAAGAGCTAAAGTGTGACTAAATGTGTTGACTTACATTTCTGATTAAAGGTTAACATTTAAAGCATACAGCATTTTCAAATCCTATAATGACTAACATAGCTCTTGATTTCCTAAAGTTACAAAATTTAGATGACTCATCTACTTGCTCTTTCATAAAATCAATGTAAAGTCTGCTCAGTCTCAATTTTGTAGAAAGACAAACTTTCAGAACTTACTCTTTTGTATCTCAACACAATGCATTCTCATTTTATGATTGCAATCATGCTCCACAAAACTTAGTCATTTTTATTTATAGTATTGCAAATTATGATGAGATAGAATGTATGACATTAAAGATATCTATCCACATAATATATGATATTGTAATAAAAAATACAAATGATTAAAAGAGAAATTCTCCCCACTTTTATCAATGACATATATATAATTTAGACTATACTAAACTGGACTTATTTTAAAATAGATTAATAAAGTCAACAAGTAACATCACACAGCAAAGCATTCACCATGTTCTTTGTAATGTCCTGATTTTACCGAGCAAACAAAATGGAAGGACAACAAAAGATTTGGCACCTCTGTGGTGTTTAGACCATGGTCAGTTTTCAAATAGGATGAAGAATACAAAGTGCTTACTCCCTCAAAAAAAAATTAAGTAAAATCTCTAAGGTTTTGGTATTCTCTTGTTTATCATTTTATTAAATTATAATCTTGTGAGTGCTTCATATGTTAAATGTGCAGGCCTATTTGTTTTCTCTACAGACAGGGCAGACAAATATTACTAGATATTGTTCATCATTGTATGTAACCCGATTTTAACAAGATTAAATGTAGCAAATAAGTGAAACATCTTTAAACTAATATAGGTATTTAGATATAAAGAAATTAACTTCTACATAACTTTGGTCTGCTGATAAATTGTAACTTTTCAACAAAACAATTTTAACATATAACCTCAGTAGATAAATTTATAATGCAAAACTAGGAAACTAAAGAATATCATGATTGTTTAATATTGCTAGACTAATAGTATTAATGAAATTCTGTGTATACAGACCACCTTAACCATACATTCTAATTCTTATGTTTCAAAATACACTTAAATAATGGGCATTCTGAAACAATCCTGTACCCCTTAATTTTAAGATACAAAATGGAAGAATAATCAGGTCTAATGGCGGGAAAAAGAATGTAAGGCTAAATACAAAAACTAGTTCTTAAAACTTGAAAGAAATCATATCATCTTGCCAATAAAAGTATTAACAAAAGCAAAAACACTAAAGCACTAAAATCATAAATGGCTGCTTTTAAAGGAGATTAGACTCTAAAATGGACAAGTTTACCTGCATCCAGAACTTTACCACATGTTGTGCCAGACACTGGTCTTGGTCTTGAAATAAAATTTCAGGTCTAAATCATAGTTAAGTAATACTTTATGAAGTCAGGTCAATCAATTCTACAGGGACCAACCCTGGAGTAACAAAAAGAGACTAGGTCCCAACAATAAACATTATAATGCTAAACTTTTACTGAACATTCAACCTGGTTCATACTTTTTTGGGGGTGCGAGGATCAAGCAAATAATAAATGGGGCAAGTATACGGAAAACACTTCAAAGAAGTAGCAAAATATATTAACATTTTTATCAGGTGATGTGACAGTATCTAAGTAGTTTTATTTTTGTCCTTGTCTAGTTGCTAAATTGACATTTAAATTACTTAACACTAACATCATCATATATTTACTTCAGAATTTTACTGATGATGACCTCTAAGTAAGTACAATGGACTCCCAACCTTCCCTATTTTATGAATAGACATTTCTAGGGCCAGACTAGGTATTAAAAATACCATTCCAGGGGCGCCTGGGTGGCTCAGTGGGTTAAAGCCTCTGCCTTTGGCTCAGGTCATGATCTCAGGGTCCTCAGATCAAGCCCCGCATCGGGCTCTCTGCTCAGCAGGGAGCCTGCTTCCCCCCCCCAACCTCTGCCTGCCTCTCTGCCTACTTTTGATCTCTGTCTGTCAAATAAATAAATAAAATCTTAAAAAAAAATACCATTCCAAAATTTGTTCTTGGTTTAAATTGATCCATTTTTCTCACTTGAAATGTAGCCCCTCCCATGACACTATATTGCTTAAGAAAAGTTATTACACACACACACAGTAACCACTTTTTGAGCATGTGCTTTTTATTAGAGGATCACTAACACATGCTCCCAACATCAACGAGCTAAAGAAATTGTACCACTTGCCAAACCTTTCTTCCACAGAGCACATATCGCCTCAGTAAATAATTATTTCCAGACAAATGGGATAAGGGATTGTGCTTCTTTGACTAAAGTATCCAATGTCTTCTCCTACCATGGAAGAAGAGGGAAGACACATGAGTATGAGGTATCTTCAAACACTCTTCCTAGTGCTTCCTTAGTGCCTGAAACCTAGAAAGTCCAATATTTTCAAATTAATTCCCTCACTGTGCACATGTAAATTGAGAGCAGACAGAACATAGAGGCTAGTGTATTACAGGATCACAGCAGTGCCCTGTGGAGAGCTCTCCTCCTAGAATACGATGGTCTGGGCCATTAGATGCAAAGGAGAGGATTCCAATTCCAACAGAAACTAGTAATTAACTAGCCTTATCATAAAAATAGAATACCACTTCATTTCAGAACCAGGAAAATTGGTTTTTTCCTAGATTTAAAACATAGCCAAGTTTACAGTAAAATTCTCAGCTTAGTGGTAGGCCCAAGAAGAGGTCTCCGGAACAGAGAGCAGCAACCCTGCACAAGAAATTGCCTAATATGCCAAATTTAATGATACAGAAATAATTTCATCCAAATCCATTTGTGGAATGCAAGAAACAATACTAATAGGGAGTCAAAGTAATACCTAGAAAGGAGAAATCTCTTAAATGTATTACCATAAGACTTCTTACACAACCTATTTCTCCAGAAAATGAGACTCCATTGTAATGATGAATCTATTAATCTAAAAACATCATGTTTAAAGCCAATCAATAAGGTCTAAGGCTTTGATAAATATAAAAAAGAAAACACTATAAAGCTGAGACAATCTTAAAATAAAGTGGACATCTACTTTTGCCACATCTAATAGCTTCAGAGAACTTCATGAATAAACAATTGTAAATTCACTTGCAAGTACCACAAACAAAATTCAAAATTAATTTTTAAGTTTCAGGTTTCAAGCTTCCAAGGATATACTAATTCAGGCAGAGATAGTATTCGACTTCTGAGCATATGCACAAAGGCAGATTTTCCTCTAAAGAATATTCCTACATCAGCTGTTTCTAACTTAACTGCCTGACCAAGGGGGGCAAGAAAATGAGGAACATGATATATTTGCTTCGGTAAACTGTGTATTTTCCTTTCTTCCTGTTCCTCAGAATTCACAGGGCCCATTATGACAGATGCTCCCATAGCAGAATGGCTTGCCCCAATCCTAAACCTTGGCACTGTTTTTTTTTTTTTTTTAAGATTAAAGACAGACAAACCAAAGCTGACAAACAATATACTCCTGCAGGAAAAAGAAAAAACAAAAACAAAAACAAAAAAAGGGGGGTAGGAAAAAAGACAGTTAAAAGATCCACAGTCATCACAGAAGGGAGGGCATCTACTATCTGGCAGTTACTATGTGAGAATCTTTACAGATAATATTTTTAACTCACACAAATAATACCTTTAAACAGAATTTTCATCCATATTTTACAGATGAAAAATTTAAGTTCAGAGATCAAATAATTTGCCCAAGATCACACAGCCAGCATGTGGCTGAGCCTAGGATTTGCTCTCCATCTGTCTAATGCCAAGCCCTCCTCTTGCCATGGTGTTAAACCCACATCTCAGTTGACAAATATTCCTGCTGGGCCTCCACGGTGTGCACCCATGCTACAAAGAACTACAAAAGGAATAGAAGACATTGCTTCTGACCTCCATGCAGTGAACATCTAACAGGCATTCTGAAGATTCGGATGCCCAATCCATGAGAAGCAGTGAGGTATACACAGAGGAAAGAACACTGGTGTAGGGAGTGGGAGAGGAATTCGCTTTGCTATCTCGTAGCTATATAACCTTGGGTAAATAAGAATTGCTAGTATTTTCTCATCTGCAGAGATCCTGTAATATAATATCTGCCTTAATTATCCTACAGAATTAGTTTAACGATCCAATTAGGTAATATAAGAACCTTAATAGCGATAAAATGTTTTACAAATAGGAAATGCTCGTACTGCTATTCAAGTGTCCATAGCTCATTACGGAACTTTGGGTAGATATCTGAATTCAGCAATAAAAAGATTGGCAGACTCACTTTTGTTTCCCCATGCTTCTGTTTGCTTTTTTCTGGCTTGGGAAGAGAGTTAATGCTCTAAAAGTGAGAGGCTTAACCAACTGGTTCTGGCTCTTGATCCCTTTACTGCCCCTGCAGTCCCACTAGTATTCTGAAGATGGCGCCTATGAGCACACACCACTTTCCTTTGCTACATCTGCACCTGAAGCCTGTCCAGGCAGCATGCTTGTTGCTGGGCAAAGGGTAAGGTAGCCCTATTTCTCTTTCCTTGCCCCTTTATTTCCTTTTCTACCGTCTTCATTAGCCATCTCATAATATGAGAACATCACGCTCAAGTGTCTAGCCCACTCCCAAACCCAAAGCTGTACCTCAAATGGCAAATTCTTGCTCTCTGTCAACTCTACGAGAAAACCCATTTCCTGAAGGAAACTGGAGGAAGAAGATTCCCAACCCGGTGATTAAAACATTCTCCTAGGAGGTAAGGAATTTGTAAAACAAAAAGCCATTTAGCTGACTAGGAAGAGTTTCATAAACTAGGTTAGACTGTACCAATCACAAGCATTTAAAATAAATAAGCTAGAGGCGCCTCGGTGGCTCAGTCCTTAAGCGTCTGCCTTGTGCTCAGGTCATGATCCCAGAGTCCTGGGATCAAGCCCCACATCAGGCTCCCTGCTCGGTGGGAAGCCTGCTTCTCCCTCCTCCCTCTCCCCCTGCTTGTGTTCCCTCTCTCGCTATGTCTCTCGCTGTCACATAAATAAATAAAATCTTTAAAAAAATAAGCTAAATTAATTCTCTGTATTCCATACAGTATTAGAACACAATTTCCTATCAACTTTCCCATCGCAAATTAATAGATATAGCACATTCCCTTTCTGTGGGAAGAATTATTCCCAATTCCAAACAGCAAACTGACAAACTCTGGAAGGCCAACTACACTTCAAATACATTTCATTGAAAAAGACTTACTGAAATACTTTAGATAATCTTCATTTTATTTTCTGTAATTTTAAGTCAACTACTACAATAATGCGTAAGTTGAGGTCAATGAAGGCAAAAACCAAAAACTTTAACTGAAATGTCACAGAAGCAACTTACACACAATTGGACAGACTTAAATATCCCAGGCTTTAAACACACACACAATCACCTCTGTCTAGGTTTCTCTCTCTCTGTCTCTTTCCCCACCACTTGTCTCTGTCTTATTTTAAAGGAAACTAATAGTATTTTCTCCTTTCTACAGTTTGTTTTCTATATGTGACATTGTAGGTTTTTGGGGGGTTTTTTTGTTTTTTTTTTTTTAGATTAGTAACAGTAACGCAAAATGTGAGCTCGATGGATCAATAAAAATATTGGAAGTAAAAATTTGTTAGATCTTTGGAGATTATTAATTTATTCTCTTAGGAGTGTATATTTTATATTTTAAATCAACTTTATTTCTGATGACCAATGAAATTTGGGTGTTATTTCAATTCCCTATTTTCCCTTAAAAAACACGCTTTATAAATACAATGTAATATTTTGCTCTGGTGCTCTGGAATTTCTAAAAGTATGGTCTTCATACCACCTTATTTAAATCACATTTTCTAAAAATGCAGACTCCTGGCCCTTCTCTAGAACTACTAAAGAATCAGAGCAATCCAGGTTAGGCCTGTACATAAGCATTTTAACAGTTTTTCCCAAATAATTCTTATAACCAGCAAGATCATCACAGATGAATTTTTCACTTATCTATACTTACTATGTTTCCTCAACAGCATCATCTATAACATTTTATAAACTTACTACGTTAAAACATATTAGAGCTCTTTATTTGAATAAATGTTTCTATCTTCTAGCAGTAAAGATTTCTTCAACTAACAACATATTTAGCTTGGTCTGTCATAATTTTCGTAGGTTATTTTCCAAGGGAGAATTCAACGGCCACAACAAAAACACTCTAAATTTACTTTAACTTTTACTGCCACATATGGAAATTTAAATTAACTAAGAACTAGTTAAAATGACTACATGTTCTTGTTGAAAATGTGACGAAAAATGACAAATCACAGTACAGTTCTTTATTTACAGAAATAAGGGTTATAAATAGACATAGTAATAGTTTTTTTTTTTTTTTAAGATTTTATTTACTTATTTGACAGATAGAGATCACAAGTAGGCAGAGAGGCAGGCAGAGGCGGGGGCGGGGGGGAGCAGGCTCCCTGCTGAGCAGAGAGCCCGATGCAGGACTCGATCCCAGCACCCTGGGATCCTGACCTAAGCTGAAGGCAGAGGCTTAACCCACTGAGCCACCCCAGCGCCCGACATAGTAATAGTTTTTAAATCAAGTTTTTCTTCAATGTATATCACCTACGTTATCAACAATAGTTTTTGTTTTGTTTTACCTCTAGTTGTATTCCCTCCTTTGCTTTTAACATTTTCCAAAAAATAAATAAATAAAAAGAGCACCTGGTTCCCAGAGGAAGACCAGAGCAGTTCATGAGTGATGCATATCTCAGCGGCCCCTTTCCCTGACTGCATTAGGTCTTTTTGCACTTTCCGTTTTTTAGGTCACACAAATACTGTAAGTAATGTAATGAAACCACAGGCTTGTCTGTATTTTCTCATACAGCCAAGCCCTGATTCATAAATATTTCATTGATTGTTGTCTTAACTCTAAAAGAGATTGGCCTGTATTTTTCTTGCTTTATTCGAAACCTCTCTCTTCTAAAAGCGATTCTGATGGTGACTTTGGTAAAGAAGCACATACTACACTGTAAAAACGACTCTCCCTCAGTAAGATGGCAGCTGCCTAGGCCAATGAATCAGAAATGTTTCATACTCAGGAACAGAAAATTCATGTAGTTCTGAACTAAAATAATTCAAAAGAAAATTCAGTATCATATGACAGAGATATGTTTTCTGAGCTTTAAAATGACAAGAAAAGGGTTCACATAAGTACCCTTAGGTCAAAGAAAACAAGGAAAATTCAAGATGAGTTCACAGGGAAAGATTAGGAGGAATGGGTATTATGAGTTAGGTGGGCATCAAAAAATCACAAATTGCTTATTCAAAACATGGAATAGTGGAAGCAAAAAAGGATTAAAATTCCAAGGGAAAAAAAAAAACAGAAATGATGTTGTTCAAAATACAACTCTTTCATACAATAAATAACAAATGTTACCTCAAATCAGGTCTCCTGTCAGAAAGAAAGATGTGTGTTCTGAAGAGGGAAAAAACAAAAAAAAGAGTCCAGCTAGCTGAATATTGTGGATTTGCCCATAGCAAGGAAGAAAGAACATCAAGAAAAAGAACTATTCCTCATTCTTAGTCTTTTCATCCATCTTCCCATCTCCTCCAGCTGAGAGTGTATCATCTACAAAGTTTATATCAAAAATAAGAACAGGAACATTCCCCAAGACAAACTCTGCAAGACTGGCTTTAGTTAACCTAAAAAATATAAATAAAGAAATACCAGAACACATAAACAGAAAAACCTAGCTACAGGGTCACCGTAAGTAAATACAGGAGGAGTTTCTCTTTACGCAAAGGCACAGGAGCAAATCTAGTTGAAGAGCTGTCTGACTTGTTAAAGAGCCGTGGTGTGAAGTTTTCAAATTTCCCATTCCAGCCAGATACTCCACTCATCTAACTGTACCCCAGGCCTCTGGTCTACCCATACCCTCACTTGTCAGCATACATAAAAAGCTTTGAGTTGGGCCAAAGCTTTGTCTCAGACTTAAAGCTGCACTGCTTCATGACTCTTCAACCTGTCTGGGGACCTTCCTGACATCTTTGTATTGCCCCGACCTCTGGAAAACTCATGTGAAAGACATTCTTGACTCACTATCTACACCTCTGATGACTCACCTGATAATTGCACTTTATTCACCAGATTTATGCTGTGATACTCATAATGACAAAAGTTGAGCATCTAATAAATTACTGGCATCCAAATAATTTCTTCTTCCTGACAGCTTAAGAAGCAATGAGGAGAATTACTACTTTGGCCTGAATAGCAATGAAAAGGGAAGAACTCTCATGAAAGAATTTGTCAATTTTAAGCTCATTCCAAGCCAGCGTTTAAATGTGACATGGATTTTAGTAACATCAGTAAAAAAAAAAAAACTATGTTTATAACTATATGAATATGTGTGTGTGTGTGTGTGTGTGTGTTTGGCAAAATATAATCCATGTGCTAAAAGTGGCTCACTCCTTGATTTTGGGTGATCAGTAAGTTAAGAATGGTTTTTGAACAGCTGAATAAAAACCAAAAGAAAAATATTTTGTGAAATATGAAAATTATATGAAATGCAAACTTTAGTGTCCATAAACAAACCTTACTATCACACAGCCACATTTATTCATTTAGGTATTGTTCATAGCTGCTTCTAAACTATATGGCAGAGTTGAATAGCTGTGGTAGAGACCTATGATCCACCGAACCTATATTTACTATCTAGCCCTTTACAGAAAAAATTTGCCATCCCCTAATATATGATGGCTTGGCATGAAACTCTAACATAAAAAATGGCTTGGGATAAATATCTATGAAATGATGAGTTACTGAAAGTGAAATTATGACCCTATGGCCAGCCTGAGAAGGCATTAAAAAGAAAAAAAATAGAAAATAGTTAAAAAAGAAATCAGAGTTACACAGGGATTATTTGACCTCAGAAATAATATCACATGTCAAGGAATAGTACAGAAACATGACTCAAAGCTTTAATAAATACTTAAAATGGGCTGAAGCAACCTCCTCCTCCCCTCACAAAAATCTAAGAATGCGGGGCACCTGGGTGGCTCAGTGGGTTAAAGCCTCTGCCTTCGGCTCAGGTCATGATCTCAGGGTCCTGGGATCGAGCCCCGCATCGGGCTCTCTGCTCAGCAGGGAGCCTGCTTCCTCCTCTCTCTCTGCCTGCTTCTCTGCCTACTTGTGATCTGTCTGTCAAATAAATAAATAAAATCTTTAAAAAAAAAAAATCTAAGAATGCTTCAAGATCTTATTTAGGTATAAGAAAAAAATGTAAAAGAAGACATGAGGCTACTGTTTGGTGACAATGGTATATTATCAGATAACTGAGATGAATCTTAGGTGGTTTTTACATTCTCCACCAAAAAGGAAAGTTGAAACTAAAATGGAAGATCAGATATGATTAATAAGAAAATCAAAGCTCAGGAATTAATAAGAGAACAATGAAATAAATCACTTCAGGTATGCAAGGCCAATGGAAGACAATCTCAGGGTATTAAAAGTAAATGTTATAAGGGCACCTGGGTGGCTCAGAGGGTTAAGCCTCTGCCTTCGGCTCAGGTCCTGATCTCAGGGTCCTGGGATCGAGCCCCACACTGGGCTCTCTGCTCAGCAGGGAGCTTGCTTCTCCCTCTCTGCCTGCCTCTCTGCCTACTTGTGCTCTGTCCAATAAATAAATAAAATCTTTAAAAAAAAAAAAGTAAATGTTACAACAGAACAATACTGATAACCTGAAAAGTTATAAACAACAGGAAAGCAGACATAATACACAAGAGGGGCAAATGCTACTTTATTTTTTTAAGGTAAAAGGATTCTAGAAAATGAAGATCAGTGATCTTGACATTATTCCTCAACAAAATTCTAGAACAGGTTACTAAACAGATGGTTTGTGAGCACTTAAATTTAAAAAAAAAAAAAAAAAAAAAAAAGAACCTGCCATGGATTTGTTAAAAATAAGCCATGCCAAACCTTGTTTCCTTTTCTGACATGTTACTAGATGAGTGAATCAAAGAAATGCAGTAGCTATATAATAGCTAGACCAAGAAAAGCACAGAGAAAAGTCTCTCATGGCCAACTTGGGGTATGTCCACTTACTATCTGTGTAACTTTGGGAAAATTTCTTAACATCTGGGATAAGAGGCAAATTTCATGGGTCTCTCATGTGTCTACATGTGTTGTGAGCAAAGGCACTGGCAGATTTGTTCTAGACTGTCTTTCCCCAAGTGTTTGTATAGCAAATAGCCTTTGCAGACAGAAACAGTATCTCCCCATGGAACAAAGGGGAAGTTTACCTACGGTCTGTTACAAAAGATCTGGGTTCCTAAACCTGGCATCCCACATCCGTGAAATAACTCACTGAGTGTGCAGCATGAACCTGAGCCACTCTACAGAACTCCTGTAGGACTTGGGCTGGGGGGAGAGGGTGGGCAAGGAACCGAAAAGAATCAAGAAGTTCACACTGCTTGCTGTAAGGGCAGTAATAAAGTCCTCTGCCTCTGACCTCAAAGTCTTGGGTCTTCCCCAAGCATCCAGAAAGCAGTGTGGCTACTTTGTTGGCTTGCAAGGAGGGTGAAATTTCAGATCCTTCACAACTCAGTTTGCCATTTGTAGCATAGGGAAATAACAGAACCTCCTTATAAAGGTATTATTAAGAGTACATGAGGGCGCCTGGGTGGCTCAGTGGGTTAAGCCGCTGCCTTCGGCTCAGGTCATGATCTCAGGGTCCTGGGATCGAGTCCCACATCGGGCTCTCTGCTCAGCAGGGAGCCTGCTTCCCTCTCTCTCTCTGCCTGCCTCTCTGTCTACTTGTGATCTCTCTCTGTCAAATAAATAAATAAAATCTTTAAAAAAAAAAAAAGAGTACATGAATTAACGCACACAAATTGCTTAGAAAATGCCCATTTAAACTACCTGCTCCATGAATGCTATCCATTATTAAGATTGATTTCCAACGTTTATGGGTAGGTAAATAATCACATCCAAAGGATTAATGACAAGTGAAGGAAGCCACGTGCACTAACTTTAGTAAAGGCTCCATTCTTAACCCTATTCTGCTCAATGTTTTTAAAAAATAATCAAATAGAGCTACAGAAATATATTAATCAAACTATGGATGACACAGTCGCTAACACAGAGCATAGAATCAGGATTTTGTTTAGATCTTGAAATGTTGAGTAAACTATAAAAGAAGAATTTAAAAGACAAATCCTACTTCTAAAATAAACTAATCAAATTGTTCACTCTTGGCAACTTCTATAAAGTGAATTACAACTCAAGTGACAATGCAACATGACTAAAAAAGTAATTGCTATTAGGTCAGAGGGAAAAAAAGGTAGAGATAAATTTTCAATGTGTTCTGTTCCAGTCAGGCTAACTCTTGGTGTGGTATTTAGCTCTGCGTACATTTTAAAGGGAAACTCTGGCAAACAGAAGCATACCCAGAGGAGAGTTATCAGAATTGTGAAGAATGAAATAAGTTCTTATAGTATATAAAGTATAATGGGGGAAAACCTGACTTCTTTAGCTTGAGAAAGGAAAGATTTAGCAGAAATGAAAGCTTTCAGACATCTCCAAAGTCATCGATGTGAAATACTCTGTGTAAATTCAAAGGGTAGAGCTAGAAATAATGGCTGATTCTACTTCAGTATAAGGAAGAACTCCTAAAGAATTAAATTTTTTCAAATGTTGGATGTTAAGATCACAAATTTTTCATTCATGGAAGTTCCTGAAAGCCACTAGCCCGAATTATGACCATGGGTACCGCCTCCTTCACATCCAGATGTCCTTTGACTGCTCAATTCTTGTCTGTTAAAAAAGCCAACCCACTAGAAGTTTCTCCAGGCTTCTTGTCTGCTTTCTCTCCTATCTTTCACTCCCTGGTTTCCATTCCATTTCAGCTCAGCTAGCCCTTTCGAACTGACAATTTGTTCTTAGCAGCCCATCTGACCCTTTGATTCTCCTCAGATATTCCCTTTCCAGTCACTGCAGCCCACAGGCAATTTGACAAAGGCTCCTGGTTGAGAAACCCTAGGCCCATCTCCCGTCTGGCTTGGAAGGGAGGATGGAAAATCAGTTTCATGATCTCAAAGACTATCTTCATTTCTAGGGCTCTCTGATTCTTCTTACTTCTTTTGCCCCTTACAGAAATTGGTAGATGATCCGTGATTGAGGAATAAACAAATAAGTGAATGAATAAATGAAAAAAAAATTATTGAACAACTGATGATGAGCTTCTTTCTTCTTTAAAAACTGGTTACCTGAATGGGTCTTATATACTCCAAACAAACAGATGACAAGGGGTGAAAAGACATGAACAGTAAGCACCCATGGGAACAAGGAAAGCAAGTATGAAAGCAAGAGAGACTGGGGGTGGGAGCAGGAGCAAGGGAAGAGAATTATGGTAAAAACCCTCAAATTAATTTTTAGAAATGATTAGCCAGTAATGTCTCTTGTTTGGAAGCCATGCCAATTTATAAGGCAAAATAAAATTTGAGGCTATATAAAAATATATTTGAGTGGAAAATGAGAGAATTCTAAACTCCTAAGAAATTACAACGGGAACAAGCAACTACATTATTGCAGAGAAAAAATAATACACCACAATAATATGAACGAGTCTCAAATGCATGATGCTGAGTGAAAGAAGACTGATTCCGAAGGCTACAGGCTGTATGATTTTATTTATAAGACAGACTTGAATATGGTACATGTATATACAATGGAATATCATTCAGCTATAAGAAGGGAGGATATTCTGCCATTTGTGACGGACAGCATGGATGGACCTTGAGCACATTATGCTAAGTGAGATAAAGTCAGACAAAGCCAATTACTGTATGATATTACCATGTGGAATCTAAAAAAGTCACACTTACAAAAAGTGTGGTACCAGGGAATCGGGGTTAGAGATTAACTGACTTTATTGAAGGGTTCAAACTTGTAACTTGTAACTTGCTTGTAAATAAGCCATAGAGATCTAATGTATCATGAATATAGACTACAATGTGGTACTACAATTATGTAATATGATAAATATCACTACAATGGCAATCATGTTATAATATACAAGTGTATCAAAGTAATACACTAGACCCCCAAAATTTATACAGTATAAAAACTTGCAAAAAAAGGGGAGGGGGGACTTGAAAGGGCAAAACTATAGGGACAGAATATAGATCAGCAGTTACCAGGGCCTAGAGGACGAAAGGAGGTTTTGACTAAAAGGCACATGGAAAAATTTTGTACCATGATGGGACTGTTTTATATCTTAACTATGATGGTGATTACACAACTATTTATGTTTGTCAAAATTTACAGAACTTTACATTAAAGGGGGGTGAATTTTACCATATATAAATTATCTTTAACAAAAAATGGAATGAAACTAAAAGCCTCAAACATTATGATGATGAGTAATTAAAATAGACACAATATTGTCTATTTGTCTATCAATAGACACAATAAAAGAAAATTACCAGAATCATTTCTACAATATAATAGCCAACTTTTTTTTTTTTTTTTTAAAGATTTATTTGAGAGAAAGAGCACATGAACACTGGAGAGGAGCAGAGGGAGAGGGAGAGGGACAGAATCCCAAGCAGATGCCCCACAGAGAAAGAAGCCTGTTGAGGGGCTCAGTCTCAGGACCTTGAAATCATGACCTGAGCCAAAATCAAGAGTTAGATGCTCAACCAACAGCCACTCAGACGCCCCCCCAACATACTTCCTTAAATGAAATGTTAAATATATAGCCAAATACGTTTTTTAAAAATAACTAAACATATTTTACTGTCTCATGAATAGTTAACATGTAAAAATAAAATTATTCATTCACATTCCATTTCTTAAATATCCTCTCATAAGAAACATAATCCTAGGAATAAGAAAATAAACATTAAATATTTTTCTTAGTTATGTATTCATAGCTTGTTACCATATATTCTCTTTCATTGTACATTTGCACTTAAAATTTGATCTTACATAGTCAGAAAAGCAAGTTGTCTCTCCAAATGAAAACAAAACTTATAACAATGTTCCTTTAATATAGCAATATGAGTAAGCATGTACTTAGTCATATTTTAGAATCTGGCATCGTTACAGACCAGTGGAAATGATATATTTCCAGGATACAATTAAAAGGATATCAAAAAGAACAAATCTGTAAAATTAAATACCAATTAGACGTAACAAATCACTCTGCCTTCTTCTGTTTGCGGAACAGTATGAGGAACAGATATGTAGGGGAAGGGACAGTTTGACATTTATGAATATTACAAAAGAGCAAAGAATTAGAAGGATAAAATAACTTAAAAGCATGCTTTTCTGGAAGAAATATTATAAAGTGATCAAAATTATAGATTTAAAATTATTTTATTTGGGACAACACGAAGTCAGGCTGTCCAATGAATTCTATTTTAAGTTACAGGAATATACATTCTCTAACAAGGTAAAACACATTGAAATGTGTGTATTTGCAAGCTTACATCACTGTTAGAAACTCCCACAATTTATAATCCCTTACCTTCTGAGAAGAAGTCTTTGTTGCTATTCTCCTTGTTTGTCTGCATAAAGACAAACCTTTACCGCCATGAGAAAAGCAGCCAGAATAAACAGAGAGAGCAAACTTTGCATGACGGGAGGGCACACTTCATGGGGTGCATACACCAACTGTATGTGTTGCACAACTAGGGGATGGGGCAGCAGAGCAGTGAAGACTGATCTAGGCGAGGCTCTAAAAACTTTTTAGCAGTAGCCAGGAGAAGAAGAAAGATGCCTCAAGAGATTTGGGGCAAAACTTCCTATGTGGCACACTGTATAAAACCGTGTCACTCCCTTTAAGCCAAACTACAGCAAAGATATGTAGTATTCCTGTAGCTGGGAGTTGTGTTTCCTTTAAAGCAGCACAATGCATAGGCTGGACCATGTGGCAGCCCGACATTTTATGTGGGTTCTAAAAATGTATGTCTGTGTGTGTGAAGTCCATCAAAAAGGGGAGCTCTAATTTTAAAAGACAAAGTTTATCAAACAGCTTATCCAACTCCACACTTTATTTCTGGATTGGTGACGCCTCGAGCTAAATATATGAATGAGCACAGGACCAAAGCAAAATTGTGAAGAAATTAATATTTTGGAAAGTTAATGACATGCACTTCAGGGGAGAGAATGCCAGGGGGTTATTTATTCCAAAGCTCTTACCCCAAACGTGATCAACCCCATGTGAACTCTACCTTCTTCGCTTGTCTCAGTGTTCTGGTTAAAGGAGAGGAGGCTCCATTCCTGACAGAAAAGGAGGAGTGGTGTGAAAACACCCAGCACGCTGAGGTAATAGAAGAATAATACTTTTGGATTTTAACTGAGTCCCCCTGAGCTGCATAAGCAGTTATTTGTGGTAACCATTGTTAGTTTTAATTGTTTTTATTTTACGAAGTATCTTTTTCTTCCGTTTATTCATTTATGTGTGTTTTTATGGCAGTAAAGGGAGAACATGTTCACAGCTTCAAATTTGGTTCTATGTATTTCAAAAAAGACCTTAACTGAAAATAATCTAAAAACTAATCCAGGCTCTTTTTAATTTTGGAGGAAATAACCTACTCAACATCACACAACAGTCATAGACAGACCAAGGACCGGAATGCACGTCTCCTGGCACTTAACACAGAATTCTGCATAGTCAACCAAACTGGGTATTTTACCAGCTGTAATAATAATTACACTTTCCAGAAGGATCCATCTTCCTTCACATTCTAACATGCATTATGATTAGCAAAGAAGTGCTTTAATACAAAATTTCCAACTCAGAACAAGGAAAGGCGAACACACTAGAACAGCCAGATGCAACATGAAGGACACTGGGTGTCCAAGGAGCCAGAGAAGAGTAGCAGAAGATGTAAGTTAGTAATTTTTTAAAAAGGGAAAAGTGGGGTAATTATGTAATAAAAGCGCACTTTGCCTTGTTTCACAGTTTTCCAAGGGCTATACATTCACTGATGGTATAATAAAGTATCAGAACGATTTTGAAAGATTTCATAATTCAGTCTGGAGGAGGGAGGAGGGGAAAAGAAAAATGAGAAGGGAGGCCAGGAAGAGAACCCTCCTTCTTCATTATCAATAGAAATGATAGAGACTCCTTTTCCTGTTCTCAAGGTATTTAAAATAAATCTGCTGAGCAAGTTAGTGTATATTTCAAATACGGACATAATATGTGAGAGGGAGATCTACAGAGCCTCAGGTTTATAAGAAAATAATCAATGGGGATTAAAGAGGGCACTTGTTGTCATGAGCACCAGATGATTTATGGAAGTGTTGAATCACTATACTGTACACCTGAAACGAATATTAGTTAACACGGTATGTTAACTAAGTGTATATAAAATAAAAACTTAAAAAGAAAATAATCTGTGTATTTGTTCGATGTTTTATGGAAAGTTGTATTACTAACCCATACCTTAGTTATGGGTCCAAAAGCAATTTGAGCAAGCTCAAAGTGAGATTTTAAATTTGGAGAGATGGACCTTCCATCAAATCATAAATCCTCCATCTGCTCTGTTTAAGGATAGATACTGAAAGAATGAGACAAAAGAGAAGTTGGAAACTTATGGTGTGTGAGCCAATGCAAAGAAGGAAAGCCATCTAAACCCAAAGGTTTTCAGAAGAGAACTTGGCTTAACCGAATTTCCCCCAATCTTCCCTACAGACAATCCCAGAAACATTTCATATGTCAATGTTGTATCCATAGTGTAGCCTTTAGAAATATCGATGGAGTCTATTTATGCTATTCATATTAAAATATAATTATGAAATAAATGATTAAATGTCATTTTGACTAAACTAAGCATTATTATATTGAAGCATTCAACTATTGAGCATTTGTTGTTATCCAGAAACATAAACATCCATTCACACCTTTTAAAAGTTAAGTGCAATATTGTTTCTCAGATGGGAATAAAAAAGAGATACAAAATACTGAAATAGAAGTATATCCACCAGAGAGCAGAGCCACATCTTGGTCAATACAGTAGTGAACAGTTTTCCCAAATGTGATAAAGTATAAAATAAGTGTAAGGTAAAAAATAATTTCAGTCACACAGAAAGTGAGCCACTGATAGAGACAGAAGTAATTTCTTGTACCTCCAACAAGTCATTCCTTTTTTTTTAATTTTATTTATTTTTTTCAGTGTTCCATAATTCATTGTTTAAGCAACACACCCAATGCTCCATGCAATACGTGCCCTCCACAATACCCACCACTAGGCTCACCCAACCTCCCCCTCCAAAACCCTCAGTTTGTTTCTCATTCATTCTTAGTTGCTACCTAATGCAAGGCACTGTTCTAAGCATTGGGTTAGAACAGTGAACAGAACAAAATCTCTGGCTCCACGGAATGTACGTTCTCATCGGGAGGACATATGATAAATAAACAACTTCTAAAAATGTCAGTTGATGGTGGTGCTGTGGGGCAAATGAATGTATGGTAAAGGTGGCAAAGCAAGATCTATGAGGATTCATTATTTTATACAGGACAGCCTTCTCTAATAAGGATATGTTTGAGCAGAGGCATGAAATCCGTGAAGATATCCGAGTGTAGAGCATTTCAGACGGAGAACACAGAGAAAAACTCTGAGGTGGGAATCAGCTTATCCTGTTTCGAGAAATATCAAGGAAGCCAGTGTGGCTAGAGTTGACCGAATAAGAGGAGAATGTTAGGAAAGAATGTCAGATAGGTAGCAGGGGTCAAATAACATGGACTTATATAAGGTCTTTGTCTTTTATTCTCAGGGACATAAGAAGCTGCTGGAAGGTTTATAGAGAAGAGTGACATAATCACATATTTTTAAAAGATCGCTCCGCTGTGTGGGGAAAAAACCGTGGTTCCTAGAGAGAGAAGAGGGGAGATAAATAGCTACTGCAACATTTCAGGGAGGAGATGATGGTCTATCTGATCAGATGGGCAGCAGTGATGGTACCAACTAAATGTACAAAACAAGATTGGGGAGGGGGCGGGGCACTTAGCTAAACTAAAGGCAGACAGAGAAAGGGAAAAAACTGAAGACAAAAAGTAAAGAGTTAGCTAAAGGCATACAGATATAGATCAACCAAATCCTGGAACATAACTTTGGGTGAAGTAATGGTGAGGAATAGTTCTTAAGGATGTTGGGTATCTTTTTTTTTTTTTAAATGAGATGATTTTATGACAGTCTACATATGCTAAGATGTTAAGCTATTTGGATTAGTGTACTATAAGTTTCTCCTCGCTATCTGCCAGTGAGAAATTTTATAAATGCTTTCTCTGAAATATGTCTACCACTGATTTTTTTTCTTACCCCCTAAAATACACTTTAAGAAAGTTTGTTATTTTCTTAAATTGAGAAAAAGTTGCAAAATGATGGCTGTAGTTGGGTATATGTACCAAAATAATACAAAACTAAAAAAATACAAAAAACTCTCACAGAAAATGCCGTTATAAAAGTTAAGAAAGAAATGAATACCACAGAAACTTTACACTATTTCTAGTAGCATGCCTTATTTGAGGAATTCAAAGTTAATTTCCTTAACTTCCTTAAAAAAAAGTATAACATTCTCATGACATAAATCTTTTAGGCTTATGTTAGAAAGATCTTTAAAAAGAAACACTAAAAACTTAAATAAATTTTAAATCAACATTATCTTCCACAAAGTATATTTTAAGCCTTCCAAGACAGAAATCAAGAGAAATTAAGGAACATTAATAAACTAAAAATGCTGAGAGCTTTTAAACCCCTGGGGATTCATTTGTTTCACAGCAATGTGCTTCACAGCACTTAAATTATTTGCTTTTGCTAATAAAAATAGTATGCCATAGAGAAAGGAATGAAGACATATTTATCAATATAATGGGAAGTATGTTCTAGAGATCCCTGGTAGATTGTAGGAAGAGGGAAGTATACAACTGAATGGGAAATTGAATTAAATTGGTAGAATATAGGTCCAAGAACACCTATTTCAAATATCAAGGAATTTAAAAGGTTGAACCTAGGCCTGCATAGATAATTTATGGAAAAAAATGCATTTTAAACAAAATTTTAGATAAAATTATATAAATTGAAGTAACGTAGAATTTCAATTGTTCATAGAAAGCCAGTTGGACAGGTAAAGAAATACAAGAAAGAATAAACAAAATTCATAATTACAAAGTGAAAAAGTATTAGGATCCAAAGCTGAAAACATTAAAATAAAATGTAGCTTTGAAAATGAAATGGGGATGGTAACAGTATACCTCATGTCTGAGCCCTGATACTCTTAATTTGGCTGCTTGGCAAAAAACTGTAGAGATAAACACAAATTCCCAGTCACTCCAATTACAAAATTGAGATTACACTCCTAAGAATTAGAACAATACTTAAAATACCACATTTGAGAAAACAGCAAATGACTGAGGCATCTATACAGAGAAAAGCAGTTTTAATACATACTGAAAATAAGTCACCACATACATATAGATTTATTTTTCATTTTAATATTAATAATGTTGGAACATAATGCATCTAAATCTTCTTGAAGGACCTCTCTCCAGCATTTCAGTGTTCTAACATTAACCTTTTAATTAGTCACAATAATTCTTCACATTTCACCAAAGTTACTCTCTTTTTTGCTTGTTTTGTCTGGAAAAATGGGGGTGGGGTCGGATAAATACACTGAGCAAAGCAAATAAGTGTATACAAAAATACATCAGAGGCAATGACAAGGCAAAAGTCAGCAAATGGAAGTAAGTGCCCATTTATTTTAATAGGTAAGAATACCCACAGAGAAGAATACTCCACAGGAAAGAGTATTCTACTATCTGAGAATTTACAAAATTCAATGGCAATGAATTTTCACATAAGCAATGCTGATCTTAAGAAAAAAAAGTAATGGTATTTTTAGACAACTCCCCCAAACTATGCTTAGTTAGTCTGCTGAAAGAAATATTAATGGGGTCCACTTGCAAGTTCTGAAAAACAAATGAAGAAACCAAAGTTCTAGAACAACTCCATAAAAAGGCAATGAAAAGGACTTAAGCCTCATGAAGAAAAGAAAAAAAAAAAAAACCCACCTCTAGGAACCTAAAGTATTTTCCTTGATAAAGACTATGGAAGTGACATGACTGGAGGCCAATTATATTAAGAGATACACAGTTGGATCTAAGAAAATATTTATGTCATCTAAAGAAGGACTAGAACTAAAGTAAACTATGGCATATATCATTTGATTTAGGCATTAGATTCTCTGTGGATCATAAGCCCCGAATATGTTTAAGGAAAGTTGCAAACACCTGGATTACTTTTTCAGGCCCTTAAGAAAATACGCAACAGTCATTCTGGGTTGGGTCTGATCAAGTTTGTTAGAACTCTATGAATTAGGGAGTACATAAGTAAGGTTACTTTGAAAATCTATGTAAATCTTAAGCTCTCACTGGGCCTGGTTTAAGAAAAAGGCTTTCTTTATTCAAAGGGTAGTATGAATCTGGGCACTGGTTAGAATATTTGAAATCATTCAATTATCACTAAGAGTACTACCATCTATGAAAAGTTAAAGAAAAAAGAAAAAATAGTTTGAGTGTGTCAAGAATTAGTATTCGGTAATTGTAATGAAATGGTTATTTCTGAATTCAATGGTGATTTGCAATTTTGTCTAGCAACAATCAGGTCAAGAGAACTTTTCAGTGACATTGTCTACTTACAAGTCAGTGGCTTCTTTCTAATTTAATTTAGAGAGGCAGAAAATACATGACCACTTCCATCATTCAGTTTTCTATCAGTATTATAACTAATAGCTGATCTATCATGAGACTATCAACACAGAAATAGACAAGGGTGATGAGGCAGAGCCAGCTATAAATCCTTAAAAATATCACAAATAATATGCCCTTTATGTAATTGAGTTCCATATCCCTCACATTTTCTCTTGAAATAAAAATGTCTGGTAAATTTGTCTGGCTATGTTCATTACACTGTTATATGCCCTATGAGTCTCAGTCAAACCATGAAGTTATTTTCACATATTTAAATATACTTTTCATAAACTATAATTCCAATAGCTATGCAAAGAGAGTTGGTCTGTGTTTTTTAATTCTTGCTTGTACAAAAGGAATAGAACTCCTTACAGGTTATCTGTAAATTTAATGTTCACCTTTTTTTCCGATTTTTATGGTGTGCCACATACAACAATCCTCCCCTATTTAGCTTTCTAGAATATTACAAGGATTCATTTTGTTAGTAAAAGTAAAACCACTGTACTATCATCAGTGCAAAGAAATAAAACTTCAATGACAGTTTATTTAGACACAACCATTAACAAATCTATTCATGTCCTAATGTAATTAAAGGTCTCTTTCCACCCAGAGTATGAATTCTATGAAAACAATATTCAAGTCTAAAATTTCCACCACTCTGATCCCAAAATATTAGTTGAGAAATTTTGATAAACAGTTAAAAATAGTCCATAATTGTTATTTGTATATAATTTCCTTTGATTACTCTAGCACCCACTGTAGTGCAGTGGTAACATATTAATAATCTATGCATAAAAAGAAAGCATGTATTGTACTGTTTAAATTGAATGATAAAAAGTATTCTCTTAAAAATTCTTGTATTCTTATACTTAATAGTGAACTTTACGCTGATCTTTGAAAACTGAGTGTCCTCTCTCCCTTACCTACAGGCATCTATCATCAGGTTTCCAGTCTCCTCCTTAAAAGTTAGTAACTTAATCACAAACATTTATTTCACTCAGTTTTGGATAACAATGAAATAGTGGGGTTCTTAAGCAAGCACTGAATTGAACAACTACTGAACATGGGTCTAGTTAAGTAATAAAAATGTAAGGAAGGAAGGAAGGGAGAGAGGGAAGGAGGGAGGGAGGGATAGAGAAAGGGAGGAAGGAAGGAAAGGAAAGAAAAAACGACTTTTAAAAAGCTTCAAAACTAAAATGAAATTTTACGACGCTAATGATCATCGTGTATACAACTTTATACCCGCTTTATTAATGGTATACACAAATAAATCAAAATTGTAAATTAATTGTTTAACACTACTAAACAAACATTACATTTTAAAATTCCACTACACTGAGAATATACTTCTCCATAACTCATAGTGACAGAAAAGATAAACAGGCCCCTTGACAACTTAAAACATTTCCCGAGGTACGCCACAACGCAAGAGGAAAAATCTGAAAGCTCATCTCTGCTTCAGTGTTGACCTCTAACAGAGACTTGCTAGGAACACACCCCTCCTGTCTCCACCGCTGCCTAGCCAAACTACCTGGGTGAGGAGAGCGTGCAAAGATGTGCCTTCCAGGCAAACTTTTGTTTTCTAAAAGTTAATCTCTCCAAATACTTCCAGTTGGAAAACGTCCACTTCAGCTACTTGACACCAGGGCGTCACTTTCTCCCCTCGGCTTACCTGCTCCTACTTAATTATTCTTCCAAGTAGACTCTGGGCATGTTGGGGAGGTTGCTCTTTAAGCACTTCTGAATCCATGATGACTGTATAGGTACACATCTTACACACTCCCACAGGTCTTTCACACCCTTTTTCCCTCCGGGCCGTTCTCAGCACTCACCCAGGCCACGTCCGGAACGCCTGCCCACCTGGGAGCAAACAGTACTCGAGGAATAATCCTCAAGATCAAGAAACTGACTGGATTTCAACACGTGGTGAGAGAAAATGGGGGGTGGGAGGGGTTGAAGCATTACAGATAGCAGCTGTCCATTAAGTGGTTTAAATCGGTTGGTTAAAAAGCTGAATAAACAAATACCCAGATGGGTCTAGTTCCTTGGGGATTTCGGAGTCTGAGGAGAACCCTGGGCCAGGGTCCCGTTTGGCCTCTCTGGAGTCGTCCCTATGCAAAACTCGCACCGGTTGCGCCCTCGAAAGCCCCAAACTCGCACGTGTCCTTCCCCTCCCGTTCCTCCTAATCGGTGTCACCCCCACGCGCCAGGTGCCCTGAGAGACTTACCTACGAGATCTCAGAGTCTGAGGATAGTAGGGCAACTTTTCCTCCCTGCTCTACACAGGCCCAAACGCGCTCGGCAAGCGAGGGTCCACGACGACACTCACTCAGAGGTCGGGGCGTTCGGGCGCGTCCTGGCCTGCGGGGCGGGGAGAGGCGCTCGGGAGACACGCGGGCGGCGCGCAGGCGGCGCGCGCGGCCACCCAGTGGGTCCCGCCGTGCAGCCGCCGCACGTGAGCCGCGGCGAGCGCGAAGGTCCGTCGGGACCCGAGCTCTGCCCGGGTCACAGCCAGCCCCGCGCTCCCGACTGCCCTCCGCTCGCCCGGGGCCTCCACGGACTTCCAGGTAAAAGCCAACCGAGAAGCCCTCCCTTTCTCCGCAAGGTGCCCGCGCCCCTCCCACATTCCCTCCCTAAAGAACCGGGAGGTGCGAATTTACCCTAAACCCACCCACAGAGTGAGGAGACCTTCCCAAAGCACAGTAAAAGTAGGACTAGGTGAGATCCGGGTGAAGCAGGTCCTGCTGACTGTGGACAGGGCAAAGAGCGTGATCGGGGGCAGCAGTCAAGATGCACCATAATCCCGAAGAATCACTAGGGGCCAGGAGTTTCTTCACTCGAGAAAAGGAGTGTCCCCTCCCCGCCTTTAGTTCCCAGGGAAGTACTTCTTAAATGAACGCTGAAGCGCCCAACTTAAGAGACGGACGAGCTGCATGCACTTGCCCAATTGAGTAAATAAAGGTCAGCAGTTGGATCAATAAAGTGTGTGCTTCCAACCGCCAGATGTTTTTACTGTTGTTTCTCCTCCCAGGGGGAAGGGGGGAAGGGAGGAAAAGGAAGAGACAACAAACAATAAAAATAAAAGAGTAAACAAACACACATCTGGTGTTTCGACACACATTCTCCTCCAGCCGCGGTCTCTCTGGAGGAGGCAATATTTTGCATATTCAAAACTAAAAACCCTACATGAGCCAACGGCAATCTCCCCTCTGTCGATTCTCCCTTCCCCCATCACAATGCAAAATGAAAAAGAACAACAAGTGGTGATGTTGGGTCCGGAAGGCGACCCCGACGCTGAGCCGAAATTTGACACATGTCACACCCGCCCCGCCGCACCGAGCGCTGCGGCTGGGGCGAAACTTTGCCGCCGCCGCCGCCGCCGCCGCCGCCGCCGCGGGAGGAGCGCGCAGCAGAGTAAAGTCGCAGCCCGGCCCGGCGTGGAGGTGGCTGGGACAGGGTGGGGTGCGGAGGTGCAGCGCGCTAGAGTGAGGACGAAGAAACTTACCGCGACCTGGGACGCCTGGGCAACGTCCCGGGAGGTGGCACCCGCGGCGCCGAGGCAGAAGCCCCCAAACAACACACCCACGAGCGAGTCCCGGCAGCTGCTGCCGCGAGTGGGGGGCGCGCCCTGGGCGGGGGGGCGGGTGCGGAGGAAGCCGCAGCCAGCAGACGCGGCCGCCGCATAAATAACCCGGACGGGCGCTCGCGGGCGGGCTGCGGGTGGCGCGGGGCTCGAGCCGGGGCGCAGCGGCGGCCGCGGAGCTGCACGCGCCAGCGTGTCTCGCGCTTTCTCGGAGGCTCGCGCTGTCTCGCGCTGCCGCTCCCCCCCCACCCGGATCTCTGTGTGTGTCTGTATGTGTGTCTATGTGTGTGAGTGTGCGCTGGCGGGCGCGCGCACCCGGGCCGCGCGCGCGTGTTGTTGGCAATGCAAACTGTACACACACTGCGCGCGGAGCCGCCTCTCTTCCGAGGGGCGGGGTGGGGGAAGGGAAGCCTCGGAGGATTCTAAAGTAGTGCTGGGCCACTTGTTTGTTTTGTTTCACTTTGCGTTGTTATTGTTGGTTGTTGTTGTTGTTCCCAAAAGTGGTTTGGAACCAGCCGGTTAGAATGCCTGTCGCCCCCATCCACCTATCTCCCCCGGTGCCCCAACATCTTAAAGGGAGGAGAAACGCGGAGCAGAATATTGTTCGGATTTGCAGTGGAGCCTCCTGGCTGACGTCAGGTCCACCTGCTATGTAAACAACTCGCTGGAGAACTTGTTTGTTCTGCGCCAGATCTTCCCCCACCCCCACCATTCTCCCCACCTCCAGCTCCGCCTCCTCCCGCTCGGCCCAGACGGCGCGTCGAGGAAGGGGGTGGGGAGGGAGGAGAGAACAAAACCGTATGCTGTATTGGCAAAGCCGAGTTGTGTCTGCTGCTTCTTGGCAGTCCCCAAAGTACGTCCTCTCAGCAGACGGAGCTGCTGGCAAATGAAACAGGGGATTCCACGTGAAGTGCAGAAAGCTTCGAAGGGATCCAAAGCCCTCGGTGGCAGGGAGTTAAAAGTGCATGGTAGTCAGAAAGGGAGACCCAAGCGTGCGTTAAAACGCTGATTGGCCTTTCTTTTCACGGTGCGCGCCTCTGCGGCCTGGGCTAGAGAGAGGCCGAGTGTCTTTCTCACTCTTCATTGTTGTCGTGGCTCCTGTCTCACTAGGGCCCAGGAGTTCTTGGGCTTCCTCCCGGTCGCTCAGCCAGGGTCACCGGCGCGGGCCCGGGCTGCGGGCCGGCCGGGGCGGGGCTTGGAAGGAAGGGGCCCGCGGAGCTGGGACTTTCAGGTTTTGAGGCTTCCGAGACGAGACGGGCCCTATCAGTGACTGAGGGTTGCAAAAGTACCCGGAAAGAAGGGAAAGAAGAAACTGCCAGAGTCCGCTCCGCGCGCACTTCAAAGCCAAGGCGCCGGCGCGGGGGATGCGCGGGCCCGGCGCGGGCCCGGCCTCCGGCACCAGGGTCCCGGCTCCTGTCGGTGGAGCGTGACCCAGCCAGCGGGCCCACGCGGGACCAAGGGGATGACGAGGGAAAGGCCGAGGGAGGACCAGACGGGCCTGGATGGGACGCGGGGACCCGAGCGGGGGATTCCCTGGGAGTCCCTTCCCCACGCCCGGTCCCGGCAGGCGGTTCCTCCCCGCGGTCTCCCGCCAGCCGCTCGGCTGCCCGGGGGCTGCGCTACCCTCCACCCGCCGCCTTCCCGGCGAGCGGCCGCCTGAGCCCGCAGCTCAGCGGACAATCAGTCGCGAAGCGTGGCGTTCCGAAAGGCGCTGAAACTTTCTTCCAAATAGCTGCAGCCGAGAGGCCGTTGCGAACAGAGCCTGGCCCCCGGCTTCCTCCCGGCCAGCTTTAACATCTCTGGTGGCAGAAGCTGGGGGTGGGGTGGGGAGGGTCGTAGTGACCTGGAGACGGGCGAGCGGCACTAACTTCTGCCTTTGAGTCTGTCTTTTCCTCAAAGAGCAGCGCGCCCTTTCTCTAAAGGGCAGACGCGAGCTCACACACACACTTGGCACCAACTCTTCCCTTCAGAACCCGCAGTTCTCCCGGGGAGGAAGCAGCCCTGGCACCCACATCTGTAAACACACCGTCAGCTTTTCTAGTGAAACCAATTAAGTCAATAAGCCACGGGGCTGGTCGTGGGAAGACGGCCCCTGCCAGGAGGACAAGGAACGAGGTAGAGTTGGGCTTTGAATTGCGGTGCTTTCTGTGAGCTTTTAAACTCCAGGTAGTCCTTAAGTGCTCTGCTTATGATTGTGTTCTCACTCTTTTTAAAATGGTCTTTTTCGAAAAGCAGGCTGAATAGTGGACAAATAACCCAGATTTTTTTCAAGATGGGAGCGGGGAGAGGAGAGAGCAGTCTTTAAAATTAGAAAACGCCAGACCCAAATGGCCCTACCTCGCCCTTCTGAAAGACTGGGGATAATTTCATGTTAAGTAATTTGCGTTTATGCTTCACTGGCAAGCCTAAATAAAAGGCGGATTCTCTGAATTAACCTGAAACTATTCTGAAAAAGGAAAGAACAAACGGTGTCGAAATCCTTGGAGCGCCGAGGATGTGCCTTTCCACAAGGTTTGCGAATAAAGATAACAGAGCAGTCAGAAGGGCTACAGATCCCCACTTTCCCCCCTTCTTCTTCCTCTCCGGCAAACACCGACCCCATTTACTTCCCTCTCTCTCCAGGGGTCTCAAGGAAGTGAGCGAGATAGGTTTATTATAGAGGAGTCTGGGCCACTTGGAAGAGAAGTTCAAGTTCCCAACGAGGAGAAAGAGGGTTACGCTCTCTAGACTCGGACAGGAGAGGGTTTAGTTAGCCTTTCACTTTTCTGTACACAAAGCCACGTTTTGGTGAAATTTGCAGCCTCTGACGTTTCCCTCCCGTGAGTGCAAATAGCCAGGAGCCAAGAGGTGCAAAAGGATATCCCAGTCGGAGGAGCCCATCTTTCTAAATGGGCCGCATACCCTTGCCAGGGGTCTTTCCAAGCGAGGCTGAGCCGCAGCCCCCTGGTGCCCCCGCTTAACTTCGCCCCATTATCTCCTCGCCTGCTGCCATTCCCCGGGCCACCAAGCCTTTTCGCGGGGAAGACGCCCAGCGAGTTGAGAAAGCAGGTCCTGCCTGGAGCCGCTGCCCCTGGCGGACGCCTCGCCCGCAGCCAGTGGGCTGGGCCCGGGTTCGAGAGGTGAAAGTTCAGACCCGGGGCTCGCCGCTTGCTGCCCCTCTCCCGTCTCCTCTCTCCCAACCCCCGCCCCTGGCCACAGTGCAGACACAGCCCGGCTACCAGGGGCTGCCACGGTGGCACGTAGTTTGTTGATGGGTGGTCATAAAATATATTTATTTGCAATTCCTTTAACTCGCCCACCACCCCCGCCCCAGCATGGCCCCGAACACTGCGGGCTTTGTTCGCCTCGCTGCTGCTGGAGTCGGCCGGGGTTTAGCGCTCTGTGCTAACAGACTCCAAAAAAAGTTGAAGTGTAATAATAGGAAAACCGGGTTTCCGCAGCTGAGGAAAATGCTGAAAGGGCAAACAGCGAACGAATAGTTTTCTTTTGCACAAGTCACTGGTCAGCCCACTGGATCGTGGCAGCCTTGCAACGAAACACTGTCTAACAGAGAAAAGGGGAAAGCCAAATTCTGTCCATGTAGTCGCCGCACAGGGTCGCAGCCACAGCTCGAGTCTCCTTTGCAGCACGTGGGGGCTGCAAAAGTCATTTAGAAAGGTTCCAGGGGAAAGTTAAACGGGGCCACTAGGTAATTGAGGAGTTTCACCGATTGGACCTCGAAGTTCTCTCACGAAAATTTATTTGATTTCAGGTTATTTTACGATGAAACCGCAAATCAACAAATTCCAAGCCACTGCCCTGTTACGGTCTAGGCGAAAGATAAATTCGTTTGAGATGGTCCCTACCGGCGCATCTTGCGCGGAATAACCCTCCCCAAATGAAACTAAGGCCAGGATGAAGGAGAGCAACATTACGCGAGTGACACGTGTAAGAAATTTCGGTTCAATGCCTCTCCGGGTGAACTGCTTAAATTTTAGTTATTTGTTATAAGAATATAATTACTCATACATTTAGGTCTATTTTCTCCAAAACTTTCAGTTAAACAACAATTACTTTTTCTCCCCCTCCCTTCAGAGCCATTTCACTGGTTGTATTTGCGGCTAATACTTAAATTAGACTGGAGAGCTCGCTGGGAGAAAGGGAAAGGGGCACGTTTTATTAAATTATATTTTTCCTCTTAGAGATACTATCTTCAAAGTTGTATTACTCATTTCAAATAGCTTGAAACAAAAGTCTTCTTTAAACGCAAGGTGAAATATTTTTCTTTTCACACACTGGAACGGGCACATTTCAGATTCCTGTTTTTCCCGTTCTCTACAGTTTTCTGAAGATGAGTAAATAAACAGACTCCTTTTAGCCATTCTCCTATCACCACTCTCCTCCCAAGCACATTTTAGGAAAAAGAGAAAATTCTAGTTTCACGGAAGTCAAATCAAGGGTAATCCATGTTACAAAGTCAAATTGAATGTAGAGGTTGCAAAATTGGTGGAGTTACACCACCATCTGTCGTTAAACTTCGGGACTACAAAATTTGGGACCTATAATAAATCTTAATGAGCTTTCCCAACTTTTTTTTTTTTTTTTTAATCATCACAGACTATGCTTTCCATTTGTATTTTTATAACATATACCATAAATTTACCTGAATCCTAAAGTAATAGATAAGTGTTCATGAATTCATGCTTCTACTCGGATTTTCTAGTCATCTCACCTCAGAAAATACATACATACATACATACATACATACATACATACCTCACATCTACCAGCCTCCAGATAAAAGTCTTTTCAAATCAGCTGTGGGACTGCAGGTTTCAGTCACCCCTTCCCCTTCCCTTGCTTCTAGTAGTCTGTTGATAGAAAAAATGGAGTGTCCACTCCAGGGGCTACCCATGTCCTGGAGCCAATAAGAGAGTTTTAGTTCTCTTTCAAATTTAACCTAGTTAGTATATCTACTCTGGAAACATATAAACACAGTATATCTCTGTGAAGAGGTTGCTGTGAGGGTCTTTAAAAATTGCTGGAAAGACAGTTAATGTCAGATTCCAGTTCTGGTTAATACTGCTGCAAAGACAAAGATGAGTTGCTTTGGGATAAAGTCTTGCCAAGGAAGGCTTTATCTAAATGGATATAGAAAAAGGACAACTACTGGTTAAAGAATTCTACTGCTGACCCACAAGGCTCCATCAAACAGTGAGGACTCCATCTTTTTCACACAACACTGTTGGGGTACAGTTTATATATTTTAGACCTATAGTGTGTGTGTGTGTGTGTGTGTGTGTGTGTGTGTGTGTGTGTGTGTGTGT
>NW_019154111.1:26008269-26208841 GCF_002288905.1 Enhydra lutris kenyoni
TGTTGGTTTTTTTTAAGGAGATCTGAGCACCAAATTTCTGTCTTCCAGAAAGTAATTTTTAAGAAATGTAACAGCTGCTTATGTTGGTAAGATATTCACTGAAAATAATAATATGAAGTTGAATCATATTAAACTATCTGTATCTGATCAACTTGGAGCCACACAGATAACAATTGCATATGGCTCAAATTAATAGTGCCTAGCCTTTTCTGAGAAGTGGTCTATCTCTGTAAGAATAAGCATAACCAAATTGTCAAATCCCTGATGTTTACTTCCTGACACACAGACTTAAATATATTGAGTTGCTTGATGCAAGAGCCCTTTGCTTGATGATGTTTCTAGTATTAAATTCGTCTTAGAGTTTGCATTCGTCTTAGAGTTATGGTGAAATTTTAGAACTGAAGGAAACTTCAAAATACTCTTGTCCAGTCCCTTCATTTTACCAATCACAAAGCAAAGATCCAGAGATGACAGTAAGATTATACAGCTCATTAGTAAAACTGATAATTATTATTGAACTATTTCATATTTCTAGACATACAATCCTCCTTCCCCGTACTCCACAAAAGGCATTTTTGTTACACACCCCCATCTCTTTATATTTTCTTCACATCCATCAAAACTGATACAGCTCAGTGACGGCAATACCTTTGGATGTCAGTACAATATTAAAGATGGTTAACTGTCATGTCATGTCCACTGTAATACACGGGAGGGGAAAAAAAGTCTGATGACTTGTTTCTCTTGAAAGTCAATTAAAGTCTGCAAGATTTCTTCAGTAAAGAGGTTCATCACTGTTGATTGCAAGTGTTCATTATAGAAAAACTGATGGCAAGAGGTGCTAACACAAACCACGGTTTATGATGTTTTTCAGGGTTAATGATCTTCAGGGACTCCTAAGGGGCGAAACCCATAATCTTAGTAGCAGCTTGTCTTCACTACACTCAAGAAATAAAGGCTAACACAAGGCTGTGAGGCAAAATATAACATTGATTTTTTTTTTAAGCTATGAGCAAAAATGAACTATATCAAGAACCTGCATCAGTGCAGATTTTTATTTTGGATTAATAACCATATGGCTCTAGTAACCATAGTAGTTTACCCAGAGAATGTACTGAAGTGGTTAATTGTAACAAATCATGTAAAAGTTCAAACATCTACCCTCTTCCCCTTCCCTTCTGCTTCTCTTCTTTCTTCTCACTCTCCTTCTGTATCTTTCTCCTTCTTTTCCTCCCTTTACCATCATCTACATCACCATCCTCATAATGACAACTTCCAAAATTCCCCACAGATATTTATCTCCCAAGCTCCAAATGTGTTTAATCAATTGCTTATTGATAGTATCATATGAATTGTGAAAAAGTACCAAATTACCCTCTTTTCTCCTTGGCCAGCTACTCCTCATGCCACCTGTTTAACAGTTAGTCCCTTAACCCAACCTGTGACTGAGGCCAAGAAGACCCAAGTCACATGTACTACCTCCTCCACATTCTCACCATCCATGCATTAGCTTTCATTCAGTTACCTCTTTCATCTCCCATTGTCTTCCATCTTTCCCCATGGTGTTGCTTTACTTCACATCTTCATCACTTCTCACTTGGTCATTCTTGATAACTTTCTAATCACCTTCTCTACTTTCGGTTTCTCTTTGTTCCAGTCCATTCTCCTCACAGCTTTCTAGAACGCATCTGAAACACATGTCACTTAGAATTAGGCCAAGTGTCCCTGTAGCCAGTGGAGTTGAATCTTAAGTCCGATAGTCCGATAGAGCAAATATGTCTAGCAAATATGAGATATTTAATCATCTTCCTTGGAATGAATGAATGAATGTCATGCCCCAGACAAATGTATTTTAGATGTTAAATATATTCCCTCAGAACATTGTCAGATATATTTTTAGCTGTGTATCATTTTCAGCAGATCTTTTAGTCTACTTTCTACCCAATCATCTAGCTAAAATAGTTATAACTGAAGATTTTCATTATTTTTTCATACGAAAGAACTTAGCAGATAGATATGAAAGTATATTCAATCTGGCATTCCAGTTCCCGACAGCATTATTTAATGGCTCAACAAATATTTATATACCAAGCACTGTGGTAGGTAGTCCAAGAATTAAAGATATATAAGATTAGGTCCCTGCCCAGAACGTACACTCTAGTGAGAGCTAGAAGATATATAAGTGGATTATTTCAATAAAACATGAATTTCAGTGCAGCATAAGGTAGAGGTATATCCAGGATATAATGAGACCAGGGAAAATATTTCTTTTTTTTTTTTAAAGATTTTATTTATTTAGTTGACAGAGAGAGATCACAAGTAGGCAGAGAGGCAGGCAGAGAGAGAGGAGGAAGCAGGCTCCCTGCTGAGCAGAGAGCCAGATGCGGGGCTCGATCCCAGGACTCTGGGATCATGACCTGAGCTGAAGGCAGAGGCTTAACCCACTGAGCCACCCAGGCGCCCCGGGAAAATATTTCTTAAGGCTACACTAACAAGTTGTTGATTTTTTGTTTGTGATGATAACTTTAAAAACAAATTTAAGTATACATCTTTTATTTTTTTAGTTTCTATTTAAATTCCAATTAGTTAACATACAGTGTAATATCAGTTTCAGGTGTACAATATAGTGATGCATCACTTCCATATGTCACCCTGAGTTCATCACAACAAGGGCACTCCTTAATCCCCATCACCTATTTCACCCATTCCTGTACCCACCTCCACTCTGGTAACCATCAGTTTTTTCTCTATAGTGAAGAGTCTGTTTCTTGGTTTACCTTTCTCTCTCTCTTTATTCACGTTTTAATCCAAAATTTTAAATTTACCACATAGCAGCCCCCAAAAACTTACAATCTTTGGCTAAAAGTATGAAGTTGTGGTAAAAACATGGCTCGATCATGGATTTAAGGACTGTGAGGAAGTATGAGGCTGTTTCCTGAATTATTTCATGTTACTCTTACATACAAAATGCAATTTTATAAAAAGATTACTTCTGATTTGTCCTGATTTCACCACAGGAAAATAGTTTCATAATAGACAGGAACTGGGGGGAAAAAAAAAAAGAGAGAATATAAATGTTCTCAGTTTAAGGAGAGAGTCACATGTTTTTCTCCCTCAGCATCTCAGAGGAGGAAAGCAGTTATCCTGGCCCCATAGGGTCCCCTAGGGACAGTCATAGGCTATTGCATCCTCCAATCTTTCCCGTGCCAATCGCCTTTTTCTGTCCCATCAAGAAATTCTAGTTCTGTGCTATCCCACACTTGCTAACACTACTCCCATTTCAGTAAATAGAGCATTAGGCCATATTTTCTCAGTTACACATTATTTCCTCTCTAATTTCTTTCCTTTTCTCCCTCTTCTGACTCTTTTTAACTCAGGATAATGTTCCTCTCTAATTCTGTCTCTCTTTCTCTCTCCCACTCTTCCCAGAAAATACACACACACACATACACGCACACACATGCACCCACACGCGTGCACACATGCACACACAATCATGGTTGCTAGACTTAGGAGCAGAGCTAGCAATGTAAGAAATAAAGAAATGGAGAAACTAACATGAAAATAGAAAAAAAAATTAAAAACTAGTCCTATTAGCTTTTAAAACCTTGAAGTCCCCAGATAAAGGAGCAGTGAAATACCCTTAAACCCCTCTGTGAGTTAAATTGATATGATCCAATTGGAAAGCAATTTGGCAACTTGTGTTACAGTTTTTTAAATTAGTCCCTTAGCTAGATTGCAATCCAAAAGAAATTATCTGAAATGCAGATGGAAAAGCTTCATGCAAAAGCTGTTTATCATAGAATTATTTACAATAGTGCATATTTAGAAGTGATTATAATCAACAACATATAATATAGTCTAACTACTAAAATACTATCATAGGCTGTTTTGATAACATATAAAATCCTTTTGTTTTATGGCAAAACAATAGTATATAAAAAGGTTCCCGAAAAAAAAAAAAAAAAGTCGAGAAAGAAATGCACCATTGCAATATTCGTCAAACTGGCCCACAATCATCACTTCCTCTTGGTAGCCACACCCTTAGGTAGTGCCCACCCACATTGTTCCAGAGTCCATCTATATGGCACAGCCACATCTATATGGCTTAGGTTATAAAAGACGTTGCAACTTCTTTCTAGGGCCTTGGATCTGTCTCTTAGATCACTTGCAGAGGCAAACTGCCATGTTGTGAGCTGCTCTGTGGAGAGGCCAACATGGTGAGGAAGTGCTGTCTCCGGGCAACAGCCAGGGAAGAACTGAGGGCTGCCAACAACCATGTGAGTGAACTTGGAAGCAAATCCTTTTTTCCCAATTGAGTCTTCTTATGATGACTGCACCTTGGCCATCAGCTTGATTCCAACATCATGAGAAAATCTGAGCAAGGATCACTCAGGCAAACCACTTCTGGATTTCTGACCTTCAGAAACTATGAGCTAAAATATGTTTGTTAACTTAAAGCCTTTAAGTTTTGGAGGGATAATTTGTACACAGCAATAGATAACTATAAAAATAGGATAAAAAAAGATTATGTATAAGTAGTGGAATTTCAGGTGATTTCTTTTTCCTTTCTGCCTTCATATTTTCAAATTCTCTGCAGTAAAGACGTATTATAACTGGAAGAAAGTAAATAATTTATTAAATATCTGTTTTACATTTTATATTTGAAAAGACAGTGCCCTAGAGTGCTTTTTAGAATTGCCATAAATTTAGTAGCCCCGATCAACATCCTCTGATAAAACTATATTTATCTCAAGCATAACTGAAATATGAAATTACATTTCAACCTCACTTTTTAAAAATTTACCTAGTGATGTTCTACATTTTGTTAATACAAATAAACAACATATTCACATATGATATGTACATTTCATGAACTAGGGGGGTTATCTGAACACCATTTACAACATTGTTCTCAGAAAAGACATTCCAGGTTTAGACAAATCACTTGCAATGGAATGTATTTTAACATAGCATCTTCCTATATATGCCAATCAAAAAATCATATAGGTAAAAGACATTTTCTGTTTTGATTATATATTATAGGATAATTGTTAAAGTATTTTCAGTCTTATTCCAGGTAAGTGAATAAAAACAAACTGTGAACTGATAAAGTAAAACTAGATTCTAACTTTATATTTAATCATAAGAAACAACCATTGTCTCCTGAGGTTTTCCTAATTAGGTTATAGCACAGTTACAGTAGTTGAGAAGAGGAGGTCAAAGCAAGTTCTAAATTAATTTAGCAAAAATTAGCAAGTCAATAAGTATGTTTTTATTGAATCACAATAAACATGCTAAAACAAATAGATTCCCTAATCTGTTAATAATAATGCCTTCTGCCTTCATACTATAAAGACCCAAAATAACAATTTTATGCTCAGTTGATTTCTTTAAAAAATTAAGTCATGGGAAACTATACAAAGCCATTTCTGGATCCTGATAATATTTTTTGTATAATCAATTTTCATAATATCTAGATTGCCTTGTGAATTTGAAGTTGATAAAATAAAATAGGTATTTAAAATAATTTTCATGACATAGGACTATATACTCTGAGTAGGTTAATTATTTAGTTTCTTTTGGTGATATTCTTAAGTAACTGTGAACACTAAGTGCATTATTGAGTTTGCTTCAGGAAACTATTATATAGAATATTATCATTGGGTTCATGATCATAAATAAATATGGTTCCTCTCATAAGAATATATTGTATGTAATAGACAGATAGATTTCTGCTAAGGTAAGATTTCATTTCCCTATCCAAAGATTCTCACATTTTCTGACTTATTTTTTGAAGTTAAAAAATCTTTTCATTACTTCTATGATCCTTTGTCCATCGTGTTGTTGATTCATCTTCTGTAACAATCCTCTTTTCCACCTCCTCACTAAATTCTGTGAATCAGGATCAAAGACAAAGATGTCTGAACTGGTGAAAGAAATGTATGATATTTTAACCAATTGAAGAAAACTCATTGATACCTTCCATGGTTTTTTCAAATAACTAGGTCATTAAGGATCATAAATCATAAAGTAGCTTTGCTAGAAAAAAAATTGAGTATCTGTTAAGCAAAAATCTATGTTCATTAGTCCATGATCCTATATGCAATCAAGTTCAGGTAATTTATTTTTAGATAAGAAATATAAAAACTCTATGTTGGGACATAATAATATTGGAGAAAGGACACTCTAAAATAAACCATTGAAGGCAATTTGACCTCTAAAATATGGTATTAAGATGAGCTCTACCTCGTAGATTTTAGCAGGGAAATGTGGTGAACAAATGTAAGATTTTCAAAGGAAAGGAAGTTCATACAGCTGTTTGTGGGAATTAGATAACCTGCCATCATAAAATATAGACCCTTTTACTTCCTGAATTCAACTCAGTTCAATTCCAGCAAATATTTATTGAGTCCACATTATTTGTCTGTCAATATTTAATATCTTAGAATCATAATCTTTGGGTTAGATGGGGGCTTAGAGGTCACCTAATCCAAGATTCTTCCTAAAGAATTTGGGTATGGATTTTTGTTATGAAGTGGTATTTCTTGGAGTTTTTTCATTAAGAGTAGTCAGGAAATAGAGTCCAGAGGTGACTGGCTGCCCAAGCTCTTTCCAAAAATTCTTGAATTTCAGATTAAATGTCCTCAGTGCTTTTCTTGACTGCATATTGAGCAGTTAACCTCTGGAAATTTGTACCCTACATTGAAACTAGACATACTTATTTCTTGGATGATTGCCCTTCCTGCTCCCCCTCTCCCCCAGGTAAAACTAGACTTCCACCTGTCAGCTTCCTCAAGGTTTAATTTTTCCTAAATGTTTGTAATAGAGCTAACTCTTAAGCCCACTAGAAGAGAGTCTGGGGTCAAACTTCCCTTAAGAGACTTTGCCTTTGCATTGTCTCCTCATTATTGTCCTTGGATAGGGGATGAGGCAGGCCTTATGGTTGTCTTACTTAGCAACCATCCTTTACACTGATTTTTCTGAGAACCCTGGTTCTGCCATAGTCAGGTTCATCAAGGATTTGATGCCTCAGAAAGATTCCTCTAATATCAAGAGCTAACTCAACTCGAAGAGAAAATAAGCACTGAGCACACTTACTGGAAAGGGCTTTCTGGTCCTATTCTCATCGCCAACAGAACCTCAGGAAGTGCTTCCTTGGGAATGTCCTGGGGTGCAGAGGCATTTCCTTACCTTGCTCATTCTCTGAGCAGTGCCTGTTCTAGGGCACTCACTGACAGATCACTTTGAGGTGAATATATAGGACAATTAAGTACACACCCTAGCCATTAAGCGTAAGATGAGGCCTTAAAGGGCTTGTAAGAAGCATGCTTTGTGTGGAGATTTGGTGAAAGAGGCTCAGTTGAAAGTGTTTCAGGTGAATTGTGTCCTAGACATTAAACAGAATAAGTGTCATGATGATTTTGTCAACTAGAGACCTAGATTTCTGAAATACAAACTAAAAAAAAATGTAAGAAGAGACATGATTGAACATATTCATTGTTTTTTAGATAATGATGATATAAACAAAAATAACTTACCATGAAGAATGACTCACCTCAATTAGGGAGATTTGAGATTACCATATAATCACTATTTGAAAATTTACTGAAAAAAAGTATTCATTAATTGATTAGATGTTGCAGTTTTTCAAATCACAAAGGAAAGTATATTACTAATACATTTTCATTTTTCTTGGTGAGGTGTGACATTTTCTACAGTAAAAATAAATCTATTTTCAATTTTTGATTACTGATTCTGGTTTTGGTAGTTCTCTGATTTTCAGAAAAGATAATAAACTTATGGGTGTTTAATTTATTGATGGTTAAATGATAACACAGTTAATTTTGTTAATAGTTATTTAACGTAAACTCATTACTTAGGAGATTAGTCTGTTTGAGGCTAGGTTTAGATTGTTTCATTTATTTACAAAGTAGGCATTTGAGAAGCACCCAGGAAAGGGAAGAGAGTTATTACTTCGACAAAGGCACGTGTATATACTAAACCGGTAACTTATTATACTAAAAATAAATTTGTAAATTGAACTTCATCAAAACTTTAAAAAACTTTTGCCCTGTAAAAGACCCTGTTTAAGAAGGACTAGGAGAAAATATTGGCAAACCACATATGTGAAAAAAAGGTTAGTGTCGGAATGTATAAAGAACTCTCAAAACTTAAGAATAAAAAAAGAAAACAGTTCAACTAGAAAATGGGCAAAAGATGTGAGATGTTTAATCAAAGAGGATACACAAGTGGCAAATAAACACATGAAAAGATGTTTAACATTGCTAGTTATTACAAACCTATTAGAACTGATAAAATTAAAAAAAAACCAACAACAGTGGCAATGTCAAATGCTAGCAAGGATGTGGAGAAACTGGCCCTCTTGTACACCTCTGGTGGGAATGTAAAATGGGACAGCTGCTCTGGAAAAGACTGTAGCAGTTTCTAAAAAAAAATGAAACACACACTACTACAACCTAGCAATTACATTTATTACTGGGCATTTATCCCAGAGAAAAGAAAATTTAGGCGCACCCAAAACCTATACAAGAATTTTCATAGAACTTGTATTTGTAATAGTCTAAAACTTCAAACACCCCAAACATCCATCAATAATTGGGTGGTTGAACAAACTGTTTTACACCCATACCATGGGTTACATGGCATAAAAAGGAATGAACAACCGATACATAGAGCAGCTTGGTTGGATCGAGGGCATTAGGCTGAGTGCAAAAAACCACTTTCAAAGATCGCATGCTGTATGACTCCATTTACAGAACGTTCTCAACATAACAAAACTGTGGAGATGAGGAACAGATTAGTGGATTCCAAGGGTAAGGACCCTGAGGTGTGGGGAGTTCATGTGACTACCAGCGAAGATAGTCAACGTGATGGAATAGTTCTGTGTCTCGATTGTTGTGGATACGCAAATACGCGCCTGATAAAATGTCATAGAACTGTACACACACATTGTGACACAACCCAAATGTCAGTTTCCTGGCTTTAATGTTAAACCGTAGTTCTATATAATGTACCCATTGGGGGGAACTGGATGAAGAATCCATTGAATCTCTCTGTAGTATTTTTTTTAATTTAATTTAATTTATTTTTTTAAAGATTTTATTTATTTGACAGAGATCACAAGTAGGCAGAGAGGCAGGCAGAGAGAGGGGGAGAAGCAAGCTCCCCATAGAGCAGAAAGCCTGACGCGGGGCTCGATCCCAGGACCCTGGGATCATGACCTGAGCGAAGGCAAAGGCTTTAACCCACTGAGCCACCCAGGTGCCCCTCTCTGTAGTATTTTTTAACATTTCTGCAGCCATATCATTCTTTTAAAATTAAAAGTTAAAAAAAAAAAAACAACAAAAACATGTACAACAGACATAGAGAGCCAAGGATTATAAGAGGAGACCATGGATTGTAATAAAGCCAGGAGAGACAGCTGCTGGCACCCACCGCAGCAGTCCCTTTATGTCCCTGGATAGTATTTAAGAAAAAAAATCTCCTTCCTTATTAAACATAGTTACGCTTATTTCTTGATGTCTGAGGAAATTACAAGTAAATTTTTCCTATTCCCATGAATTGACTTATATATGTATGTCCTTTACATCTCATTTCTGTCACTAGCATAATGATTTTAAGTGCGTCCACATTATATGTATCAATAGTTCATTCCTTTTTATTGCCGAGTGATATTCTACTGTACAGATATACTACAATTTCTCATTCACTTGTTGACGACTATTTGAGTTGCTTCCAATTTGGGGATGTTAGGGCTGTCTGAATTTTGTATTTTACAAACAGTTGTGCTTATGTTACATTGTATAAAGAACAAAACCAAACAGAAGACTCCCAGCAGCAACAACTGTAATGACGAACCCCAAAGCAAAAAGAGAACTCTTGTGTCATTCAGGAATTCTTTTGCTTTTAAGCAACAGCATATTTGAACAACAGTGGTTTAAACCATAAGAGCATTTATTGTGCCTTAAGAAATCTGAAGATGCATACTTTCAGGGTTGGTCCAGGGGCTTAAACATGTTATCAGTGACCCAGATCATTTTTATTTTTTGTTCTGTTTACTTTGGTGCGCTAACTTTTCACTTCATATTTGCAACCTGATGCTTGCAAGATTTTCTGCAAAAACTTCAAGCCATATGTTCAAAGCAAGAGAAGGGGGATGGCCAGTTTCGGAATGTTCTCTCCCGTGCCTTTTTATAAGAAAGAAAAGCTTTGCCAAAGCTCCCGCAGACTTCCCCTCATGTCTCATTGCTCTGAACTATGCCACCACTTGCTCAGGAACAGCTGGGAAAGAGGCAACATTTTAATGATTGACTTCTCTGAAACAATCATATTTCATCACTTGGGGCTGAGTCCATTGCCAAGTGAGACAAATTAGGGTTCTGTTAGAAAAGAGATGAGAGGGAATGGTTGAGAGATATGGAATGAATAGTGTTTGCCACAGTACCTTCCCTTGATCTTCTTAACTTATATTTCTTTCTCATTTGAGGTCTCTTTTAACTTCTATCTTCTCAAGTATTTTTAGGGATGCATTTTTTCAAAAGACACTGTTAACAGCATAGGTCATGTTGCCAGGACCTGATGAATTTTTACTCATTTGTTTGTTTTGAAAGAGAGTGTGGATGAGCAAAAGTCTACATTTTGGGCAAAAGGTAATTATCCAAATATTTTTTTCTCTAATTCTGATGTCTTGTCCTTATTGAAAAGATGCTCTAGAAATACAAAGATTCCATCCCATCTTCACTGTGTCCCAGGAAGAAATGTTCTCAATCCACTTTTCAACTTTTCCATACTTTTTAGACCAACCATTCTTGATATAACTGAAAATATTATATTTAATATATACCAGCTGTATAAGAGTAACCTTGAATTTAAGATATGATAGACTAAAAAGAAAAGCTTTTATCACAACTTCCTATGTACATTTTCATCAACTCATATGGTGCACATGTGGGCCTTTGATAGCTATGTGTTAAAAAAAACCTGATAGACTCAAAATTAATTTTAAAATCCTGTGTTTTTCTCAATGCCAGTCATTTTAAAAGATAAATATTATTAACATAATCATAAAGCTACCTATGAAAGTAATTTCAAGATAGTGATAAAGGCACATTCTTAGAATCTAAATGTTCTATACTTAAGAAAAATAATCTTATTGAAAAAGAAGATAGAAGGAAACTAACAATTACTGAACACTTAAAATATTCTAAGCAGTAAGCTTGGTGCTTTGTACAATGCCTTTGATTTAGTCCTTCCCAAGTATCGGTGAACTAGATCTTATTTGCCATTTCCAAATAAGAAAACTAAGGCTCAGGGAAGTTAAGTAATTTGTCTTAGGTCATATTTAAAAAAATAAATTCAGTTGTATGGATTTGTTATCCAGGTTTTAAAAACTAATAAATGATGGGCAACCAACCAACCAATCAAACATCTCAGACAAGCCAAGTCAATGTAAACATTGATAATATCAGAGAACTCTTTATTTATGTTGGACAAATGAAAAATAGAATTTAAGAACCCAAGAAAACATAAAATCTGAATTTGAAATATGTCTCCCACTTTATCATCATCGCCATCAGTAGCAAGCAGTTTCTAGTGATCTGGTCCCTACCAATGTTCACTTTTATCCCACTGAGGGCACATGCCAGATGGATCTAGAAAGGCCTAATTGAAGAAGATTTGTTCAATAAGCAGGCAATTAAAATGGGAAGGAAAAACACAGAGTATGACAAAGGCAATGTGAAAAATTCACTAGACTTTGAATCCAACGAAAATGTAAAACAAATCTAAAACAAAAATGTCATACAATTTGGGCAGAGAAAGCACTTGAAGAAGAATCATCAAAGGATTTAACCCCAGTGAATTTTATGAGACACTGTCAGGCAAAAAGGAGCTGTGATAAAAGAAGAGACAATAAGAGTGAGAAAAAGGGTGAGGGGGAGTGAGAGTATATATTGAAAAAAAAAAAAAAAAAGAAGAAAGGGACTGGGCTGTGTGTATAATAATGGAAAAATGAAGCTTTTTCCTTACAGATGGTGATCAGCGGCCAGAGCCTTGAACACAAAGGAAGGGATGATGCAATTATAACAGAAAGTTACTGGATGGATGAGAAAGCCTCACTGTGGTCAGAGGAACAGGAGGGCAAAGCCACCTTGGCAGAGGCCTTTACCCCACTGCATAGCCAAGGAGCAGATCTATGCTTCACAAATTGGACAGCAAGTAACCTCTGGGCAGAAGTCGGTGTGTGTGTGTGTGTGTGTGTGTGTGTGTGTGTGTGTGTCAGGGTGGGAGATAACAGCATCTTAAGGCATAAGAGAAATAGGACACATTTTCCTAAAACCTAAATTTTATCATCGGGTAAACAACTGAAATATTATTTCTAATTATAATAATAATTTCTAATTATCCCAAGGGGTGTGTGTGTGTGTGTGTGTGTCGGGGTGGGAGATAACAGCATCTTAAGGCATAAGAGAAATAGGACACATTTTCCTAAAACCTAAATTTTATCATCTGGTAAATAACTGAAATATTATTTCTAATTATCCCATCAAGTTCTCATGAATTTTTAAGAAGAATTATTTTTCCTAGCTTCACTGATATACGATTGACATATAACATTGCATTAGTTTAAGGTGTATAGCAAGTTGATGTGATATACTTATACATTGCAAAATGATTACCACAGAGGCTTAGTTAAAATTTCCATCATCTCACATAATTACTATTTATTAATTGTGGTAAGAACAGTTAAAATTTACTCTCTTAGCAACTTTCTAAATATGTAATAGAATATTACTTTTTTTTTTTTTTTAAAGATTTTATTTATTTGTCAGAAAGAGAGAGCACAAGCAGGGGGAGAAGCAAGCTCCCTGTTGAGTAAGGAGCCTGATGTGGGACTTGATCCCAGAACCCTGGGATCATGATCTGAGCCCAAGACAGGTGCTTTACGACCGAGCCACCCATGCATCCCATTTTATAGAATATGATTGACTATAGTTGCCATGCTGTATATTACATCCCAGTGACTTCTTTATTTTAAAAATGGAAGCTTGTACCTTTTGACTCCTTTCACCCATTTTCCCTCCCCCATCTCACCTCTGGCAACCACTGATCTGTATCTGTATCTATGACCATCCATTGACACTTAGGATGTATCCATATCTTGATTATTGTCAATAATGCTGCACTGAACATGAGAGTGCATGTATCTTTTCAAGTTAACATTTTCATTTCCTTTGGAGAGATAACCAGAAGTGGACTTGCTGGGTCATGTGGCAGTTCCATTTTTAACTTTCAGAGGAAACTCCATACTGTTTTCCATATGATTGCACTGATTTACATTCCCCCCCGCTACAGTGCCCAAAGGGTTCCTTTTTTCTCCACATCCTTACCAAGACTTGTTATTTCTTGTTATGGACATTTTCACAATATTAATTCTTCTGATCCATGAACACAGGATGTCTTTCCATTTATTTGTGTCTTTAATTTCTTTTACCAATGTCTTACAGTTTTTAGGGTACAGGTCTTTCATCTCCTTGATTAAATTTATTCCTAAGTATTTTCTTAATGCTGTGGCGAATAGAATTGCTTAGTCAGAGTAATTAGCAATAATTAGTAATTACCTATGGTCATGGAACAGGTTTGAGATCTGGAGAACAACATTCATCCAACCATCCATCCATTCACTGGACACATACTTTTGTGAGTGAAAACAAATATGATCTCACACATAAGTTATTGACTTACATTAGATGTATTAAAACCCAAACAGGTTGGGAAGGTAAGGAATCACTATCATGTTCAAAATTCTTCTCTAGCTCTGCCTAGAGACAGAATGAAATAGAAAATCTGCTGCTTAGCACAAAAGGCCATTGTGTCTGCTGCTTTCACCTCTGGCCTAGTTTTGCCCTTTTCTACACCTCACCCCTTCTTCCCACCTCCAAGCCCAGACTTTTCCTCTTCACCCTTACTGTTCTGCAGTTTCTAGAATTTGCCACACATGTGGTGTTTCCTTTGCCCTGACTGCCCTCTCTCCTGGCTGACCTGGGGGCATTTGATTTTTCCTCCCAGGCCCCCACTCCACTTTGTTTCTATTCCACCGAGGAAAACATCTCCATGTACTTCTCTGAGTGATTTTGTCTTCACTGAATTCTGAGCCCCCTTTAGAGCTGGGACCAATTCTTCTTGTTTCTCTAGAGGCCTCACAGACTGTGTATCGCATATGGACAGCACCTCATAAATACGTATTGAATAAATGCATTTTAATGAATGAATGAGGCCACTTAATACTATATTTCAATATAGACACAGGATAAAATTTATTAAATGAAGCCTATTGTAGAAAAAAAAAAAACCCCACAATTCATGGAAGACATGTGCTGAAAAAAGAGGATTTAGTTAGAGAGTTATGTAAGAATCATATGCCACATTTTGATCCAGAATGTTTTAAAGAACATTTAAAAAAAAAAAAAAAAAGCAAAACAGCAAAACTTTTCCTTCAAATCAAATGCCACTAAGAAGTGTAAACAAATGAGGTCAAAGAATGCAAGCTTCTTCAAATGCATGTAGGTGAGACCATTCTAGGGTTCCAGAGAGCTTTCTACCAAGAAAAGCAAATGAGAGATGTACTGCCAAAGGTACAGAATATTAAGATCTTACTTTTACATGGAAATTTTCAGTTTATAAATTGGGTTGACATTGTCTTACTTGAGCCTGACAATAACATTGTTGCAGTAGGCAGGCTGCGTAGATACGATCCCAATTAACTAAATCAAAGAAGGCTTAAGGGACTTGCCCAAGTCTTGCCAAGAATTGTCCTCACTGATGTTATATATTGTAGCCACTCATTAGAACCAGATCGAGGACTCTATATAACTTATCCTCTAGTGTAGAGTTGCCATTTGAAAACACACACACGTCATTGTAACTCTCAAAAACTCTCAGAGAAATACCTCAAGCATAGTTGCATATCCTCTGGGCTTCCTGCTCTTTATTCTTTGCCCTATTGGTGTGGCATGTGCCAAAAGCAGAAGTGGCTTCACCCTTTCAGATATTTGGCATAATCAAATTAAGAGATGATGTCATCTCTTGCTATGAGCTTTTAAGGAAGCAATATTGGATTTTCCTCACTGAATAATCCATTTGTTCATTCTTCTACCCTTAGTGACTATTCTTCCTTCTGTACATTTATAGCTAAATGTTTTCCCCTTTGGCAGGGGTGTTAGGTTCTGGCACTATGTCAGTCCAGACTGCCATAGCAATACTAGTTCAGCAGGTGCCTCCTGCTCTGTCCACTTCTGTTCATGGAGAGTCAGGATGAAACTAGTGGGCTATCGTGACTCCTCGGTAATAGAGCCGCACTGACTGCCAACCCAGTTTTGCCAGATGGGATAAAGGCACAGTTCACCTCATGAGGCCCTAGGAATTCTGACATAAGTTTTAAAAGGTAGAGATCCAATTTCTCAGCTAGAGACCATTCCCTCGTTCCAGTACCCACAGTGACAGCCCTGGTTAACTACTGTATCTGGTAGGAAGAAAAAGTTGAAGGGCTGTGGGGGAAATGAGACAAGTATTGTTAAAATCCAGTATCTTCCCCATGGGGGAAGGATTGTACAGTATCCTCTCCCATCTCCTCTTCCTCAGATCCTTTAGAACAACTGAGGGATCCATCTAATGGGGGATGCTCTCCCAGCCCTCCCTCATACTGAGTGTGAGCTCACTTGGGAATGTGTGTGAGCCTGCCCTTCGTATCTTTCGTTTCCCTTGAGTTTAGGAACCTGGCATGAAAGAGGTCAACCAGACAACAGATATTTCAGTTATCCTTTCTAATTCTCTATCAAACCATTGCTTGAAGAATGACATTTCTTTGCCCATTGTCGGACATTTATGGGCAATAAAGTGTGCTTCTTGCTCTGAAGAAATGTGACTCGATCCAAAATGGTGCAGTATTTTCTGTTCCAGTCCTTCTATATAACCCTGAGGATCTGCATCTACCACTGGGTAAGCAAAGCCCGGTTCAGAATAAGTGTCTGTTCCTGTCAGAGTCCATTTGTAGCCTCCAGGGACCGCTGGCTTTGGTCTAACTTGACACTTAAGGTGCTGGGCCTTCCCCCAGCAGCATGTGCACCATCACTGTCTGTTCTGTGGTCTCTGTCTTGTTGTGAGACAGAACAGTTCTTATCGGCATTTTGTGCCTTGGAAGATTATTTAGATCCAGTCCACCTGTGCATTGCTGAAAGTCCCCAAAGTCCACTCATTTTATAAATGCAGGTAACTACCTCAAGGGAGCACACTGGAATATGTGCTTCCTGGGTCCCATCACCTGCTCAGCTTAGAAAAGATTTTCTGATTGGGCATCTCCATATCCTACGTTAATGCATCCCTTGTATTCTCGATGTCTGAAAGGGTCTCGTTCTGCCAGAGGAAAGAACTGAAAATAGATCAGCCTTTTTTTGAGAGACTGGATACTTCCTGTGTCATACTTTTAAAGGTCCCCTAAGCAACAGCACCTGTAATTATAAATTTTACTCACTATGGATTACATGAAATTGTAGCAAGGTGAGATACAAGGGCGCCTGGGTGGCTCAGTCAGTCAAGGACCCAACTCTTGGTTTTGGCTCAGGTCATGATCTCGTGGTCATGAGATCAAATCCCATGTTGGACTCCATGCTTAGTGCAGAGTCTGCTTGAGATTCTCTCCTTTTCCCTCTCCCTCCTCTTCTGCTCCTCTCCCCTGTCCCCGCTTCTGTGCTCACTCTGTTTCTAAAATATATAAAATCTTAAAAAAAAAAAATGTAGCAAGGTAGTTCTCAAACTATCAAAATCACGGGCAGAGATTCTGATTCAGTAGGTGTCCAGTGCAAACAGGATTTGCAAGTCTAAGTTCCCAGGGGATGTTGATGATGCTGGACTGCAGACCGCTCTTTGAGAACCATTATCGCACAAGATTTTAGAAATCATCTGTTTATCTCTTTCCCTGCTGGAAGGTAAGCTTTTCAATCGCAGGAACAGTTTTCTTCATCAAGATGTTCCCATAACCTAACAGAGCATCTAGGAAAAAATAAATATTTATTGATTTAATGAATAGTAATGATGTTTCTTGCATTATGCTACTGTATTTATATTGCTTCTATTGGTAAAATCACCTACATATTTGAGGATGGTAATATGATTTTATTTTTCATACATGTAGTGTTAGTCTTTTATCATTACTTAGTATAAATATTAATAATAGAACATTATATTATTATATTTTAATAATTTCAACATGATATATTGCTAATAGTCTTTGCAAAAACATTTTTGCTATATCACTAGAAATATGTGTGTGCATGTGCTGGGATTAGAAGAATACTATTTTTCTTCTTTATATGTGAATTGATGATATAAAAATGTTACATGAAATATTTGGCAGCTGTATACCTTGCAGGCAAAATTAATGAAAAAGAAAAATTTATAGAATCTAGGCTAATTTGAAAGTGTGATGAAACATGTCCTCACAAATTAAAGTTTGGAGAATGGTAGAAAGTACAAAGATGCATTGATAGTCTTTCTGAAGATCTTCCCCCCATTCTGTCTTCTGTTCATTAATTGTTAAATTAATATTCATTTGGATTCTGATTGGCCTTTTTAATGCCAGGTTCCCAAACTCAAGTGGAACTAAAGGCAAACTACCTTAATTTTCCCTCTTTTACATCACTCTTTAAGTTTTTAGACCAGCACTGCTAATTCTGAGAAATTAGCAAACCAACTTACCCTGGGCCATGATTTAGTCCAATCTAATTAGCTAAGTGAGACCCAACCTCAGTGTTGCTCATCTTACTTTGAATATGTAATTTGGAGGGCCAATGAAGGCAAAAATGCAGGATTCCTGTGTGCAGTAATGAGAAACTGTGGCAACTAGGATTATTTAACCTTGCAAAACAGAACTTAAGTAAATATAATTAAGTTAAAATTTAATTAAATTAAAAATTCAATAAAATTATAAAAGATATAACAAAAGTTGATTAGTCTCTTCTTTTTTATTTCTTCAGTAGACACCACGATTCATGACCCTGAGCTCTAGTCCTGAGCTGAGATCAAGAGCCACCCAAGCACCCCAGATTAGTCTCTTGTTTGAACCAACCCAATAACATATTGAAAATAGTCACTGGAGGATATTAATAGTCTATACATTTAAAACCAATAAAAAGAGACACATCTGTGTCAATATAGCACAAAATCAAACTAGGAATTCTTAACCACTGAACATTTAGTGTTAAAGTCTACAGTTAGATTTTTTCTAAGATTATTTATTTATTTGAGAGAGAGAGAAAGAGAGAGAGAGGGCATGAGAGTGAGATCATGAGCAGGGGGAGGGGTAGAGGGAGAAACAGACTCCCTGCTGAGCAGGACTTGACCCCAGAACCCTGAGATCATGACCTGAGCCAGAAGCTTAACTGACTGAGCCACCCAGGCACCCATACAGTTTAATTTTTTAAATGACTTTAAACATTATTTTTAGTTTGAATTAAAAACTCACAACAGACTTAACACTAGTATTTAAAGGGTATGTGTTAAGTTTTGTCAATTCGAAAGAACTAGTTACTAAACTGAAGATATTATGGCTTTTTGATAATTTTACCTGAGGTGGAAATACCAGTCATTACTGATAGATAAAAGCAATGTGAATGTGAAATATCTTGTATGTGTCGTATTTGAGGAGATATTTACCAAAAAAGTCAAAACAAAAACTCCTGATATTTCAAAATATTTCTTTCATTCTTGCTGGGTCTCCGCTATTTACAACTGATTTCACTAGGTAATTATAATCTCAGAAAATGAAAACCATCCCAGAATTGACAGGTGTTTGGCAATCTGGTCCTAGTCAAAACAGTGAAGTAGGTGCAGTTTTTCTTTGGGGCTGGCCCACTTCCCCATGGTGTCTAATGCAGTAGCCTCATTCTGTTTCAGGGTTTCCCATGTATGGAACAGGCTCCCAGATCCTGCAGGGACCAGATCTCTAACAGGTGACGATTTGCTAATCCTGTGAAGTAAACTGCTGATGTGCGTAGTTCCTGCCAGTTGGGTAAGGTGCTGGAGAATGACTTCCTGATGCACTTAGTGAAAACTGCAGGCTCTGAGGTTTGTAGGAACCTACAACAAACAGGGGTGACTTTCCATATGGTGCAGGAATTCCCCCCCATCCCCCCCCCCGCCCAAGTACCTCAGTAACAGTTCAGTAATGGGAAGTCCACTTCTTCACCAGGTGGGGCAGTTTGAGATGGTAGAAAGTTCTGTTTTATATTAAGCCCAACCAAGAAGGGTCAGGGTGTCAGGAAAGAACGTTAACTTTGGAGAAGATCCAAGGCCAAATTCCAGTATGACCATTCACTAGCTGTGTGAATCTGAGTGTGTTTTTTTCACTTCATGGCTCTAATTGCTCTGATAAAAAGGACTAAAAGAGGGGTGTCTGGGTGGCTCAGTGGGTTAAAGCCTCTGCTTTCAGCTCAGGTCATGATCTTGGGGTCCTGGGATCGAGCCCCGCATCAGGCTCTCTGCTTGGCGGAGGGCCTGCTTCCCCCTCGCCCCCTGCCTGCTGCTCTGCCTACTTGTGATCTCTCTCTCTGTCAAATAAATAAACAGATAAAATCTTTAAAAAAAAAAAAGGACTAAAAGAAAGAAATCTCAAAAGAATCATGACAATATTAAATATTTGTAAAACAGCAGACAGTCTGGGGACATAGAGAAGACCCAATACATATTAACTTTATCTTCTCTCTTATTATTCCTAGTATAGTTCTTCCTATGTGTGAGACGAATGTGATAACGACTACACTACGAACACAGTTCTTCCTCTGGGAAACATAAAATTTATCTGTTCCTTTTTTTAAAAAAATATTTTATTTATTTATTTGACAGAGAGAGTTCACAAGCAGGCAGAGAGGCAGGCGGGGGGGGGGCGGGGGGAAGCAGGCTCCCCGCTGAGCAGAGAGCCCGATGCGGGGCTCGATGCCAGGACCCTGAGATCATGACCTGAGCTGAAGGCTGTTCTGGTCCTTTTATTTTTTGACAACTTTCCCAATGTCTAAACCTAGGTGTCAGGCTTCTCCTTGGACCATCTTCTTGCGTGCTCCAATATCACCATTTCTTTCATCCAGTCCTTATATGGCATCTTCTTCCGACCCTTCACTATCTTTTGTATAAGTGTGGTCTCTACTTTATAAATATCTTTATAGAATTATGGTGCCTACAGTTCAGCATGGTTCTATTAAAAAATGAGTTAAGCAAAATAATTTTTGAAATGTTAACTTGTTTTCCCTTCCCTATACCATCTCATCCTCTCAGTCCCTTTGCTGTGCTTCGTAGCACCTTATTGTTATTTGAAAGTATTTTCTTCATTAGTTAGCTAATTAATTAACTCAACAAGTATATGTGTGCGATTATTTCTCTCTCCTATTTGAATGTAAGTTGCATGACAGCAGGGCTCTAGTCTGCCTTCCTCATCCTTACCCACCACTGGGAGAATTTTCCTCCAACCGCCAACTCCAGTAGACAGACACAAGGGAAGTTTCCCGTGTCTTCACACACCACAGGAAAGCATAGTTGTGGATGTGTCTTTTGTGAGATGGTGACTGCAAAACAAACCAGAACAAAACCATTGAAGAAAAGTACTTTTTAATTTAATGAGGTCGTCATCGTTGAAGGTATTAAGGGGATAATTAGGTATATAACAGTCTATGAGATTCTAAACTATCAGTTAAAATATTTTTGTTATTTGTTATATTAAAGCCAGTATCAGGATTAAAAAATTACATCAACTTCAGTGAAAATGTCTTCAGCTGAATCTGGTATTAATCTGTTCTTTTGTTACACATAGAAATAAAAGCTCCCAGGATGCCTGGGTGGCTCAGTCAGTTAAGCATCTGCCTTCAACTCAGGTCATGATCCTAAGGTCCTGGGATTGAACCCCATGTCAGGCTCCCTGCTCAGTGGGGAATCTACTTCTCCCTCTCCTTCTGCTGCTCCCCCTGCTCTCTCTCTCTCTCAAACAAATAAAATCTTTTTAAAAAAGATATAAAAGCTCCCAATCAAATATTAGTCATACAATAAAACAATTTATACCATCAAAAAAAAAAAAAAAAAAAAGGAAAGAAAGAAAGAAACCCAAAGGAGTGACCTTAAAGTATTGACTAAAGAATATATGTTTTTGGGAAGGAATCATCTGACAATATCATGTTTTCCACTTTTGCAAATTAGATGGGCTTTGTGACTCATCGGATTAATGGAGAAAGGAAATAAAAGGTAAACTTTGTACAGTAGCAATATGTACTAGAATGTCAATTTCGGATTTACAATTGCAAAAGAAAAGTGAAGATACTTCATATATTTGTTGAGCAGGTGAGGAATTCAGTAAATGTATGGCATCCAAATTATGAAATGTTGGACAACAGCTGAAAAAAATGTGGAAGATATATAAGGAAAGTGTAAAATATATAATTATTAAAAAATAATATTGGAAGAATGAGCATAGAATTATGAATACATGAAAATGATATTTCTGTGTGTGCATATATGTGTTCAATATTTAAAGGGGTACTAGAAGAATAGGCAAAGTGCAATTGGGTTTTCATAAAATATTTCTATGTGTATGTGTGTTGGTCCTTAGCAACAGGACTGAATGGGCATACAACAGAATTTTAACATATGTTGCTTTCAGATGGGAACTCAGAATGGGGAAGTAAGAGGCAACTTTGATCTTTTATGCCTTTTGCTTAAATATTTTCCAGTAAGGATATATGCATGAATTGTTACATAAGTAAAAGGAATAGTTGAGATAAAGCAAAATGAAGCCAGTAAAATGGAGTTTTTATAGTGATGAAAAATAATAATTTACCTGTTGGTTAAAAACATTAGTTACTGATATGAAAGCTATGCTATTAAATACAGAGCTCTATATTGAAATGATTTGTTCTTTTTAAAGATTTATTCATTTCTTTGAGAGAGAGAGTGAGAGAGTGGGGAGGGGCAGAGAGAAACCCCAGCAGACACAGGGCTCCATCTCAGACTCTGAGATCACCACCTGAGCAGAAACCGAGTTGGCTGCTTAACCAACAGCACCACCCAGGTGTCCCTATATTGAAATGATTTAAAATCCAGGCTTTCTTCTCTTCTAGGTTCGAATCTAAGACAGTCAGCTGTATGACCTTGGCCAAGATTTGTGTATATAATAAATCCCTACTGATGGCATCTTACAAAATAATAATAAGTAACAGAGGTGAGATGCTTAGTGGAGTTTCTGATACACTGAATAAATTTTTAAAAAATATTAGCCATTATTCTTATTCCTTGGAAATTAAAATTATAAAACTAAATCAAAAGGATTTGCTTTAACCATGTCTGGATACACTTTTAATGATGTATTTTTAATCTAAATCCACATTATTTTTGTAGTGGGTCAACAACGGTGCCAGATATCTGACTATGTGAAAATTATATATTCAAGATGATGTGTTTGTGAAATCCCCTCTCATTTTAGCAACTGTCTGAGTATTAGGTAGTTCTATACATTATAGACAAAATATGGGAGTGAAGCATATGGTCTGCTTTGGAGACTACTGACTTTGCAGCAGAACAAATTTCATCAGTTGCTTCCATGCATTTTTATAGACGTGCAACATATTTTTTCTAAGAGTGCAGCTCTAGAGAAGGGTCACTGGCCAGTGAAACCAATACTCATTATGAGTTTTTCTTGTCAGCTTTATGAGAGAAACAGCTGACACCCAGACGGTAGCCAGCAGTCCATCACCTGGGTATCTAACTGAACATTAGGCAGAAGTATTCAAGGATGTATTTTGTGGGCATAGCATTTCCATCACTCCTGGAGAAGCAACTGCTGAAAGACCATTTTGGCTGAAGATAATCAGAAAACCAAATATGAACATATTTTTGATTCAGGAAAGAGAAAACCACAAGTGATGACAGATATTGGAAGGAGAGATTGTTGAAGCAAGTGAAACAGAAGGGACTTGAGAGCAGATCTAGAGCTCTTCACTTGTACAGTAACTTAAAAAACTAAATAATTAAAAGTTATTAAGATAAACATGTTTTTGTTTATGCAAAAATTTCTTTCCATCTAAAGGTTGTAATCTTTGTAAAAGTCCCTCTCACTGGCAATAAAAAATATCTGTTTACTATTGCCACTGCAGACTAAAGAAACCATCGTTCTGTTATAAAATTAAAGGAAATGTGTATGTATTAACACTTCATTTCTCTTACTGTGGTTTCCCCGGCCATTATTTTAAAACCTATATTTTTTTAAATTGGTAAATGTAGAGCCTTTTAATTAACTAATGTTTAGAAGTAGGAAAGCATAAGTCTTTCTGAGGGATGCTAGATTCTGATCAGGGGAATATACCCAAATTGACCTGCATTTCTTTTTCAGGATGTAGAAGATATTTGAAATGTATGCCTCTGGAAAAGGCACAGATTTGAAATAGAACATCTGCTAAGCCCTTGTTTTCTTCTAATCAGTAGTTTCTGATTGAGAAAATTACACACACACAATATGTATGTATTATGTGTTAAAAATATTCAAGATAATTTATTTTTACTTATCCATATTGAATTTAGTTTCCAGATTTTTTAGTTGTTTGAAATACAGGCAAGTTTGTTATCTTGAGATACTTATTTTATATTCCACCAAAGTAAAAACTTATTTGGAATGATGCTGTTTAATTCCAATAAAAACCTTGTCATTCAGTTTTACTGTTTTATATTTGTTACAATTATACAAATATACAATAGAACTGCTGCAGTGTCTTGCAGTCTCTGATACAGTATCTTAATCATACGCAACATTCAATAAATGTTTGCTGAATTATAAGCATAAGGAACTGTGGTACATTTAAGCTGGTTTTATGCTATTCTATTAATTTCATTTTTCATGTAATTCTTATAATAGATAATTATTGCTAGAATGTTATTTCCATCAGTAGACAAAACTGAAATGACCCTGTGTTCTGCTAGTCCCTGTCTCCTTCCTACACAAATAAATACTATTTATAGAATCTAAATTAAGGACCCACATTTTCAAGAAAATTCTGTATCATGAAGAATGACACAGGTGCTATGGCAAGAGATGTTGTTCCCTACCTACACTTGTAAATTTCCTTCTATAATACAGTTCTTTTCAAGTCAGAAAATTAGATTGAATGGTAGAGCCCAGGACCTCCAACTTTGAGCTCATCATCCCATCTAGGACAACCTGGTGAATTCCTTAAATGCCAGGATAGGGAATGAGGATGTCGTATAACTTACTTACATGTCCTAGGCCATGGAGAGCTTTATAAATTAAAATGAACACCTCGAATGACTGTTGGAAGCCAGAGCTATGCACAGAGCATCCGTATAATGTGTTCTGTGTGGTTGGCATTGCTAAACAGACAAGCTGTCACATTCTGTACTAGCTGAATATTCTAGGGGCTTTTTCTCTGTCAACCAAGGTAGAGGACATGGCAGTAGTCAAACCTTGAGGTGACAAAAACCTAAAGTAGTGTGGTGAGCCCTGTATTACAGAGGGAAATTTACAAGTGTAGGTGGGGAGCAGGATCTCTTGCCGCAGCACCTATATCATAATCCAAATGCATCCTTGGACTGAGAACACTATTAAAATAAAGGCACACTGTAATACAGGGATTACATCCAGTAAATCTAGATCTTACATACACACAAATCTCTAGAAAGGGTCATTTTACATATTTATAAATAAAATAAAAACAAGTGTTTCTTATGCTGCAATCATTAGTGGAAGAACTGAATAACATATTTGAAACCCAACAAATAATGTTATTATGAATTTAATAGACTACATGAATATATTTCAATTTCCTAAAAAAGGAATAATAGTAAATTTTAGTTACTTAGACAAAAATTAGTTTTTATTGTTTATTCTAAAGAGAGAACAAATAATTTGTTTTTAATTTTTATAAATTATAAGCAAAGAAAGAATGATAGTCCTTAGATGGCCCATGTATGGTTTTTAAGAATATTATCTATGAATTATGGCTATTTGGTGCCACCTAGTGGCAGAGGGCTTTTAAAATCCGTTTACGTTATCTCGACTTTTAGAAAATTTGTAATGAAAAATAATTTATGGATGCCTGGCTCGTCCCCTAAAAGATATAAAAATTAAGACAAAATTTATTTGGCACTCATAGACATTAACTAAGATTGTCTCTTATCCTCAACACTAGGAAGACATTTGGTTTGACTGAAAAAATGCTTTATGACTAAAAGAGATCTAGGGTTGACAGAGGGTTTATTCTATTTTTTATTTTTTTGTTGGGTGGGTTTGGTTTCCAAGGTCTGGGCTATATATCCAGGATTTGCATAAGCTTAGAGATGATATGTCATCTCAGAATTAATTATCATTAACTATAGTATTACCAATATAATGAAAGATATAATCATATCATTTTGTGGGCAAAGTGAAAACTTATAGCATATAGAAGGTTTAAAGGTTTTTTATTTATTTATTTGACAGACAGAGATCACAAGTAGGCAGAGAGGCAGGCAGAGAGGAAGGGAAGCAGGCTTCCCGCTGAGCAGAGAGCCCAACTTGGGGTTCGATCCCAGGACCCTGGGATCATGTCCTGAGCTGAAGGCAGAGGCTTTAACCCACTGAGCCATCCAGGCACCCCAGAAGGCTTAAAAGTGCCAGATACATTTTTTCAGAATTCAGGAATGATGGCGATTTCAATTTTAGTGGTCACATCAACATAGTCTCCTGCCCAAGCACCTTTTTACAGAAAACCTATTCTATTCACAACATCCAGAGGGAGGAGACGCACAAACCAATCCTTGGGGGTATGGTTGATTGGACCTGAATGGGCACTGGGAAGATAACTGAAATCTTCTGATTCTCTCTTGTGATCATTTGGGATGGGGACACTGAGGGACTTAAGCGAATGAAAGGTAAGGCTTTAAGATGAAGATTCACGATAAGCCAAAGATGATGCCAATACAGTGGAATATTTTCAAGGGCGCCCTTGAAAGTAGGATAGGAGAACTATAAGCAGGGAAAATCAGAGATGAGGGACCCTATATGTTACAAGAGAAAAAAAAGATCTTAATTTTTGACTTGTAGTTCCAGCCTTCCCATACCCGAGGTTTTACTTTTTTTTTTTTTTTGTCCTTTCTTGTCTCTGATAATACCTTCAAATAACTTCCTTCTTACTTGACCTAAGAGTTTTTGATCCTTTCGACCAAATGATCCCAAACTATAAAGTTATGTTCCAAGTTTGGTGAAATATATTTCATCAGATGGGAATGATGTCTTTCCTGAAATATCTGTGAATATCAGATACCACCAGGAAATCATGGAACATTTGAGTGAAATTCTAATTTTATACTCAATCTCTACATCTTTAACTGTGGTATTGATAGTATTTTAAGACATGTAGCTTGTAGGAGTGGTAGTGGGTGAGTGTAAACACCGCTATTGCTGACAATTGACCTTGTCCAGGAACCCTTGGCTAGGTTGTGTTTGTATGGAGGTGGGGGTTAGGGTTTTATGAAACATGAAGTGTGAAAGACTTTCTCTAGTCTTTTCTAGTCTTGAAAAATGTTGCTGTTGAAAGTGGAGAAGAAAGAGGCTTGTAGGACATCCCCTGAGGACAGAGGGGCAGTTAAAGCCCTGCTTTTTGAAAGCCATGCTGGGGGAGGGGAAGGGGCAGAGCAACCAGGACCCAGGTAGGAAATAGCTGTGTAATAATCGTCATAGCATAGCCATACGGAGTCTCCTGCCTCCATCAGGCCTCAAAAGGAGCAGCAGAGGGCTCTGAGGTGTGCAGGGCCATGTGGCCAGGCCAAAAGACCCGTGCTGATAACCAGGGCCAAATGGACTCGACTCTGCTTTCCTTGCTCCTGTAGAAGAACCTAGAACAGGTCACTACCCCAGAAGGATTCCAGGAAGGGCAGAGTTTCTGTTTTCAAGATCTAAGCAGAATGGGGGCGGGGGCTAGATATGAAGTTTTTATGTAAAACAAAAACTCTTGGATTCCTCTGTGTATGAACACAGATCCCACAATATAATTCTAAAATCTAAAGTGCTCCACTCCTATTTCACAGTGACCAACATTTACTGTAATTTCACAAACATGTTAAGGGGTATCTTCAAACACTAGCTGCTTTAGCATCAAACAAGTGTAGATTAAATAAATATAGATTCCCAGATTGCATCCCAGACGTACCACTTCCCCAGAGTAGGGGCCTAGGGGAAATTGTTTAAAAGAAGTGCTCCAGATTTTCTGAATTGTAACCAGCTTGGGAACCAACATGCTAGCTGAGTGTAGCCTTTAAAAATCACTGCATGGTTAAATCAGTCTTTACTATTTAAAGCTTTTTTGGTTAACTATAGTTCATTTGGAGGACTTTTTATACAAGAGAAGAAAAATTCTTATTTTTGGCAAATTTACTTTAAAATCACTGTGTAAGTCATGCATTCATAATCTCAATTATTCTGGGTAACAATTATATGGGTACACGGACTCCTTGACATAAAACACTTTCTGAACTACAGAAAAACTATTTGAGACATTAAACAGAGCAGATGTAGGTCTCTCCTTACTTGTGAGCTTTTCCTTCCAACCTGTAATTGATCTTGTCCTGACCTTGAGATTTGTTGGCAGGAAAGACAGGGTGTTATCCATAGTTCTAGCGCCTCCCACTGCTTACCTTTCAATGTTGTGGGTAAGAATTGGATGACACAAATGATTTGAGGGCTACTAGTGGATCAAGCTTATCTTTGATAAAGTTTTCCCCAGAAGGGCACAAGTTAGGAAAAGAAAGATGGAGAAAAGAAAATAAACTATTATTCCTCCTCCCCCATTAGCAAAACTACTGGTTCATGGAATAAAAACTAAAAATAGAGCATAAGAACATTTTCAGGAGCAAGGGACAGGAGTGGTCGGTCCCAATATGAGTATACCCTGCCCGGATGGGTGCTTCCTGCTAGCAGTGGTCTCAGGGTGCATCCCTCGTAGCACAGGCACAATGCAAGACTGACTTAATACAGAACATAGATGACAAATGGGGACAGAATTTAGTCTTTCAGTGTCTTGTTTCTAACTACAGGGCTTCTCACACTGTATTTATAATATCTATAGGATATTATAGGAGCTCCCAGGAGAACTCACTTCCCTTTGCCTGAGATAAGAAGAAAGTACCAGTCATTCTGGGACTCCACCCTGCTTCCAAAACTCATCCAACTACCTTTGCTTGCTTTTATGTGTGACAGTGTAGTTCATGTTCACATCATTTTATTGAGAATCTAGTCATTATCTAGGCACTTGAGATACAAAGATGAAAAATCCAGTTTCTGGGGTGCCTGGGTAGCTCAGTCGGTTAAGCATCTACCTTTGACTCAGGTCACGATCTCAAGGTCATGGATTGAGCCCTACCTCGGACTCCCTGCTCAGCGGGGTGTTTGCTTCTCCCACTCCCTCTGCCTGCCACTACCCCCTGCTTGGGCTCTCTCTCTTTCTCTGCCAAATAAATAAATAAAATCTTTAAAAAAAAAGATAAAAGAAAAATCCATTTTTGTCTTCAAAACAAACATCAAAAAAGTCTCCATTATAGCTTCATGCATACCACGCCAAGTATGCAAAGTATAGTACGCAAAGTATAGCAAAAGGCCACTAAGCTAACTTGAGATCTTTGGGAAATTCTTTGGAGAGGATGCCAAAGAGAAGTGAGTTTTGGAATTTATCTGGAAGAGAATGGGAGATGGACCTACATAAGTCGTGTATAGGACATGGGTCTATGCAAGGCGCAGGGTGGAATTCTGACCCTGTGCTATCTAGGGGAGGGACACCCAAGCCAGTGCAGGTGACAAATGATGAGGGCTCAAGGCACTGGTAATGAAAATGGAAAGATGGATCTGAAAACAATTTAGAAGGCAAAACTGGTAGACCTTACCAGTTGGTCGGGTATTGGGGGGAGGGAGAAACTCTTAGAATGTCTTCGGATTCTCCTTATGGAGACAGGAAATACATAAGGACAAAGGGGAGATTTAAGGCAAAGGCAAGAAGGCACAGTAGATGAATTGCATACAAGGGGCCTAAGGGATATTTATGTGGCTGCAAAAGCAAGGAATTGGATACAGAGGTCTAAAGTTCCACATAGATGTCAGGGCTTCAGAGATTTTAAGCCTATGTAAAAAAACATGAGAGAATGAGTTCATTAAAAAAAGTTTAGAATGAGAAAAGCTGTGGGAAAAGGGGCAATGCCTCAGTTTGCAGGAAAGTAGCTGTGGGGTAAGAGGTCACACCCCTGCCTGCAAGTGTAATTCAGTATTCTCTTGGTCACTGTTGGATGCCTGGTCTTTGTCTGTACTTGGTCATTGTCTGTCGGCTTCTCCTGAACTCACTGGTCTCCAGGCACCCTGGTGTTGCCTGGACTGGTCTAGACTTCTAGACTCCTGGACGGAGTCTTGGCTTTGTTTGACTCCACAGCACCATAATTCTTTACTTATCCAACCACTGGCTTCAGTTCAGTCTGAGGACTTTCTAGATGAGGGTGGAATTCCCACCCAGGCTTCCCTAAAAAACACAGGAAAGACACATGGTGGACTGCAGTGTTTTATAAATTTCTTTTTAACCTGTGGGATCAGTGATTCAAATGAGCTCTAATAGACGAGCAATCCGTCAGGGCTGTCGCCGCAGCCCCATGCGTCTCAGAACTGGTACGGGGTAAACAGCAAGCACTTTCCCAAAACAAGGGTTTAAACCCTGATTCGGTGGCTCAGAGGTTATTTTTCTTTGGACAGACTGCTCAGTTTTTCTGAGCCTTGTAGTCCTCGGCTATAAAACATAGTTACTACGTGGTTTGTTAGCATCAGGTGAGATAATGTGTCAGTGCAAAGCTCAAAGGGCATGGGAGTCTCAATAAATGTTAATTTTCTTCCTTTCACCATATGTAGGCCCCGGTTGGACAATTTATGGAATCAAAACAAAATCATAGAGTCTTACAGCGGAAAGGTTTGAGAGTTTTCTAGTTCACACTCCCCAGGGCACTCTGGCCAAAATGTCCACATCAGATGGTCATTTAGTAACTGCCTGAAGATTACAGAGAGGGGGAGATTTGTGCATGTGTGTGAGGGATTCTGTTTTACTGAGGTATACCTTAGACTGAGTCCGATAGCTGATCCTTTATTCTAAATTTTATTTTTCAGAACAACACATTTAGTAATGGTTGTTGGTCAAGTTTTAAAGCCAGATTGCCAAGTACTGTCTACACTGTGATCCCCTTCTGATTAAGTCATACAAACATACTCACATATGTATGAATGCATGTATATGGACATCTATAGGATTTACATAAAAATTTACTACTGACTGTGCATTATATTATAGAAACATTTTTCTTGATAAAAAATTCTATATTAAATGCTTTGGCTCCTCTAATTAGCATGTGCTTTCAAAAATATGATCTTTTTACCCCCTTTTTTTTTTTTGCTTTTGAGCCTCATAACTATTTTTAAAGATGGGGAGAGGAGAAGGGAGTTGAGGGAAATTGGAGGGAGAGATGAACCATGAGAGACTATGGACTCTGAAAAACAATCTGAGGGTTTTGAAGGGGCGGGGGGCAGGAGGTTGGGGGAGCCTGGTGGTGGGTATTGTGGAGGGCACGTATTGCATGGAGCACTGGGTGTGGTGCATAAACAATGAATTCTGTTACACTGAAAAGAAATTAAATAAAAAAATGTAAAAAAAAAAAGACAGGGTAGATGTTCTTTTCATTCTGCACCAGCACACACACACACATGTACATGTGTGTGGACACACACATACACACACACCTGGAATCAGAGGGATGGATTAATTTTCTGGGAGTGATTTTCTGAGGTGTATTGGGAATGGTGGGACAGAAATTAACCTCAGATTTTCTAACTTTTTTCCTACCACACCTCTTTTGTTTGTTTTTGTCTGTTTTTAGTCTAAATGTCCTGGTTCCCTCAGCATTATCACTTTTGACATAACACTCAGACTTCTTATCATTCAGGTCATTCTCTGAATGCATTCCCAATTGTTAATTTTCTAATTAAAATGAGGTATATAGAAGTGTGTGTAATATTCAGGTGTAATCTGAAAACCACATAATGGAGCATATTACCTTCCTTGATTAGGATATTATACATTTATTAAACCAAGATATAACACTGTTATTAAATATGCATGCATTTCAGCTGATTTTAAAATAGTATTTTATATTTCCACTATGAATATAATATATGTTCACTGGAGGACATTTGGTAAGTGCAGCAAAAGAATTTTTAAAAAATCACTCATATATCACCCATTATTTTTCTACCCAAAAACAACTTCTCTGAATCTTTTATGTCTTTTCCTACCAGAAAGGAAGCTGTTTGGGGGCAGGATTTTCATTTATTTTGTTTGATTCTCATTCTGTGCCTAGATTAGTACCTGGAATATATTAGCAGGCATTTAATTAAAATTCACTGAAGGAGTAGATAAAACATTTATGTATATACATTTGTATTATTGAGTATATCATATTTTGTACCTTGCCTTTTTTTAGTTCATATTAAGTTATTGAAAGCTTTTACATTTTTATGTTACAATAAGTTCTATTTCTAACTACCATTATGATTGCATTTGACTGATGGAGTAAATATACTGGCTTTTTTGGACAATTAAGTGCTTTTCACATTTTGTTGCAATGATAAATAATGCTGTTGCAAACATCTCTTTGTACATATTTTTGAGGAATATCTTGTTCAGATTTTACCAAGTGAAATTATTGATTCCAAGATGTGAACAATTCATAATCAACAGTCTTCTCCCCTCCCTCTCTGTTACTCAGAATTTGAGTACATGTTGAATGTGTGGTCGTCTATTGCCATTGGACTTCCCGGTTTTGTTTGTTTGTTTGTTTGTTTTCCACTTCAAACTCTACCTATACACCAATTCACACACATTAGGTGTGTTGTTCAGGCAGGTATGAATCCACGTGACTGCACAGCCCATGACGAACTTTCTTCTCACTGCCTAGTAGCAACTGCTTCTCTCTTCCTGGTCAGAATTAAGAGTCAGTTCCATTTTTTGCTTCTACTACCTTCTGAGAGATGGAACGGTCAGCAAGACAAGTCAAGATTTTGTCTGATGCCCAGCTTTTTAGTATAATGAGATTTCCTGCAGATGTCTTTATAGTGAAAGTGCCCCCATTACGGTTGTAGCTTTTCTCTGTGACAGATTTTTAATCTGTGTTAGGAAAGCGATGTCCGTATCTTTCATCAGACAGGGCAGTCTATCATGGGCTCTTCTACTGTAATCCTTTAGTTTCTCTTTCTTCAGATGGCTTTCATCTTTCCCTGTCCACAGATTTCATTATAGAAGCTATGCTTGTTAAAAATAAAACAGAAACATTTTCCATAAAAACACCAACATAATGCATATTTAGGCCTAATTTTATAGGTTGTACGCAACAACTATGGAAAGCTTAGGAAACAATGAAAATTATAAAGGAGAAACCACCAAGTAACCCATAATCCCATACTTTTAAATATGGGATATATTAACATTTTGCCAAAATTCTTCTAGATTTTTTTTCTTTGTATGAGTACGTGTGTATATGTGTGTCAGAAGAAATTGGAATGGGACTGTATGTTCAACTCTTATCCCAAGATTGTATTCAATATTGTATTATGCGCATTTTCTTTTGGCTTTAGAAACTTTTGGGGGAAAAAAGATTAGTTTAATGATTATGTAAATTTCATCTTGGAAACAGGCTATAGCTAATTTAATCATGTTTCTGTATTTTTTTCATTTGTTTCAATTTGTCTGTAGTAAAGATCACTCCTCCACAAACATCTTAGTAAGTAAAACTTGATATGCACACTGTGGTGGTTTCCCTCAATGGATTCCTCCATGTGGGATTGCCCAGAGAATGTGCCATCCCTGCTTGAGGCTGTGTCCATGGGATCCTCTATTCCTATACCCTTGAACACTCTTAGCTGCTATAATCTTTGCTCATTTTATAGATGAGACTGAAGTCTTATAGTTTTAATCCTCATTCGACTATTAGTGAGGATAAACTCTCTCATCTTTCATGCCATTTTTCTTCTTCCTTAATTCAAGAATTGTTATTTTTACTGTGTTTGTTCTCCCCATGTAGGAACTCACTGTATCTTTCTGTTCTTCACATCATTTTTTTAACAATTTGATAGTTTTTAAGTTGATTTTTTATGTTACCACATTAATTCATGAATAGTTTCAAAAGTCAAGTTGGATTATAAGGCTTATTGCCACCAACAGCAAACCTCAGCTTCCTCCTGCCCATCGTCAATTCCACTTGATCAGAGCATCCATGTTCATGTTTTTTAGCTGTGTTGCCTCCTGATATCTTCCATGTTCCCAAATCATATACAGAGATAGCTGTTTTTCAGTTCAGACATTACTGACTTGCTAGTATGGAGGTAGCTATCTTATATGCTCCCACCAGTACTTACTTGCTCTCCACCCCACCCTCAAATAGACTTATAACACGATTTTTGGCTAGAATCAGTAGCTGATGTTTTCACTAGTATGACTGTATGTACATAGTGCTCAGCATTGATTACGTTCTTGTACAAGTTGCATTTTCCCATTTTGCTTTTGTTTAGTTTCACATCATTCATCACTAACTTCTCAAATCATCTGGAGCTATAAAGCTCTTGTCTATATGATCAAACACACCAGATAATTTTGTTTTCTTCCTTCTCTTCATGGCATCCTTTGGGAGGCCCTCTGGGTCCTGCTCCAACTTGAACTATCTACCCTCTGGCCCAGCTGCCCGTTGCCCAGAGCTCCTTTTGTCTCCTTCTTGCCTTGGATTCCATGTTTCTTTTCTGACTTACTTCTTTCAGCAGTTTTCAGGAGAAAAGTGGATAGGATATGGAATGTTTGTGATCTTCCATATTGTTTAATTTACTCATATTTGAGAATAGTTTGTATTTTTTAATATAATGCTTATTAGGAACAATATCCCCTCCAAAATTTTTTTAAAGGCCCCATTGTGCTCTAGCTTCTGGGGTTGCTGCTGAGAAATCTGACATGATTCTATTCCTATCTTTCATATTCCATCTGTATTTTCTCTCTACAGGTTAAGTTCTAAAATCTTCATTTTACTCCTAGTGTTCTGATATTTCATCCTTTATTTTTGGTAGGATAAGTCAGCCACCCCCGCAGCTGTTCCTGGCGTTCTGTATCTTTAATGTCTCCAGAAAGTAAATCTGTGTTTGTCCTGATGGAGCAGTCAGCTTCCTTGTGGGGGGGTGGGGAGGTGGGGAGTGGAGAGGGGTGTGTGTGGGGGGTGTAAGGGGGTATTGGTGGAGGGGTTGCTGCAGGGGGGAAGGATGGTTTCTTCTGAATTTTATTCATTCATTTGTTGATTCATTCACTTATTCATTCCTTCATTTTTGTGTTCAATACACACTTATTAAATACTGAAAATGTGGCAAGCATGGTCCCTGGCAATATAGGGAGACATGTTTTCTCCTCTCAAGAAGATTACAGTCTGCTTCCCTTTGCCTTTTATTAGCATTCTGATTATTTTTTCAGTACTTTTACTTAAGTATTACATCCTAATATATATATATGTTTATATACTCATTTTGATTTTACTCCAACCACTTGATGTATCTTATTTTTCTCCGTAATCTGATTTAACAGACATTTATTGGTAGCATACTGTGCATAGTCAGTGCTTGGGGTCTGAGATATACAGGGGAGGAAGGATGAACTCCCCACCTAGACATTGCTCTTTGGTTCTATTTGCCTCTCCTGTGCCCCAGAGGCTGAGAGAACTCTGCAAGAGATTTTTCTTTCCTCCAGGGTCCCTGAAAATGAACAGAGAACAAGACTCTTCTTTTAGATTCATAATTTTGGATGGGGTTTTCTTACCTCAGCTGTTTCCAATGCCCGGACTCCACCTAAAGGGGGTCGTTTATTCCTCCTTTTTCCCTGATCAGATATGGATGGAACATACCAGTGCTGCTCAGGAAGGTGGAATGAAGGATGCACACTATGGAAAAAAACAAAAATCTCCTTAGATAATGTTCAAGAAACTTAAAAAGACAAAAATTTGGCAACTTAGCTCTATTCCACCTTGAGATAATGAAGGTCAGGTTCAGCCATGACAGTGGGCAGTGTCCCAGAGCAAAAATGAGGGGGAAAGTCATTGATCAATGACATTCCACTTTTCTCCCTCAGTCACTCTCTCCACTTCCTGGGCAGCAGAATTGAAAAATGCCTTGTCAATTACGTTACCAGCTCTGACCTCTGAGGTTAACACAACACTACAAACATGTCCCCAATTCTTGCGTTTTCCTCCTTTCCTACATGCATATAAGTTTGGAGGATTCTTGAATTCTTCTTCTTGTCTACCAAAATTTAGAAAGTTTTTGTTTTTTTTTTTTTTCCAGAAAATTCCTCTGGGTATGTGTTTCAAAGGGACATTTGAGTTTGGATGATCTCATACTACAGTTTGTGATTATCTCCAAACCCAAGATTCAGGACAGAATATATTCACTCTCATCACAATTCATACAGTACACATTTAAAATTATTTATTTATATGTCAACATTTTAATTTCTTGTAGTTATTTCTTTTTTATAGGGTTAACAGTTCAGGAAATTTATGATGTCATCCTCCTCTGTAAGTGAATTATATGATTGATTAAATCATAGTCAACATCAACACTCATATTTTTAATACCATTTTTAACTTTAGTTTTCTAAAATTCCTTTTTCATCATGAGTCTATGATGGGTTCATTAGAAAATAACAAGAAAATGCAAAAGGGAGCACAAGTAAATTCCAGTTCACAGTTGTAAACACTGATACATATTTTGCATATTAAGCTAGTGCCAACTTTTGGTGGTAAAATCTCTACAGATTTTGTAAGTTTTTAAACAAGGAAATGCTTTTTGAGTTTTTGAACTTAGTTTAAGATATATTTTTAAAAATGGATTTTATATAATAGTTAAAGAATTTTAAGTAAGGTGAAATAGAATTAGGAGGGATGAGACAACTTCAAAAATTCTTTACAAATTTAAAAAGCACTTGTTATTTTTACTTAATATTTTTAAAGTACCTACTTACACAGTATGATAGTAATGGTTCTGTATGCCATAAAATGTTAAATATCTAAAATGTTACCAGATATGTCATGATTAAACATAGTACAAACATAGGGAAATGACTTTTATTTTGTTTTTGTATTATCTAAAATTTCAGCCAGCTAATCTTATCAGCTGCATTAGGCAGTAGTGTTTGCCCAGAGATTCCCAAACATCAGTGCTGTCATTGGAACTTAACATGGTCATATGACTAAGTGTAGAGTCTATTTTTAAACCGTAAGGTCTGTTTCAGTCCTTCTTTGTGGCTCAATGTATTCTCCCCACACTTACCCATGTTCACTTTGCTTAGAAAGTCCTAGATACTTAATTTCTGCTTCTTTATGGCATTTACTATTCACTTACTCCAGTCATTTTATTTTATTCATTTTTTTAAAAAGATTTTATTTACTTACTTGACAGACAGAGATTACATGTAGGCAGAGAGGCAGGCAGAGAGAGACAGAGAAGCAGGCTCCCTGCTGAGCAGAGAGCCTGACGTGGGACTCGATCCCAGGACCCTGGGATCATGACCTGAGAAAAAGGCAGAGGCTTTAACCCACTGAGCCACCCAGGCACCCACTCCAGTCATTTTAAAGAAGTAAATGTTCTCCAAGAATGAGACCTAAATGTATATTCACTATTTTGTTTCACAGACCCAATTATTTCACACTTCCTTCTTTTCTATGATTCATAACAAATATTATTTCAGTAACCAGAAACATTGACAAATGTGGTCTTAAATGTGGCCCATATTATTTTGAGTCAATAATATCGTTTCCCAGGTTTTCTGGAATCCATGATCGTGATCTGTTTCATCACCACTTCCTTTTCTATGTGATCAAGCTACCACTTTCAATTGTTTTATCTGTTTTTATACACCTTCCGAAAGTCTCAAACCTTCAGTGGTTTGGCAATATTTAGAAATAATCATATTCTACTGATCATTTTATGCCTTCATCAACTTTTCTCAAACTGTTTCCTCAGATTATAGTAACTTGTAAATTTCTGTCTGGTAGCTGCATGTTCATGTGCTCCAGTTGGTGCTTCATTAACACGTTATAATTTTGAGAGTGTTTCCTGGTTGATTATCTTTGGGGAATACCATTACATTTGAGTACCATAGTATGTTGGTTAGGACTCTGGTTGAAAGTAGCAGAAAACCGCTTGATTCAGTTTAAGTGAAACACAGCAGTTTAATTGTGGAGGCAGGATTGTCTCAAGGACAGGAAGGGGCTGTCACTAGAAACGAGTATGGATAAGAACTCAGATCTCTGGCTTTGCTTTTCCCCTTTTGTGACTATTTCTTTTTTCTCTTCTCCTCTTTCTGTTTCTCTGTTGGCTTCTTCTATTTCTTTATTCACAGGGTAGAACTTTGCCAAGCCACATCTCCTGAGTTTTTGAATTCTAATTTCAATCATACATAGGACGGCTCTGTAGTTCTCAATTCTGGCTTCAAATTTCGAGAAGTATCTGACTTGTTCAACTCAGATCAGGTGACACTTCTGATCCAATTAGAAAGCCAGGAGGGCAGGGTCAACGTACAAATATGGATGTTAAGGGCTCATCTTATAAAATATTGACCAGGGCCAAGAAAAAGAATGGGGCATTATGGGTTGAAAACCCAAAGAGTTATGGTAATACACCACAATATAGTGACTTCTGAATCCCCAATTTTAATTTTTTCCATCATATTCAAATGTCACCATTATTTCTTCGAGTCTCCAGGAAATACTTAGATTGTGGTGATAGGTGAAAATAAAATCAACCCTGGTTTTCATTAATTTGTAGAGAAGTTATTCACTTCTTAATTTGAAAGAAAATAATTAACATCAGTTAATATATGTTAAGCATTTAGAATAAAGCCTGACACACGGCAAGCACTCTACAAGTGTTTGCTCTTATTCATATATTTATTCAGTCATTCTGTGTTTCTTCTGTGCCAGAAATTATTCTGAAGTTTGGGGATATAAAGTTGCATAAGACTCTATTTTTTTTTTCGGGGTACCTGGGTGGCTCAGTGGGTTAAGGCCTCTGCCTTCAGCTCAGGTCATGATCTCAGGGTCCTGGGATTGAGCCCCGCATCGCGTTCTCTGCTCGGCAGGGAGCCTGCTTCCCTTCCTCTGTCTCTCGGCCTGCCTCTCTGCCTACTTGTGATCTCTGTCAAATAAATAAAATCTTAAAAAAAAAAAAGACTCTACTTTTTTCTACCTTCAAGGAGTTCAGTTTAAAATACATGTAGAAATATGACAATTAAACTTTTGCCCCAAGGGAATTAAGTAAAATACATCAGACGTTATAATTGATGATAGATATGTTATTTGCAATGTAAGATGTGACTAAACCTTGTAAATGAAGCTTTACCATTGATGTGTCTCACATCATCTTTCTGCATGCTGTTTTCTTTTCATATCCTTCTTCCCCACTCTCAATACTAATTGTTTGTGACTCCAAAGTTGCACACATGGGACTTGTCTTTTGCCGAGCCCTTTAAGATCCGAACCTTTTCAGAAAGCTTCTCTCTTTCCTGTAGATTTTGTTTGTTCCTGTAGATTGTGTAGACACTTTCTAGTTGTCTGGACGAATCACCAAGTAAATAGTCAGAAAAGGTATTTTTGAATCATGAAGTGTGGGGCTCATTGCCCTCTCTCTCACCTGTTGGATCTGGTGGGATTTGGGGGAGAAGAAGAGAGAAGGTGGAAGAGTCTAAGAATAGACCATACCAGAGAATTGAAGCCAGAAGCCCAAGTGGTGAACTTGAGAGAGGAAAAACTGATGTACATCAAAGCACTCACTGGATCACTGTGGCATATTGATCAGTCTTACAGGGGACAGCCCTAGAGCAGGAGTGAGATACCCCAAACAACTCAAGCCAAGGTGAATACCAAATGGGATAGTGGAGTATGATGAGCACAAGGAGGACTGAATATATACCGGCTCAAGACTGAATTAAAATCCTTCCAATGCTCTTTTGTTTCCTTTTAGAACGGGAAGGCACTTTGTTAAACAAGTGGTTATGCTACCTGAATGTAAACACTTTCAAAAGGATGAGAAGAAAGCCTATGCTGCAAATTGTTAAGCGTGGATGGGATAGTTTACGAGGGGACCTTTGCTCTGGGAAGGGCAAAAGTCTGTCTACAGGGTGGCTAAAATTCCTTGTTTCCTAACGCATTACTCCTTAACACCTGGAACTTCGAATCCATGGTTATTCTCTCTGTGATCCTGTTTGGTGATTTGACAAATCCTTCTTCCTACTTTGTTTTTCATAAATGTTTGTATTTGGTCTGTTTCCCTAATTCTATATGCTTTCATTAGAAACTTCTCATAATTTACATACCTCTGTAAAGTGATGATGCCTGTATTTATATATGGCCCTCCCTGAACCAGGTTCATTTCCGAGTCCTGTGCTGGTGTGACTGCCTGATGTATCTACTGAATTTTCCACACGCACCTCAGATAGAACACGTACAAAACTGAATATGTACACTCCTTTCTGACCTTGCATTTTAAGCTAAATCTTGGTCAACTGACCAACAAAATATCAAAAGTTCATGTTATACCTTAATGAATACTAACACTGGCTATCTAAACCCAACATTAATAATTTTATAATTCTCCTTCTTCCTCGCTACTTATGTATGATAAATTGCCCAGTCTAGAAATTTCCCCTAGATATTTCTCAAGTCTGTATCTTATCTCCATTCCTGTTTCCCTGTTAGTTTCTTTAGATAAGGCCCTAATAATTCATCACCTTAAATTTATGTAATGTTTAATATATATGAATATCTAGCATATACATAAGTTACAAAGTATAATAGTAAATCAAAACCCACAAACCAATGTCCAAGATAAGAATTAGATTACTACCAAATTTTTGAAGTTATTGAAGTATTATTATTTTTGAAGTGTTTTCTTCCCCTAGCCTCACCCACATACCTTCATGGAGAGTAACTATCACTCTGAATTGTATGCTGATCATTTCTAATTTTTAATAGTTTAAAAAATCACATATGTAGTCATAAATGATATGCTGTTTACTTTTTAAAAAAATATTTTATATATTTATTTGACAGAGAGAGCGAGAGTGAGCACAAGCAGGGGGAACAACAAAGGAAGAGGGAGAAGCAGACTCCCTGCTGAGCATGGAGCCCCATGCAGGGCTCCAACCCAGGACCTTGGGATCATGACCTGAGCTGAAGTCAGATGCTTAGACAACTGAGCCACCCAAGTGCCCCATGTTGTGTACTTTTGCTTGTTTTGAACTTTATAGTACTTGGCTCTATGTATGTAGTGTTCTACTACTTGGTTTTTCACTCAAAATTATCCTTTTACAATTTGTTCATATATGTGCAGATCTGGTTCCTCCTTTTTCATTGCTATATAATATTTGATTGCAGAATATGTGAGAAGGCATTTATCATATTCCTGTCTAAGAACACTAGAATTGTTTCTGGATTTCTGCTATTACAAAAACCATTGATTGTTATGAACATTCTTTTACATTTCATTTAAGGTCACATACAAAAATTTCTTCAGATTATATTGCTTAGGAGTGAAATGGCTTGGGCATAAGGTGTGCATGTATTTAAATGATAATGCCTGTTATTTTCCAAAATAGTATCAACTTACTGCTGTAACTTTGCCAAATCTGTTATTCAATTTATTAATTTTTGTAAGTCTCGTGCTCTAAATGCTGTATAATTTTTTAACTTTGCATATTATATAAATTTTAATGATGCTGAATCCTTTTTCATGTGATGGACTTTTACTTCCCTTTTTTGTGAAATATCATTTTTTTGGTTGCCATTTTTCCGTTAGTTTGTTGGTTTTTTTTTTTTTTCTTTTTGTGTGGTTTGTCTTTTTACTTTCTTTATGGTGTCCTTTGGTGACCAGTCATTTTTAATTTTAATGTGGTGAAGTTCAACAATAATTCTTGTTAGGGTAGCATGTTTTATGTTTTAGTTAGGACATCCTTGACTGTGTTAAGTTTACAAAGACATTTCCCTATATTTTACTTTAGAAATTGTGAGAATTTGGCTGTCATTTTTTTTCATCTATCAGGAATGACCTTTTCTTTATAATGTGAGGTAGGAATAAGTCTCATCACATAGATAACCATATGGATAACCCAGCAGTGTTTTTTGATGTCCATTAGCATGGTAAATTGTTTTCTACCCCCTCACTTGAAATCTGGAGATGTCTTGGGTCTAAAATGAGTTTCTTGTAGACAGCATATTGATGGGTTTTGTTTTTTTTTATCCATTCTGATACCCTGTGTCTTTTTATTGGGGCATTTAGCCCATTTACATTCAGGGTAACTATTGAGAGATATGAATTTAGTGCCATTGTATTGCCTGTAAGGTGACTGTTACTGTATATTGTCTCTGTTCCTTTCTGATCTACTACTTTCAGGCTCTCTCTTTGCTTAGAGGACCCCTTTCAATATTTCCTGTAGAGCTGGTTTGGTGTTTGCAAATTCTTTTAGTTTTTGTTTGTCCTGGAAGCTTTTTATCTCTCCTTCTATTTTCAATGATAGCCTAGCTGGATATAGTATTCTTGGCTGCATGTTTTTCTCATTAGTGCTCTGAATATATCATGCCAGCCCTTTCTGGACTGCCAGGTCTCCATGGATAAGTCCGCTGCCAATCTAATATTTTTACCATTGTATGTTATAGACTTCTTTTCCCAGGCTGCTTTCAGGATTTTCTCTTTGTCGCTAAGACTTGTAAATTTTACTATTAGATGATGGAATATGGACCTATTCTTATTGATTTTGAGGGGAGTTCTCTGTGCCTCTTGGATTTTGATGCTTGTTGCCTTTGCCATATTAGGGAAATTCTCTACAGTAATTCTCTCCAATATGCCTTCCCCAGCAGTGATTTTTTAAAAATAATGCACATTTTCCCCCAGTGATCTACAATGGCCCTCTCTAGTATATTAAATCTCCTTATATGTGTATGGATCTATTTGGGGGCTTTCTCTTCTGTTGTATATCCTGGTATCTTTTACTTGCCATGCCTTAGTAATAAGCCCTACTATCTGTTATCCTCTTCTTGAGAAATATCTTGTGTTCTTTGATGTTCGTTTTAGAATTGCCATGTCAATTCTACAAAATACCCTGGCATTTAAATTGCAATTGCATAGGTTATACAGGTCAATTGCAGTGCTGACACTTACCATTAGGTTATCAATTCCTCCTATTCATGAACGTGATAGAGTTTCCATTAAGTCTCCCTTATCCTGTTCCCATAAAGTTTTATAAAGGTCTCCTTATAATTTATAAAGGTCTCCATACAGACCTTGTACATATCTTGAGCCTCTTTAGGTTATTGTTTATTCAATTTCAATAGGTTCCTAACTAGTTTCCAATTTTAATTCCTTAAATCCATCATTTTGCAGCCTTTATAGTTATAAAATTTGAATGTTATATTTATAAGCACAGAAGAATGTGTGATATTTGAAGGTTATCTATACAACAATCCCTCTTTGGGCAAACTGCATATTTTCATGTATATTTGTGGAAGAAAAAGTCTAGAATGAGGAACACAGAATCAGAAATGTTAAGAGTAATGATTTCTGGGTATGGTGATTCAGGATGCTTGTTTAATAATCACTTACCTGTATTATTTTGTAAGAACACATGACTGGTTTCAGCATCACACACACCCACACCATATGTATAGATTATGTGATAATACATCATGCTCTTCATCTTACTTATTTTTCCTCTTCACTAAGAAATATCAAAACAGTGTTGTCTTGGGGTGGCTGGGTGGCTCAGTGGGCAAAAGCCTCTGCCTTCCGCTCATGTCATGATCCCAGGGTCTTGGGATGGAGCCCCGCAGGGAGGCTGCTTCTCTTCCTCTCTCTCTGCCTGCCTCTCTGCCTGCTTGTGATCTCTGTTTGTCAAATAAATAAATAAAATTTTTAAAAAATAAAACAAAACAGTGTTGTCTCATCCTGGCCCTGTTCTAATTCTCTTCTGCTCTTTTGCCACTGTTGAGTGTCACTCCTTGTGGCATTCACCTTGCCAGCTTCTGCTTCTTAACTTCTGTCCTCAATTGCTGAAACCTCACACATTAATCATTGAATCTTTTTTATGTGCCATATTGCAGTTAACCAACTCCCTTTCTGCATTCAAAAATAAATGAAGTGTGCAAGAGTTCATATATACAGAATGGTGAAATATGTAACATAAAATTGCATGTGTATCCCCCATTGAGCTAAGAAATAAAACATTGCAAATACAGTTTTAGGTTCTGTGTGTATTCTTCTCAGATCATGCCACCTCACTCACCTCCTAGACCTCCTTGTTACCAATACACTGAAGGTGATGTTTATTAGTACACTGTTATTAATATCATAGCTAGATTGTGTGGGACCCAAATAAAAATATAATATTTGGCTTCATTGATAACCGATATCATATGGCATCTAATTTTCTGCAACTTGCTTTTCTCCCTCAACATTTTGTTTGTTAGGTTATTTCCTGCTGGTACTTACAGTACTTTCGCATAATATTTAAATAAACTACACTGAGTTCATCTGTTCTCCCCTTGATGGGCTTTTAGGTTGCTTCTGATTTTTTACTTTTACAAATAATAGTCCTGGAAACATTCTTGTACCTGTCTCCTTACCTTTCACTTGTAGGAGTTTCTCTAGAGTACACGCCTAGGAATAGAATTTTTGGGTTGTGGCTATGTACCTTAAACTCTTATCTATCTTGTCAAATTTCCCTCCAAAGCTTTTAGACCTATTTACATTCTCACTGATGGCATGGAAGAGTTCCCAAGGCTCCATGTCCTTTCTGGCTCTTCTTGTCAGAATTTTTGCCGATCTGACAGGTGTGAAACTGTGTCTCGCTGAGGTTTAGTTTTGCATTTTCCTCAGACTGAGCTTCTTTTCATGTATTTATTGGCTATTTGGGTTTTTGCTTACGTCTACTTTCTTATTTTTCTACTATTAACACATATTAATTTCTTAATAAAAATAACAGTAAAGGAAAAAGGCAAAAGGAACATAGAATAATGTTAGCTTCCGCCCCACCCCAAACTTTCTCCCCGCCACCCCTAAGTCAGTAAGCCTCATCAAACCATCATGCCTTCCCTGACCTGTGCTCTGCCTGGTTTTCATTTGGGCCTTTGTTTATGCATTTCCCACTGCTTGACCGAGCCTCCAAAAACTCTTTCGAAGTGCCTCTTCTTGGTGTTCCTGTTAGACCCAGTCTTTCAACGTATGAGGCACAATATATTGAAATTACTTACTTTCAGAATTCTTCCATTCTTGCCTTTCCCTCCTCCCTGCCGTGGACTTTCATCTCCTGGCATGAGGGTGCAAACGTAACTAGTTTTTGCATTCCCAGAGCTCATCATAGCACTGGACATGAGTTGAATTTAACGCTACGGAGAGTTTACTAAGATCCTAGTTGCTCCTTCATGGCCCAGCAAGGAATCTGTGAACGGATGCCATTTAATGACGCTTCTGGAAAGGGTAATGCTGAATGTTAACTATTCACAGAACTAAGATTGGTCTAGGGCAGTGGTTCTGAGACGAGGCTACACAGTAAAATCACCTGGGAGCTTTTAAAAATGCTAATGTCTGAGTTCCGCCTCGAGATTCACATTTAATTGGCCATGGGTACACGTTGGAAATGGGTGGGCCAAAAGATTCCTCCAGGTGATTCTAATGTGACCACAGTTAAAAAAAGAAAGTTGTTGTTCTCAGGGCACATGATCAGAACTGGCTACGGGAGAGGCTATTTGGAGCTGCAATAACCCAGGAAGGGACGCACTGCAGGCTTGGGAAATGCCCAGAGAGGGTGCAGCTTCAGGTGAGGCAGAGGAATCCCGTGGGAGATCCGCCGCTGCCACGGGGAACTGCTGCCACCGGCCGGTCCGAGCTCCTTCCTGTGCTATCATCGGGGGCCAGAAACATAAGCCTGGGGAGACTGACTCACCAAGATTTCTTTTCCTCCTTTCCATTCTAGGGAATGACAGACACATAGCAATGAGGGCAGAGCAGAAATCAAATGGCTTTTCGGGTGGCAATTTATCCTGAGATGCAGACACCATCTGGAGGGTTGTTTGAAACAATAAAAAAGAACTTAAATCACAAGTCCACTTCTAGCTGTTCAAAGAAAGTGGATGAGTTTGGGAAAAGTGAAGTACATGTAATACAGGTTCAATTTAATGTTTAACACAATTTTTCAATAAATTCATCTAGTAGATTATCTATGGTTGATAGTAAAGTTCTTTTCGAAGAAATGCTTTGTTACAGGACACAGTTTTAAGAATAGTGAAGTTAAACATGAAATAGTCTATTCTCCAATTTCTCCAGGCCAGGTGGTAATCTTCTTGCCTTCACCGGGGTCCTCACCTAACAGAGGGAAGGGGACGGGTGTGCTCTATGATGAGTAAAATGGCAGTCACCTCGTGTTCTCCTTATACACTGCTGAGTAAGCACTCCCAGATCAGAATGGCTTAAAACAACAGTTTTTCTTATCTCTCAGGGTTCTGTGGGTTGAGTGAGCTCACCTGGGTGGTTCTCAGTTGGTGTCTCTTTGTCCTCCATCAGCTGGAAGCTAGGACTGGAGTCTCTGAAAGCCCGACTGGGCTGGACATTCAGAGGACTCACTCACATGACGGTAAATGCTGCGGGCTGGCAGGAGGGAGCTCAGCAGGGGCTGTTTATGAAAATGCTGACTCATGGCCTCTCCAGGTGACTGGGACTTCCTACAGCATGGTGGCTGAGTTTGCAGAGGGAGTGTCCTAAGTCCCCTTGATGGCAGAGTGGCAAGGTCACGTTGCAAGTGAGCCGCTGAGGATCTTGGGAAACATACACTATCACAGGACAGCTTTGTTGGTAAATTTTTATCTTAGTTAATAATTTGACCAAATAAATGTCATAGAATTTTGGAAGTGTTCAAGATAAATGGTGAAATACACCAAGTGATTAAGACCGTATGTGAATAATAATGTGATGAGTTGCCTTCACATTGTTATGAAATCAGGAAGGATAACTCTTAGGCTTCAGAAGTATATCATGGGATCAGTTTTTACAAGTGAATCTCAAAAAGTTGTTTCATTTATTTAATGAACTTAGAAATTAATTTCTTTTCAGCAACATGATTTAAAAAGTTAGGTTTATTATTAGCCATTAAATGTTCAATTTAGTATTTGGCACTTTATGATGGCTGCTTTATCTTTTTATGTGGGAATTGGGAAATTTGAAATGTTTGGTGGGAAATTGAATTTAATGCAAATATACTTTTTTTTTTTTAAAGATGAACTAGTGAGTGTAAACTGATTTATCCTTGTGTCTTTAGACTCGTATAAAGTAAAGCTACAGAATGGCCTCAAATATATCTTTTTTGGATGAAATATATTTACACATATATATTTTTGGAGATATATCTTCTTGGTATGTAAGAACAAATTTGTTGGATTTATTAGGCCAACAATAGCTCCAGTAGTCAACTGACTAGTGCTCTGGTATTTGATAATTGATGGGAACCTACAAAATTCCCACATAGCTTTGTGTTGTGATAAGGCTGCAAAATGAAATATGTAATTCTTCAATGGACATTCCTACTTGCCACATTTTTCTGTCAAAAGAAAAAATAATGTAACTGAACTCTATACTCTTTTTTTTCCCCCACACCCTCTCTATTTTGTTAATCCTGATGAGTTGAGGACATTTTTGTCAGTATGAGGGGATGGGAATAGCATTTTGGCCATGAATATGTCAAATGAATGTGGTTAAGAAATGGCTGTTTATGAGACAAGTGGTTATTCTCTGAAGTATTTGGAATAATCTGGGAGTTGGGAGTAGGTAGGTTAAGAAATCTTTTGATACATGGCAAAAACAGAGACATGTTTTAAGACAAATTGATTTGTAACTTTTAGGTGTGCACTGTAGGAAGTAGGGGGCCAATTGTAAAAAACAATGACATGGGAAATACCTTGGCTTTTAGCCCTCTTTTACTCCACTGACTTCTCATTTCTTTCTCTAGCATAAATAAGCTTCAGACCTTAGTGAAGAGCTTTCATTGCCAGACCGTGCAATGAATTTTCTTATGTGGGACACCTTTGGGAATGCCTAAAAGTAAGATGTGGTATAGATGAACATTCAAAGGCATCACTACTCCTTATTTTCAGAAGCAAAGAGAGAGAAGCAAACTTATTAGCAACAGGCAATATCCAAAGAACTAATAAGGAAAGCTAATCAAATTAAACGTTTGATGAAATAACAAACTGGCAGAGATGGACATCTCCCAATCAATTTAAATTGGGCTGAATTACTTAGAAAAATATTTATAGTTTTTAAAAAATTTCTACCTTTTTGAGGAGAATATCAAAGGGAATTTTGTTCCTTAGTGTATTCAAGGGTATGTAAATACATTAATAATAATAATAATAATTTAAAAATTTAAATTATTACTGTTTTAATAATAGCTTGATTGAGATATGGTTCATATGCCATATAATTCATCTATTTAAAATTTATAATTAAATGCTTTTTGACATATTCACAAAGTTATGCAACCTTCACTACCATCAATTTAAAAACATTTCCATCATCCTTTCTCCCAAAACTCATACCCATTAGCATTCACTCCCTTCCCTGACTCTCCTCTCACAGCCATAGACGACCACTGATCTACCTTCTGTCTTTATAGCTTTGTCTCTTATGGACATTTCCTGTAATTAGAATCATACAATACAGTTTTTCAGCATAAATACCATTTCCAAATTTCATCTATGTTGAAGGATGTGTCAAAACTTCATTCCTCTTTATTATTGTCAAATAATATCTATACAATGAAATCATTGTATAGATACACCACATTGTATTTATCCATTTATGAGTTAATGTACATTGTGGATTTTTCTAGTTTTTGCACATTATGAATATTGCTGCTAAGAACGTTCATGTACAAACTTTGTATGAACATATGTTTTCACTTCTCCTAGGTATATTCCTAGAAGTGGAACGGCTGGCTCATATGATAATTATATCAAATCCTATGTTATTGTTGTTGTAGGTGGATTTAAGAGAGAAAAAAAGTTCAACGTTGGGAAATTGGGTAAGGTGGGTGGAGAGAAAATACTCTAGTGTCAGTGATGTCTGGAGAGGCACAAATAGTTACACACATGGTGATGTATGGAATAAGAGAGATAGGTGAAGGGAAATTCTGGAACTCAAATTTTCTCTGCTGGCTAGATCTTAATCTCATGGATCAGTAGACAGGTTTTTGATTTTGTTTAGTTTTTTTTTTTTTTCTTTTGGGAGAATGAGAAAAGTATGAGGATTGTGCGTCCACACAAGTTTAGGGAAAATGTCAAGGCTCATTTTTTTAATTATTTATTTATTTTTTAAAAGATTTTATTTATTTGACAAAGATCACAAGTAGGCAGAGAGGCAGGCAGAGAGAGGAGGAAGCAGGCTTCCCGCTGAGCAGAGAGCCCAATGTGGGGCTAGATCCCAGGACCCTGAGATCATGACCTGAGCTGAAGGCAGAGGCTTTAACCCACTGAGCCACCCAGGCGCCCCATCAAGGCTCATTTTAAAAATCAATTAAGTGCATTCATGTATTGTTTCATTCTCTCATCTCTTATAGTCATGAGCACTTATTATATGGCAAGTGCTTTTCTAGGTGAATGGGATATGTCACTGAGCAAAACAGACAAATATGCCTGTCCTTATGGAGGTTACTTATATTTTAGCAGAGACTGGAGATACGTGTTATGCATGCATTCCCCCAAAATGGTGGGTTAGGAAAACAAGAGTTTATGCGGAATAGTAAAAACAAAACAAGTAAAAACCTCTAATCAAGTATTTAGTTGTGTATTAAATTAAAATTAAAAATGCCCCATCTTCTGATGTTCCCCTGCTATTCTGTTTCTCAGCAGTGTTTCCGTCTTCACATTGTATATGTCTTTACAAGAATGAACCATTAGTTCTTGGTTCTCTGATTACATAATACCAATATTAAGAGGTCAGCAATTACATGAGGTCAGCAATTACAAACTACACCATTCAAATACTAATTATTTTAGCAAAAATATATCAGTAAAAGAGACACTACCAGAATAAATGTCTACACTGATTATAAGACACATTTCAGGGGAAAAACACATCAAAATTTTAATAAATGGTATATCTGTAACCTGAATATACTCACATTCTTCATCTTTATTCTATGTAATGTAGAGAAAACCTGTTCCCTTGCTAGAGTTACTCCAAATTTTCTCTATATTTTTTTGTTGATTACCTCAAGCTATCTCAGCACCTTACCTGTACGTAAAGACGTACTTAGAGCTTACAGGCCACTTTCTACTGGAAGCTATGGCTTTCCAATTGTTACTTTAGGCTGCATCTAGGACCCACTGACTTCTTGCAGGAAGCTCTTTTTTTAAAATCTACTTGGTTTTCTGGGGCTCAGTATCCCAACCCACTCTTAAAAGTCTAGGAGCTGGGAGCGCCTGGGTGGCTCAGTGGGTTAAGCCACTGCCTTCGGCTCAGGTCATGATCTCAGGGTCCTGGGAACGAGTCCTGCATCGGGCTCTCTGCTCAGCAGGGAGCCTGCTTCCCTTTCACTCTCTCTGCCTGCCTCTCTGCCTGCTTGTTATCTCTCTCTGTCAAATAAATAAATAAAATCTTAAAAAAAAAAAAAGTCTAGGAGCTGAACTCAGTCGGTTAAGTGTCTGCCTTCTGCTCAGGTCATGATCTCAGGGTCCTGGGATTGAGCCCTGCATTGGGCTCCCTGCTCAGTGGAGAGCCTGCTTCTCCCTCTCCTTCTGCCTGCCCTTCTGCCTACTTGTGCTCTCTGTCAAGTAAATAAATAAAATCTTAAAAAAAGAAAAAATAAGTATAGGTGGGTAATTACTACTACTCATAATGTCGTTTAAGACCCTCTTTGAGGGTCTGGATGACTCCGTCAGTTAGGTGTCTGCCTTTTTGGCTCAGGTCATGATCCCGGAATCCTGGGATGGAGTCCTGCATTGGGCTCCCTGCTCAGCAGGCAGTATGCTTCTCTTTCTACCCCTCTCCCTTGCTTGTGATCTCTTTCTCTCTCAAATAAATAAATAAAATCTTAAAAAAAAAAAAAAAAGACCCTCCTTTGATTCAAGTTCATTATACTGGGGCCTAAAGAAAGAAGTCCAGACTGTAGTTAGCTTTTAAAATATGACTTTTCCTAACTTCCATATGTGAAGTTTTATATTTATTTAAAAAGCCAGAAAATGGAATCATGTAACTTATTCTGCTCCAATTCTATGTGTATTTTGTATAGCAAGATATTATGAGCAATTTCATTATTTATTTTACTAGGTTGTGTAGCATTTTATTGTATGAATATATAAAACACTAGTAAATAAATACTTAGATTGTCTCCATTTTGTTATTATACTATTGCTACAATGAACATCCTTTATACAAGCATATCTGTAAAGACGTGTGTGTGTGTGTGTGTGTGTGTGTATGTATCTTTGAACACTAACATGAGTGTATCAATTAGATAAATAAATTTTTTTCTTAAATAAAGTCCTAGAGGTGGATCTGTTTGGTCAATAAATACAAATATTTAAATTTTGATATTTTTGGCCAAACTATTTCCTGTGATAACAATTCCAAAGTCCTTGGGTGGAAGTCATAGTTGACATTGCTTCTTTTTTTTTTTTTTTAAACATTTTATTTATTTATTTGACAGAGAGAGAGAGAGACCGTGAGAGAGGAAACACAAGCACAGGGAGTGGGAAAGGGAGAAGCAGACCCCCCAGCTGAGCAGGGAGCCAGGTATAGGGCTTGATCCCAGGACCCTGGAATCATGACCTTAGCCAAAGGCAGATGCTCAACAACTGAGCCACCCAGGTGGCTTCTTGCTTTGAAATGTTTGTCAGGGACACTGCATAAAGTTGAAAAAATATTTAAATGTGCTTTCTTGGAATAGTAGTATATTGATGAAAAAAATCATGGCGAATGGGATAACTTTGGTTTAGTGATTTGGGACATCAAAAAAAAAAAAAGGCATTCTATTGGAATTGTTTCCTATGTGTTTATGTCTCTAAGCATAAAGAAATGTTAATGTCATGGAAAAGTATTTGATAGATATGGATAACATCTAAATGGTGATTTGGGGCATGACAGTAACAATCATGAGCAAAGATTTATAGGCCCCATTTTAGCCCTATTCCCACTTATTGAACCTATTCTTATTGTATTTGGTGTGATGGTATATGAATATAAAACTTATTACTAATTTCATCTTTTTCTATTTTCAAGTAACTCTCTACACATGCAGATAATGGCAGAAAATCAGCTTGACACAGATATCTGTGCTTTTGCAGTGCAGCATACTCATCAAGCTGACTGCTGAATTATTTCATGATAAGATAATTTTCCTTCAAGTCTTAATACCACAGAGGTCATGTGGTCTGGTGAAATTCATGAGGGAACTGTCACTTTCAGGCTCCTAGTATCAGTCACTCTTCGATCTATATTTGGTATATGGATTCAGGAAAGTGTGATAGCAGTTATTAGCTGCTCTCAGAAAGTTCTCTTGCAAGAGAGATTTATTTCTTGATTAATGATGAAAATGATCCAGTATTAATTTCAGTTTTTGATATCAACAATTTTATGTTAACATCATTCTTGCTATGTTCACCTTTCAAATTACTATGATCATTCTAATGATTAAAAAGCTATTATTTGATTTAGATTCACTCTGCAATTACCAGCTGTAGCATTTCTGACATTTCTTACTAAATTCGGGTACATGCAGTTGTACCTCAACTAACAAAAGATTTTCCTATAGAAGTTTTTTTTTTTTTTTAACATGGATTCAGGTAAATTAAAGCATAGAAAACTAGGGAATTACCATTATTCATAAATGTTATCCTATTTGAATATGATTTTTGATAGGTGCTATGGAACTTTTTTTTTTTTTTTTGCTTTTTACCCTTGAAATTTGGATACATTATTCAATCTTTTCTTTGTAGTCATAGTTTTCTCAGCATTTGTCTTACAACAACAGCTACTTATCTTTTCCAATATTATGTTTCCTAAGGTGCATTCTTAGAACATTCAACTTTTACATTCCATGTCCTTCATTATGATTAATGAGAATTAGAGCTTTTAATTACAGCATAAGAAAAATATTCTCAATTAGTGCCCATAGAATATAATAACCACCTTAAGAGCTCTTCCTTTTGGACATGTTTTGATGAAGTAAATCAGTGAAAGCATTTAATGTTAAGTGAATGTTAACATTAACATTTAATGTTAAGTGAAACATTTAATGTTAAGTTCCTCATGATGCTACTAAGCTCATTTTTCCTTTCAAAAAACTTTACAAATACTGACAACTAATATAAACTCATTAACATAAACTTTTAAAACAAGAAAGTATCATATAAGGCTTTATATTTCATTTTGCTTAGTAAATTCTGTAAATATGAATGACACTTTATGAAAACTCTTGAAGTATATCTTTACTGCATTTCATGTTTATATTACCGGGCATCCCCCATCCCCCATTTTTGGCACTGCCTTGAAATTGTCACCAACAAAGTATCTCTTTTCTATTGGTCATTTTGTTAGGGTGAAGTCAAATTAAAAATGTTTCTTTTGTTCTGGAGATCTGGGGACTGCAAATAATGACTTACAAATATCCTCAGGTTGTTTGCTCTTTACTAAAATTTTAATATTGGCATTATTTCTTTTGAATTTTCATATTCTGCTTTTAATTCATTAAATAGATGATCTACAGTGAATCTTCATTAAGGGAACATCTGGGTTAACTTTGAGAGTCAGTTTTCTTTACATACTGGATAATCGTTGAACTGAGATTTTGAAGGTTACTTAATCAGGTCCCTTTGAGGTCAGTCTGAGTTTGGTGGTTAGATGCCCTTAAAGAAGTGAAGAACTAGATAAGGTATTGTAACATCATTGAAATCAGCAGTATAAAGTATATTTTGGGAAGTTTGTTCCCTAATAGTATTTCTGCATGACAGCAAATGAGCATACCATCAATAATTATCTTTGGTTTCACTCAATGAGATCAGTGCCACTGGTTGATAATCCCTGAAATGTTCTTTGAATATTACCGTGAGAAATCATTACTCGATAGAAACTGGTCTCCCTACCGGATCAAAAAAACCTTTCCTTGAAACAAAACAAAACAAAATCTGTTATGTCAAAGAGAAATTTCCATTCATGAGCAGTAAAGGAAAGGTCAAACTTTTACTCTGTCTTATTTGAATATACTCTGACTCCCCATGTAGATTTAAAAAGAAAGTGAAAATAGCCATTTAGATCACACCATAGAGGACAATTTAGAAAAAATGCTTATTTAGTAAAGACATCTTTACTATTCAGAATTCTCTTTAGAGTTGATTGATTTCCGAGTCCGAATCCAGAAGACATTATCCATCCTCTTACATTACACTCAGTTTATTGACTCAAAAGAATGGAATTGGAAATGATTGCAAAAGGTTCATAAACTTTAATAGATGACAAGCTGGGTTAGCTGCTTAGTGTTAAAGGCAACCCAGAGAATCCGTTTCCAGCTTCTTAGTCAAGTGTTCTATTAGAAATGCTGCTTCGACTCTTTCTAACCTTTTCCTCACATAAACTTCCCTGGCTTGTTTCACACAGTCCCCGGAATCTCCCTTTGCTTTTGTTTTTTTTAGCCATAATCTTTTATCGTTAGAAAATACATCTAATGTTAAGTTCCTCATGATGCTACTAAACTCATTTTTTCCTTTCTAAAAAACTTTACAAATACTGACAATTAACATAAACTCAAGTATCATTTTTTCTTCCTTTAATCTAAGTGATAATTCTAATATTTTATGATCCTGAACTTGCTCTACATTGCTTTGTCTTTTAGAGATCTTGAAATACAGGAACATTTTTAAGTAATTTTGAGTATCAAATATTTCACTCTTCTCCTTTTCTTTGTAAAATATGTATAATATACTTAATAAACAGTCCTACATGGATGTTTATGGTAACGAGGACTATGTTACATATATTTTTGTTTAATCCCTAGAGTATACTCTGGTTTATAGATTTTTTTAATTTTGCTGTTTTCTGTGGACAACAGTGTGTCATATATTTTTATTTCTTTTAAATAAGTTGCATTTCCTTCCACCAACATTTTCACTTAGTCCATACTTTGTGCTTTTTCAAAGAAGCATTCCTCCTGGAAAGCATTTCTTCTGCTTTATAGAAATCCAATTTTCTTGCCAATTGCTGCATTAACCTTTACAGAAGTCAGACTACCGTGGACTCTTCTGGTGAATCTTTCCTCTGCTCAGCCTCCTTTCAGAATCTATGTGCTCGATTTATAGTGTGTTCATTTGTGCAGCTAGTAATGTTGCTTTAAACGTGTACTTTTCTTTAGAGCTGTAGGAACGCCTCATGTGGATTCCACCTCTTCAACTAGATTGCAAACTTTAAGTTGAAGAGTCACGTCGTTATGTTAATCTCTATCTTTTCTCCATAACCACCCTTCTGTTGTTTCATTACTCAAAGACATTTGACTTTTCAGTTCACTGAAATGTGACTAGGGTTTTCTCATTGTAGATCACTGCAGTTTGTAACTCCAGCAGACAATGAAGGCCAGTTCCAGATTTGGGACAAATGGCTAAGACTAGAAAACAACTGTGATGATGAGCTAAAATGAACTATATACAATATTAATCAATAAATATATAGAAACTCTATCCTTCCATTTCTCTGATATTCAGTAAGATACTGCAGATGATGATTTTTTAAGAAAACAGATGTTATATTACAATATAGGTTACAAAATATACAGTTTTTCTTAGTTTTTAGTGTATGGTATTATTTCATTATACATACTCAGCGTCACTTGTAGTATCACTGCAGAAAAAACAACAAAAAAGGCAGTTTGTAGCGCTGGCTCATCAGAGCACAGAGAACCTCAACCGCAGCGCCTGGCCTTCATCTGGGCCATTTCGTGTGGGCAAGGCTGTGAGGAGGTACCTGGCCGTGCTGGCAGGTGTGGCCAGACCAAGTGCCTTCCTCTTTAACGTGCTCAGTTTCATCAGCCTCTTACCAATCTCAAAAAAGTTGCCCACTCGTTAAAAGTTACAGTTGTCACAAGGCAAGTTTTAAATATTGTATGTTTTATTACATTTTACCACATTGATTTGCTCTTAAAGGCAGTAGTGAATATTCCTAGGTACTATTAAGCCAGTTGTGGTCTATTAAACAGCTTGTGGGTACAGTTGGCCCAGGTTTGAGACTAATTTTTACTGACATCACCAACTGAATGGTAAGATAATAATGAAGAGAGATTTTAAAATTTTACTTAATTTACGATCTAATGGCATAGCCACACTGTTTACTACATCTTGATTTATAAATAATTTTTATGCATTTTGTTAAACAATAGCACATGCTCTATGTAGGAGGATGTATTTGCTTGTGCGTGCTTGGAAAACATTAATATTTAAAATTCAGTCTTAATGTTCCTAAGGCATACATTAAATTGGACCCTTGTTAATTCCCTAAATAACAGCATAGAAAACATTGAGAATAATAAAAACTAAATGTACAATCAAGAAATTATCTTTATATGTTTATTTTGTGTTATCTGACAAAATGATAAGTAAAAATATTTATGAAGAATAAATCCTTATGGTTATTGACTTTTATTTAATTAAAAGGAAATCATTTTACTTAAAACTATTTAAAAGCTTTGTACTCTACAGCAACATTTTTATTTACCTAGCTCATTTGCAACAAATGTTTCAAAGAGGTGTATACTGTTTGTATCTTAAAAGATATCTATTTATACATAGGGAGTATAAGAAGAGGAGTACAAACAAGATATAAGAATTGCACTTGCTTATATGATCAGATTTCCTATTAATTATGGTAGGAAAAGGTTAGTGTTAGGTTGTATATTTAATAAAATTGCACAGCAAAAACTGTTTTTCTTAGTTTCATAGTCCAATGTTTATGATAACTTTGTTCCAGATAAAATATAGTTGTTTCTATATTTGAAATATATATTTTAAAATATTGTAATCTTAATGTATTATTAAAATATGTTATCTTCCTCATAGGATCTGGGACTTAGGAGTGTACTTGGTGAAATATATCCTAGCATATCTAGAGTAAGATTTTCCTAGAGAACCAAATAAATCTGAAAAGATGTCACACTCTCATTGTTGTCTTCATTTTTAAAATTTTCTCTACTGTTTAAAATCCCTCTAGAGAAAGTCATTAATGTTGGCTGGGTAGATATTCCCATAATTCCTCTTCCCATGCTGATAAAGCAATCATGCAGAGAGATGTTGGGCCTCCTCTATTTCTCCATCCCTGGCTCTGGTTCTGGCAGAAGGAAAAGCTGTCCTTAATGTATGTAAATGGAAGCTAAATTTATTTTATTTGTAGGTCAGGTGAAAATGGCCTTTGAATGAAGGCCAGTATAAGATAGAGATAACTTTGTGACAGAACTTCTTCATCTGTGCTGTTTGAAAAATATTGCTTTGCAAAAAATTCATAAGTGACATCGATAGATGGACTCCAGAGACCAACCGAAACTCCTCTTTCTCGTGAACATTGACTGCCTTTTAACCATGTAGAAGGGTATATTCCATTGTTATAACATACACCAATTATCTGATTATACTAGTTTTTCTAACAGTATGAAATAAATTTCTCAGTCAATAGACTGATTTAATCTAAAATACTGTAGAAGTCAATTTTGAACATCAGTGATTTGCTTGAACAGTAAATCATCCTCTTTTTATAAGTGTTAAGTCAATGTACTCAATAGTTAGAACTGCTAATATTAAAAAAAAAACCCACTAAGCAGAACTAAAAAATTACAGTTAGTAAGTATGAAGCTAAGCAGGTTTTTTTTTTCAAAAGATTTTATTAAAAAAAGATTTTATTTATTTGAGAGAGAAAAAGAGAGAAAATGCAGGCATGGGGAGGGGTAGAGAGAGAAAGAAACACCCTGCTGAGCACAGAGCCCAACACAGTGTTTAATCCCAGGACCCCGAGATCATGACCTGAGCTGAAATTAAGAGTTGGATGCTTAACTGACTGAGCCACCCACTTACCTCTGAGGATAAACAGTTTATAACGAGTCTTTCACATTTTTTTTATCTTGGAAAAAACACTTCGGAATTCGCCATTAAAATCTCATGATTAATGACAAAGGATTATAGATGGATAACACTGCAAAAGGATTAAATCTTTCATAAACACCTGGAACAAATGAAAACTACTGTTTCAATATCTGTATTCTACACCTAGATAAACATGTAGAAAAATACACATTTGTTTTAAGTAGTTTAAAAAATCCACAAGAAAGAATCTGTGAAAGTTTATAATAACTGTAGATTAAATATAAAGAAATAATAAGTTATTCCTACTTCTTATAGGTACTACTATCTTAGTGCTTAAGATAGTATCTACAAAATGCCCTGCAGCATTGTACTATGTATCAAAAATTTCCTGGAGAAATAAAGAAACAACTACTACAAACCTTATATACTTAAGTGGTATTTGGTATTTGGTTCTAGAGTTTGTAACACTTTAGGAGACTAGGAGAGACAGAGACAGAGAGAGAGAGATGAGAGGTACAGATTATTAATTTCAATTTTTAATCTTGAGGAATTAATTCCACCTCTCTCAATTTCTCTCAACCCTATTTTGACCACTGTTAAACATGTGACTCATATACTCTGCCTCCAAAGTCCTATCTATCACCACCTTACTTTGTGCCTTCTATTTTTTAAAACTCATATTTTCCTGGCTTTCTCACTCTTTTATTTGACCCTAATTTTGCCCAATTCTTCCTAAGCCCTACTCAGATTCTACCCCTGTTCTCCTCAGGGTGCTTGCTTTTTTCACATTTTCAGTAAGGCTATTTCAGATTTCGCATAAGAAGCCGCAGTAAGAGAGAGTTTGTTGCTTTCCTGCTTGGAATCCTTGATCCATATTGCTGCTTACAGTAAAATTTCTGAGACGCAAAATTACTCCTTTGTGTGGGATTGTCAGTGGCTCCCAATATTTGTCGGGATAAAACCTTAGTATGACTTAGAACACTTTTACATGACCTTGGGGTCATTCACTCAACAGATACTTATTGAGCACCTACTATGTCTAGTTACTGTTCCTAGTGCTTGGGACACAGCAGTGAACAGAACAGGAAAAGATCCCTGCCCTCATGAAGACGACATTCTGGTGGTGAGAGAGAGACAGTAAATGATACATACAACATATAATTAACTTTTCCAGCATATTAGAAGATAACAGATGCTATAATAAAAAAAGGAGGTCAGAACTTCTGGGAGTGGCTGAGGCAGGCCGTGTGTCCATGGAACAGTCAGGATCAGCCTTCAGAGTTTTCAGTGCATGTCACTAACACAGGCACCCTATCTTCCCACCATACTTCACATCTTCCTTTCTGTGAACAGCCTTTGTTCTATCACTTATTATCACTTTGGTCTAACACAAAGTGTCCAATTTTCACTGGAGCCCTTTCTTTGCCCACCCCATTTCTGCTTTTGATTCCACATTCTGCTATGGCATCATTCCCTCCTCCAGTCTCCCCCTGCCTACCCCTCTCCTCCCGGATAGGTGGTCATCCCTCTTCTTTATTCATCTATGTCACAGTTTTTTGCAATTACTTACTTTCATATTTGTGATTATTATTATTTGCTGGGTTATGCTACAGCAACAAAACCCCCTAAATTTTAGTGGTCTATTTCTCATTCTCACATTTTAGTTGTAGCAACTGCAGAAAAAACTGTGGCTCTGATCCATGAGTTCCCTTCATTCCAGGAGTAACCTACATTTGGGACATGCCCTTTTCACAGCAGAAGGGAAAAGGGAATAGTCAAAATGGCAATGCCTCTTCAAACTTGTCAGGTATAGCACACATTGTATATGCCCACATTCTTGAAATCAGTGGTGTGGAGAAGATTCCCAGAGAGTCCCTGCAAATCACGTGACCATGGCTGGCGGCTCATTGTGAGCCATACAATCTACCACACTTGTGTATCTCACACAGTGGACTCTGTGTACCATGAGTTCTAGTTCTGTGGCTTTCGTCAACAAACCCATTTCCTAGTGCACCAAAGCAGCTTGACAAAACGCCTTAAGAAGTGAAACCAGAAAAAGAGGATGGGAACTAACATTTAGTTAGTTCGTGTCATTGTCCCAGGCACCAACACACCTGATTACTTCCGTGTTACAGACTAGGCAGATTAGATTAGATTATGTCCACGTAAAATAATTTGTGCATGGCAACAGTTCTGAAATGCGGGATCCAGCCTAAGTGACTCTACACCTGCTTTCTAGTTCACCATTCTGTCCCTGTAGATGTCTATAAGCTTCAGCTCTCATGCAGTGATTTCTTAATATGAAAATAAAGAAAGGAGACAGATACAATAATGCTGTGAAGGCTGATTCTATTTCTGCAAATCTCGCATTTCACCTAATCTTATCATAACTCCCACCATTTTTTTTTTATTTCAGGCATTTGTTATATCCCATTTAGAGTTCCATAATAACCTCTTAATTATTCCTCACTCTCTCTAGGTTCCATTCTACACCCAAATAATGTTCCCAAAGCTTACCTTGTAGCATGTCATTCTTCTGTTTGAAACTGTTTCAAAGTTTCTAATGATCTGTACTACAAACTTGAGTTTGTGCTCTTAACCTACATGGTCTTGCTATTCTTCTGCAAATCCCTCTGCTGAACTAGTGACATGTTCAGGATCTCATCTTCACTTTTCCAAATATAAACTCTGCTTTCCCTGCTCACACCACCTGGAATAACCCTCCTTTTGCCTTCTTTTATAGAAATGTTTTTCAACTTGAAGTCAACTTGAACTGTTTATTTAATTAATATCGCTCAGGTCCCCAACTGAAAGAGGTCTTTCCCTCCTGTGTCTCCATGGCACTTTGTAGCTGTAACAACTGAAATTATTATGGATGTTGAGAGTGGATGTCGATATAACAGCTGTGTTCAGATATTTGAAGGGTGGTCAGCTGGAAGGACAGGCTTCCTCTCTGAAGCTCTACAGGGAAGAACACAGACAAGCGTACATACGTTATGAGGGAATAGATTGCAGCAACTTCAGTATCAGCCTCAAGAAAGAGTGAATTCTTTCTTCAAAGGAAGTGTTGAAGGGAAATCTGGATGCTCCTTGATTGTGGATCTCATAGGATTTATGATTCAAACATCATCATTCATCTTATATTAGTTTGTGTCCATGGTGTTTTCTGTAATAGATATGAGTTGTTTATGAATAAGGACTTTGGTCTTGTTTATATTTGTGCCTCTCTTCATATTTATTGGATTGGCTTTGTTATACAAACAGACTATGGACACACATATCACTAGTATCACATGGCGTAGCTATAAAATAAATATTATTAAGAGAAAAAGTTGCAAGTAAAAAAGGAGCAGAGCATCTGTCAACCTCCAAATTCTCACAACCCCATAGAGGTGGGTTTTAAATTGGGCCTGGCTTGGCTGCATGAACCCAACTGAAGAGGCTTTAAGGAGTGAATATTGTTCTATTCAAGTATAAATTCCCTGCTAGAGGAATGGGCCTCAGTTAGGAATGGAGGAGCCTCTGGATCTCTGCCTCTAATACCAACCTATATTCTCACTGAGCTAATTTCTTGTTAAGTTATCAAAAGGGAGGGACAGATGAACATAAGGGAAGGGAAGGAAAAATAAGATGAAATCAGAGATGGAGGAAAACCATAAGAGACTCTTAACTATAAGGAACTAGCTGAAGGTTGCTGGAGAGGAGGTGGGGGGGATGGGGTAACTGGGTGATGGGAATTAAGAAGGCACTTGAAGTAATAGATATTAGGTATATATGAAACTGATGACTCAATGAATTCTACTTCTGGAATTAATAACAGATATATGCTAATTAAATTGAACTTAAATGAAAAATTTTTTTAAAAGGGAGGGAATGAATCACCAAGACACTCAGATCTGTTTCTTACATTTGCAATGTCTTTGCATGAAGACAGGTGCTTCCTAACAATGGTAACAAAAGAGAAAGAAGGTAAATGGATTGCTACCATTTTCATATATTTATCTGGCACAAGAAAAGAGAGTAGAAAATGGAAAGAAACCTTTAAACTTTTGTATCCAGTTAGAAGATAATAGTTCATGTGCCCAGTGGAAAGTGTGTCAATTCATTATCCACTGTAAGAAATGCAAAACAATGGGGACGCCTGGGTGGCTCAGTTGGTTGTGTCTGACTCTTGGTTTCAGGTCAGGTTATGAACTTTGGGTCAAGAGATCAAGCTCCCAGTTGGGCTCTGTTTCTACACTGACAGTGGAGCCTGCTTAAAATTCTCTTTCCTCCTCTCCCTCCACTACTGTGAGCTCTTGTGTATGTGCTCTCTCTCTCTCATTAAAAATCAAAAACAAAAACAAAAAAACCAAAATGCAAACTAAAGACTAGCTTACTACTGGGGAAAAAGGAAACGTGAAAGACTGGAAAGAAGGGCAATAACAGAATAGATGGGGTGATTAGAAAACTGGGCATGGCAGGTGCAGAAACCCAGGCAGGAGCAGAGGAATAAAAACAGAAAGCTAGGAGAGGGCTGGCGGCAAGAAAAGCCTGGTCAGCACTGATCAAGGCTACAACAGGGATGGAGCTTGAAAGCATTATGCCAAGTGCAAGAAGTCACACACAAAAGACCACGTATTGCATGATTCCATTCATATGAAATACCCACCATACGTAAATCCATCGAGGCAGAAAGCAGATGAGTTTTTGTCAGGGGCTGGGGAGAGGGGAGAGTGTGGAATAACTGCTTAAATGGGTATAGGGATGCCTAATGCTGTCAGTGTGATAACTATGTCTTGGAACAAGATAGAGGTGATAGTACAACATTGTGAGTGTACTAAATGCCAGGGAGTTGTACACTTTAAAATGGTGAATGGTTAATTTTATGTGAACCTTGTAAGATTTTACCTCAGTTATAAAGAAGAACAGATTGGTTAAGGTGACTCTGGGAGGAATAGAATTCTAATTATGCTTCCTTTTTTTTTCTTCAGTTGTCCAAGATTACAGCTTTTTAGTCCAGCCAAATTTAGGTCATATACCTTCTTGTATGGAGGCAAGCAAGAAAGTATCCTCCCCTGAGGCTTTCTAGTGGGACGGACCTAGGATTTCATGGACCACCAAGAATACAGAAAACGAGGAAGACGTAATTTTCCAAAAGTAATAATTATGTTGTTAGGAAGGGGAAGTGAATATTGGACATACACAATATTCCTAAACTATCCCTATTGGAAGCACACACACACACAAAGTCTGTAATCAGGCATAAAACAACCTTTGTAAGCAAAACTAGTAAGATGTGTTGAAAGAGCAAACAAGAATCCTCAGACACATTTACTACTATTTTTTAAAAAAGATTTTACTTACTTATTTGAGAGAGAGTGAGAGAGAGAGAGCACGAGGTGGGGAGCATCAGAGGGAGAACCAGACTCCCTGCTGAACAGAGAGCCTGATGTGCGACTCAATCTTGGGACTCTGGGATCACGACCTGAGCTGAAAGTAGTTGTTTAACTGACTGAGCCACCCAGGCATACCTATTTACTACTATTTTTAGAATTCAAACTTTTCTTAAAAAATACATGTGGCTGCTTTCAATGTAAAAACAGATGCTTTGGAATATACAAATAGAACAAAATTCTGTGCCCTTTGAGGGCATGTTGTATAGGATTCAGAAGATAAATAGAGCTGGCCCACAGCCCTTTGAAGTGAAGTGGAATGCAACAAGTGCTTTGAAAATGGTATGGGAGAAGAGCTATTATAACTAGTTCTCTTCTCTTCATTAATCAGAGATCCTAGGATTTTTTGTGGGGTTATGTTTTTATGAAAAATTGGGAATTTAGATGAATTTTCTTGAGGTGTATGACAGGTCTGAAGAGGAACTACTGAGATAAAACAGCAGTAAGTTGACACTTGATTTTTAGAATACGAGGAATAGAAGGAATGTATTGCAGTTCATGTCTGCGTCTGTTCCCATATCCAATATGTACGGTGTGCATGATACTTGTTCTCTGTGGCAACTGAGAAGAGTTGCACTGGGGAAAGCATTTAAATGTTGTGAAAAATTGAATATAATCAGAACAATGTGGCTGTTCAATGTATTAAGGAAAAAGCTTAGTTGGTCAAGATTCTTCTTTCTGATAGTTTTTATCACAACAGGAATTTACCTGAAACACAGATGACTTGTATTGTACACTTTATACTATAATAAGACACCAGGCAAATATTCATTTAAATAAGAAAGGAATGAACTTCAAAACAATTTTTTTTTTTAACTGGCATACATGTCAGAAAATGTACAGACTTGGATGTAATATAACAAAACACACAGATCACTGGGTAGGGATTCCAAAGACCTGGATTTGAGTTCTGACTACCACTCTCTTTGTGAAGCCAGGTGGGCCATTTGAATTCTCTGTAACTTAGTTTCTGGCCTTACAGTGATGTTGTGGAGAGTATCAAACAAATGTCGTCTGTGATAGATTTCCTTCTTTTACTTGCTGGACTCTTTCTCCAGAGACAGCTTTATTTTCTCACAATACTGCTCCTGGTTTTAATGCTGTTGGAGATAATGAGGGACTACAGAAGCTAGTTAATGCCCCAAATTCCTCATTCTAAGAACAATCTTATCTGCAAAATGCTGTCTTTCCATTGGCAAGTCACACATTCGTTTCCACGGTCGGTGAGTGTAATCCTGCCACGGGTAAATCAGACTGCGGCTGCCTCTTTCTGCCAGTCTTTAGCTCTCACGTTCTCTTCACCACACACTTCAGTCACAGGGAGTTTATTTAACATTGGGACTTAGTTCCAGCTGAGTCATCCTCAGTTACACAGTTCCTGATACGAAAAGAAAATAAGAGCCAAAACACAAAAGCAGCAGGAAATCTGTATTAGCCAGATACAACACCAGGATGGTAGATATGGAAGTGGTTAATATGAAATAATAACAGATGGGGAGGGTGGTGAGCATCACTTCTTCTAGAGGGATGGTGAGAAGTGGGGTGGGAAATGGCTGGTGGCTGGTGTGCAGTAGAGGGAAGGGAAGAACGATGAACAACGGACAGACTGGCTGACAGTGAGGAATGGAAGGACAAAGAGGATCTGTATCTAAGCACAATTGGGTGTACTTAGATTCTATTTTAGATTATGTCAAATAACACTTTTCCCCATGTAGCTATTGGGAACTGACATTTAATTAGTGAATGACAAGCATGAAATAGCAAGGTGACATGGAACCACTTAAGAATAAAGCCATCATGATTTCTCTTGCAGTTTATTCCTACAAAAGTATTGTATTGTCCCTTATTAAACCTTCACAATATTACTGTGAGAAAGATAAATAACAAGAACTAGCTATTCACTCTTCTTTGTGGACTAAACAAAAGGAAATTGGTTTAAATTGTAGTTAAGTAAAACTGTCTTGGCTAAAAGGCCCATATCTGTGCTAAAAAGGTATTCCTTAAATGAGTTACCCATTCTAGTCCATAGCTATGGAATTTACTAAGTTTTATTTTTATGACACATTAGCTTGAAGCCAGGGTAATTCCATTGGAAGACCCAGGGCTGAACATACACTTAGAAGGCAAAGTCGGCTTTCTACATGAGATGCTTAATACTCTCGTGCCCTCAAATTTTCTCCCAAAGGGCTGACACATTTCCTGAAATTTTCGCATTACTGGCTCTCTGGGAGGAGTCACCGAGGACCCCTGCAATGGAAAAGAGAATATGGATTGCACCATACATTAATTTTAACCATCTACATTCACTTAGATAATTTTCTCGAAAATAATTCCCAATTATCTGGAAAAGTTCCAAGAAAATGGAAAATGGGACAGATAATTTTCAACAGATTGGAGCAATGATTCAAGAATCATTTAAGGTGGTGGTTACTGGTAGAAATTCCCTGGTGCTGGCTTGTGAACATGCACATCCCTAGTGAAGGAGGCCAGCCATTGTGACAATGAAAGACCCATCTAGCTATTGATTATTCATTCAACAAATATTTAATGAGCCCATGTAATAATGTAATAGGCACAAATTCTTGGTTCTGGGGCTAGAGAGTTAATAAAACAGACAAAAATCCCTGTCCTCAGGGACCTTAAATTCTAACAGAAAACACAGACAATAAACAGTGAGAAATGAAAAGAATGTGCAGTGCGTTAAATATTGATACGTGCTCAGGAGAAAAGCAGGGAGGAGCAATAAGGGGTGTGTGTGTGTGTGTGTGCGCGTGTGTGTGTGCGCTTGCGCGCGCAAGCATGGACACTCTTCCCAGGGAGAAGGTTGCAACTTTGATAAGAGGGCTATTTTACAGTGAAGATTGAAGGAACCTGGAGAATGAGCCATCAGATATCTGGAGAGAAGATCCTTCAGAGGAAACAGCCAAAGGCACTGGGCAAACTCGTGGGGATTAAAGGAAAGAGGCTTTCCAAAAGGAAAGATGAAACACTGGCATTGTTTCATTAATAGTTTCATTTAATATCAGTCTTGCCTCTTTTCAAATGAATGTGCAGACAGCAGCCCCTCCATTGTCTTCCCACTCAATTTGTCACTCGGGCCTTCCATGATTCACTCGAATTATTGTTCTCCTAAGCAATTTTCTAGAAATCTCTTCTCCTCTTAGCCCACCTCTTCATCTCCCTCTATTCACCATTTGACTCAATTTTACCATCTTGGAGACTGATTCTTCTGCCACCCTTGTGACTCTACTACTCTCTTACCAGCCAACACCCTTCATTTCCAGATCCCTTGTTCTTCTGGCAGAATCAGTCTCTACCTGCTACCTTTGTGATCAGCCACATCACCCTCTCCTTAGATGAGATCTTCATCTATCGTCTGTTTTATGGTAAATATTTTCCTAATCAGCTCCTACTTCTCTCTACGGCTAGTCCTATCCCTCCTCCACGAACACCTGTGTTGGGCACCAGATGCACACACTTGTATGTGTGCAGGATGGAGATACTAGCTCAGGACTCTAGAATTGCTGCTTCTTGTCACATAGTGCTGCCCTCATGCCTGGCACTCTTCTGGCCAAGCAATGATAACAGCTGTTCCAGATCTCGGGTTCAATCTCTTAAAGGGAAGACAATGTCACTTTCTTCTTGAGGTTTAGAACTCTATTTCCAGCTTTGCTGGAATTTCCAATGTGCTGGCTGATCTCAGGAATGCTGAGTTAAGTTTAGTTCCAGAATCTGAAACCTACCTGGGTACAAACCCCTCAGAGCAAGGTAGTGTTTCCTTCTAAAACTCTCAAATATTTTTCTCTAGATAGTGTATTGTTTGCCTGCTTTACCAAGGGAGAATGCCCTCAGAGACTCGATGGTGAATTGTCTTCCGAGGGAAAATCTTGGGAGGAGGACTTGTTCGAGGAAAAAAGGGCATTCTGTGGCAAAGCTCTCAGCTGTGACAATGAGAGAACCATTGTCCCTTTTCCCCATCCAAACATACAAATTTCATCTCTCAGCAGGCAACCTACCTCACAATAGTAAAAAGAAGAATCATCCTAAGTGTTTAAGGAGCTTACAATCTAGTTGAGAAGACTAGGGTTACTTTACCATAAGGGGAAGGCCACTGTCCTACATCTTTTTGGAGTCTCTTTATCCCAGGTTCTCAGGTATTGCTGAGCTTATGGATGTGTACAGCAATTAAGAGAAGATGAAGTACTAAGTTTCAGATGTGTGAAATGTATGAAAGCCCATTCAAGTGGAAACATTCAAATGAAGAGTAAAGGTAAGTAAGGCACAGGTGAGCTCTTTGGATTTGAGATGCAGATTTGGGTATTACCTGTAGAGCGATGAGAGAAAAAAACAGAGTAGACTGTTATGCTAAGAGAAATTAGTTCTAGGTAAAGATTATGCTGTGTGATGTTATGATGCATAATAACGGTAATAGTAAAATTTGTTCTTTATTAACTCCCCTGAAGTTATTTAAACCTCTCAACAATCTTATGGGGTAGGTGGTATTATAATCTTTATTCTACAGATGAGGCTCAGAGTACATAGATCACTCTTCTAACACCATACAGTAGAGATGAAGGTAAATGGAACCTAGAAATTAGAACCTAGAATATTGGACTTTGGAGCTTTTGGTCTTTGAAGAAGAATTTGGTCTTTGAAGAAGACCAGTAACTGGTTGCTTCTGCAACTTTGTGTAGTGTTGTATATTGTGAATTTGTTTTATGTATGCATGTATGAATACATTTATGTGTGTGTGTGTATGTATATATATATATATATATATATATATACAGACATGCATAAATATTTGTTCAGTTCTGCCTCTGATCCTTTAACTAATGTTGTCCCTAGTCAGGAGAAATTTATAAGATCCTAGTCTCATAGCACAGAGTCTCACATTGTTGTCGTCTATTCTTGATTCATTCAGGTGTTATACCTAATTTTAGGGACTGAGGTTTTGCCTTGTGATTCACTGCCAGGACCTTTTTGTCCCTCATATTTCCACTTTGGTTACATGGACAGCGTTCCAGTTCTGCCTTCTGCATGCTGTTCTGCTATGAAATTAAAGTATTCAAGTTGTGTGAACTTGCATACTTGAACCTTCCAAGTATACAAGTTCACACATAGCTTAGCTTGATGACCTCTCTACCACCTGAAAGCCTAAGTCCAAGACACTTTTGAGATGGTAGCATCTACTGGCCCTGGTAATTGATTGCATTGGGGTGAGGGAGTACTATACTATCTACATTGCTACTATCATTTTCACTCTAGCTAGATACATGGGGTATTGGACATGAACCTGCTGCACATTCCTATCCTGAATCATTGAATGGATGCTGATGCCTCCATATGGGATACAGAAGGAATTAATAATTGAAGATGAGGCCAAGAAAAGAATTAAGAATGAACTAGGTCTGATGCCCGCTTTGCTGCTAGTGCCATCAACTAAAATAGAAAATCTGGGAGAGAAAAATGTGTGAGGACAGTGTAGTAAGCTATAAACATAATATAGATTTGGACACAGTAAGTTTAATATGCCTTTGAGACTGAAGGTAAATATACAACTCCTGAGTTTAGAAGAGAGTTAGCATTAGAAATATATGGGAGTTATCCATGTATGATTTTATATATCCTCAATGGCAATGCCACTGAATGGCTTGGGGAGGGAAAAACATGTAAATTCTCAACCATATTTTAAATTCTATCTTAAATAAAAAGAATGGTAATTTTTTCCTGTGAAAAAATGTATACTTTCTTACATTTATATAAAGGCCAAATAAAATTTTATAAGATATTGGTATTTTAAATATTGGTATTTTATTGACAACCTTATAGTCAATAAAATGCAGAACAAAGTATTTGCTCTCTATAGTCAATGAAATAGAGAGCAGTGTATTTGCTCGGTAAATATAGCTTCAATACAAGACCCCTGGCTTAATGGATTTCTGCCCTAAAGCTCCACATATGTAGAATTTTGAAGCCACCATTGTATGTCTAATGTATACATTTCTAGACTCCATTTTCATTAAGGATATTGAAGACTGCAGGATACAAATTGTTTTAAGGAGGAAGTTCTACTTTTACTTACTGTTGGGTTGTGTATATGATAAGTAATTTTATCCTAAAATTACAGGGTCAATAGAACAGAAGTATAGTTTTATGTGTTTCTGAAACTCAATCTTGTGCCCACCATTTGCAGTAATGTTAGAACTTATAAAATATCATCAGTTTAAAAATGCTTATAGATGATAATTTTAATACTTTATTGACGCAGTTAATCAAAGACAATATATGTATTTAGTCATAACATGCTTACTTTGTAAGGTGATTTTACTCCCTGCCTCACTTACACTCATATGATATTATTTTGTATTTAATAACATGATTTTTACATAAAAATTAGATCATGGGTTAGGGAAAAAGAGGAGACTCCTTAGTCTATGAATGGAGAACAATTATATATTATGTTTTCAGAATTATATTTTGTAAACTTTTCCTAGAGTGCTATAAAATTAAATAATTAGTATTAACTTCTTTCTTATAAACTTCAAAATTTCTATTGAACATTCAATTGAGTCTTAGTGATCATTGAAAGCATAATTTCAATATTAATCATTATGCCAAAATATCCTCTCCTACCTATAATCTTTCAATAAGCATTCCTGTACACATATTTGGTTATAATCTTTTAGCATCTTTCTTCTTATGGAATGCAAGCAAGGTGTTATCTATGCTGCCAGTGGAACCCTCTACACAGCTGGATAGGTGGGACACTAGTATAAGGGTTAGTCCTGATTTTACTATGAAATGTTTGATTTCCAGCACTTGGAAAATTAATTTTATACCACTTAATGGTGATAACTCTTCTTTTCTTCTAAGATGTATATGCCCTACTGCAAGTTAAACATTTTTAATAATATGCTCATGTGTTGCTTGATAGTAGGGAGTGCGTCTTCTCATTTTTGGTAACATCTGCTGCAATTCCTAGGATGTAATATGTGTATTAGTGTGTGTGAACTAATGGAAGAGTCTTGGCTTTCTTCGTATTTATTGGGTATGATTCATAATTCTCAAGTTATCTTGTTGGTATTTTCTGGTATTACAAAAGCATGCCCACTTTAGAAAAGAACCACTGGTTATGCATTTTTAAACTGAGCCAATCCTAAAAATATTTTAGCAAATGATCCTTTTTTCCTTTTAGATTCAGCTCAAATGTTATCTCTTCTGGGAAGCATAATTTTTAGGTCAGAATCAATCATTCACCTTTAGCTACATGGCAAATATTTAATGGGATCTATATGTTGAATATTATTACCGTGGCTTACTCTTTTGCCTTTGTGAGCTCTAGTTCATTGAAGAGATCTTTCTGCTTCGACATAGGTTAGGATTTCTTCCAAAAGGAATGAAAAGAAAAAGACAGAAGTAGTAATTAGTATTCAAGAGTAGAATGTATGGCAAGGCAATAGTCTGGATTTCAGTGATAGAGGAGTTTCCAAATTCCATTATGTCTATCATTAACTCAGACTTAGGGATGTGGTCCATAGATTTTTATGTAAGTTTTCTAAACAGGAAGAGGAAGGAGAAAAAAAATCTGTCCCTTTCTAATCCTAGAAAAATGTGACAAGAAAAGAGAGAACGGGAGAATATGATGAAGAGATATCTCCCTTCTATGACTAAAGATATCACTGCAAAGAGTAAGGCCTTGCTCAATTAAGACTCTGGGTGGAGGGGTTCTCATACTTTTTTTTTGTACCATCCTGGCTGGGGCTCAGCCATAACAGAATAATTTTGAAGGCACAGCCTGAAATTTTGTTTTTCCAATTCACTCTTACCCTTTCCTGTGTATTATAGGCCCCCTGGGTAGCTGAGAGTCTGATTGGAGACTTGCCAAGACTTGGCAGTGTGAAGTATTTCTGTGAGTGGACCACCTAGGCTGGTACTGAATGGATACTCAGCTTAGTGTTTATAGCAGCAATCTGAGCAAAAGTGAGGCTGAACCTGCTAGGGGAGCAATCTGTACATTGGAGAAGCCAAAAGAATGGTTCACCATTTTCTTATTCAGATTTCAGCATGGGAGGACCACAGAGCACCCAGAAACTAGGCAATAAAGGAGCATCACTGGGAGCTGGAGGAGCCAAATAACCCCATCAAAGGAATGCCCCATGCCTGCTGCCCTTCCCCCACACCCAGATGTCATGTTGGAGAAGAACCTGGAAGGTGGTACAAAGAGTAAGAAATCTGAGAGACTAAAAATTTCCCAGAATTGCTGAATATGACCCAAACATATTTCTATTGTCATATTGGTCTAAGTTTTAAAATGGATTGGACAATTAGTTAATGCTTCTCCCAACAAACCATAGATGGGGTCTGTTGAAGACCAGATTAGCTACAGACAAAAATAAAGAAACTGTATATTCTCTAGGAATTTAATTTTGTAACATCTTCATATTTTTATTAAAGTACATTAAAATTTATTCTTCCCATATATTTGTCCATCTATTAGTGTTTTTCATATTCTTTTTTAGAAAATGATATGTCTCTGTCTCTGTATTAGCCTGCTAGGACTGCCCTAAGAGCATACTATAGACTGGGTGACTTAAACAATGGAAATTTATTTTTGCACAATTATGGAGGCTGAAAGTCTGAGATCAAGGTGTCAGCAGGGTTGGTTTCTACTGAGAACATTCTTTTTGGTTTTTAGATGGCTGTTTCTCACTGTATTTTCACATGATGATTTCTCCGTGCATGCACACTCCTAGTGCCCCTTGCTCTTCTTATAAGGACACCAATCCTACTGGATTAGGGCCACTCTTATGACCTCATTTAATCTTAATTGCCTCTTTAAAGACCCTGTCTCTAAATACAGTCACATTGAGAGTTAGGTCTTCAACATATAAATTTGGAGGGGACATAATTCTGTCCCTAGCAGTCTCCATCACTGTATCAGTTATCTGTAAATAGGGACCTTGTCATTATATTCTGAATCCCTAGCATGGTGACTGACAGTATTGCTTAATAAATGATGAGTAGATACAAAGGAAAGTAATACATACACAGTGTAATATAATGTGGTGAGAAAAGGCACAGAACTTTGAGACTTGTGTTCAACTTCCAGCTACCCTCTTATCCAGACACAATTTCTAACTATGTAAAGTGGACATAATAATGCCCTTTTTAATTACTAGAAGATTAAATGCATGTCCAGTAAATTATACGTGCCCAGTGAATGTTAGTTATGATTGTTAACATTTAACTGTTTCATTTGATCAATCTACTTTCATTTGGTTATCAGCTAAAACCAGCACCTCTCCTGTCTGACCAACAGGATCAGAGCACCCTGGGTTATAATCAAGGGCTGCAGACGTGGCAATAGAGTGAGAATGTCACAGAGCCATCATCCTGGGCACTTGTTCTCTAGGGATTGTTTCTGTCTGCTTGGGGGTGATATTTTGGCCCTCATGATGGGTAATATTCTTAGTGTTTTCAGGCAAAGTTAGGCTGAATTAATTTTAGAACTGACCCACTTACATATTTTTAAACTTTAGACTACGGCAGCTGAACAGCTAGGTTGGACAATTTACAAACTGTATTATGGCTTATATGGGGCAGGCTACTCTTGAAATAGGACCAAGAGGCTCAAGAGTCCAAATGAGTGGTTCTTGACAGATTCAAAATATCAATTAAATCCTTAACCCTTGGTTGTCTGCTGGAAGTCTAGCAGTTTAGAGGGGAAAGTAAAGAAAACATACTATTCAGTCTGGTTGTGGAATCAAAAACAAAAAATGAAAAAGCAAATCTAGACTACCACAGAATAGTTAAATAGATAGAAGTTTGGGCAAGTTTCCATTAGGCTGAACTATAATTACTCACCAAATTTCAATTTTAATACTTGGATTAATTTGGCAAACTTGTAGGCTTTTCATGCATTCAGGAAGTGGTATAAGACTCATTCTTCACCTCAAAACAGTATTTGTGAAATCTTTTACCATTTCCTCCATGAATCTTAAAATAATCCTTTGAATTAAAATTCTCTTCCCTAAATTCCTGATAAGAACTTTGTCTGTGCTCCTCATATGTAACATTCATCAGTGTATTCTTCCTCCCTCACCGTGCTGCCTTCTTGAAGTCAAGGGCAGTAACTGATTTAGTTCAGTACCTCTTGCAGTGATGTTCAGAGTCCTACACATAGTGGGTGCTGAATAAATATTAATGAAATCCATAGTAACAAGCACCTATTCAGAGCTCACTCTCTGCTTCTTGTTCTCATTCAAGATTCTACCAAAACATTTTCCCTACTGAGTTGAACTTGGACCTACAATTTTTCTAAACACAGTGCTCCCAGAAGCTACTATCTGCCAGTTATGCTTGGTATGAGGACCAAACATCTTTGCTATTCTGGCTCTTGAGTGTCTAGCCAGAGATTTTGCCTTGAATTGTAGTCATTCATCTAGGCCCCTGTTAAGGATAAATGAAGGGAGGTGTTTTAAAATGAGGTCAAAGCTATCATTGGTAGCTAAAAAATAACTCCTATATTTTATGTGTATTGATAATAGGTCAGGAATACGATTTTAATGGGGGAAAGACAACCAGTTCTTATCAATAGTTATGACTAAATAAAAGTGTAAGTGTGAAATAATTACTATAAATAATTCTGAGTTATGTCAAATTAATTGCTTTAATAATTAAACATAAGAATAGCCTTGTTTTAATGTTTTTTATTTAGTTCATTGTGGAATAACTCCATGTTGACTTACCATTCCCACTGGAGAAGTTAGTTTATTGATCATTGTTTTAAAGATAATGGAGTTTTCCTTTAATATTTATTTAGTTTAAATTATTTTAAAAGGGGACATCTGGGTGGCACAGACAGTTAAGTGGCTGAGTCTTGATTTCACCTTAGGTCATGATCTCAGGGGCATGTCAGTCTCATGGTTGGCATGGAGTCTGTTTGAGATTCTCTCCCTCTTCCTCTCCCTGTACCTCTCCCCTTTCAAGCTCTCTTTCTCTCAAATAAATACATCTTTAAAAAAAGATAAATTTTTTTACAAGCTTTTGACACCACTGTAAGGTTTCTAAGAGTACTTATAGACCTTTGCTTCAAAATAAATCATTTTACTCTTTAAAAAATTTTGGACAATATTTATCTTGCTATTAACTTTTATGTACATGGAAATCTATTTCTCTTATCTCAACCTCAGGGAAAAAACTGGGATTATGTGTGCATGACAAGGGGAGTTATGAACACTTGGCAACACTCAAGGAGATATAGGGGAGGCAGCCTTTCATGATTAGAATCTGTGCTCTCTGTTGATCAGAGTTAAGAAGACTACTCTTACTAAAATTCTAGTCAGTGAGAGCCTGTTTGGGGTTAAGTGGAAAAGGCTGCAGAAATGATCAGCTACTTTCCCCATTATGTGATACCTTTATACATGTAGACCCTAATGCTATTACCCATTTGCTAGTAGCTTTGATACAAGAAAGAAATAAAGACAAAAGATTACTTGGCCAAGAAAGAATAATGAAATCAGAATAAACAAATGCTCACAATCAAATCTGAAAGTAGTAGTATACCTTCAAAGAGCTGCAACTTACATAGAAGGCCTTTATCCATTTTTGTTAGAAGATATAATCCAAAACGGAACTATATTAACTACATGTCTATTATATATTATATTATATTATTAACTATATTAACTACATGTCACAAAGAACTACTGTATTTAGAAGGAAATTTAAAGATATTTGAATTTTGTCTCAGCAACCAAACTAAAGAATAAATTTTCACACTAGGATTTATTTATTGGCAAATAGTTTCTTCCTTTCAAAATTCTATCAGGATCTGATTTTCTAAGTCTATTAAAAATAATAGGTAAATCAATAATGATTTAGTGAACTTCTTTCCATTCAACTTCCTTCCCATAAAATGAATGAAAACATTCCATTTAATCATTTATTGAAAGAGAAAGTCATAATTTATTGACATAGAATCAAGTCTCTTGTTTTGCCTGGGTCCTGCTTTTTAATCTAAGACAAGGAGATATTACCATGTGAAAATATTTTGGTTTGAGTACCTGTATTTTAAAATTAATTGTAGGGCACCTGGGTGGCTCAGTGGGTTGAGCCTCTGCCTTTGGCTAGGGTCACAATCCTGGGGTCCTGGGATCGAGCCCCGTGTCAGGCTTTCTGCTCAGTGGGGAGCCTGCTTCCTCCTCTCTCTGCCTGCCTCTCTGCCTACTTGTGATCTCTCTCTCTGTGTCCAATAAATAAATAAAATCTTTAAAAAATAAAATTAATTGTAAGGCTTTCTATTCAACTAGAGGTAAGTCATTAAAGGGACACTTTATGGCTGCCAACAATTTGCTAATAGTGAATACTGTGGTCAAAAAACCTGAAGTCATACAAATGTTCCTCAGTTTTTATCAATACTATCAAATTAATATCTGATTATGGACCACATTTTGATAGCATCTTACTTAACAGCTCTACATAGTTCTAATACCAAGAAAATGCTTAAAGGATGCATAATTATGGCGATTTACTACTTATTATCTACATCGTATGAGAAACATTTCCAAAACATTTGCCAATATAGATTAAAACCAGTAGTCACTAATGATTGATGAGAAAATTGCCTACAACTTTGCACTTACCAATTACAAAACAAAAATTGTATAATTAAAAAATGGAAACATAAATGACATTCAAAACTAAAATTTCTAAAAACTGTATACAAACTCTTCTCCAAGTGCAGGCTGTTTTTTATTCTTAATGGAGAAATCATGGGATAGTAATTCACTTCTTCATTAAAGTATTGGTCTCCCTTCTTTTCACTACATCTGTATCCTTGGGGACTGTGGACTCTGGGAAACAAACTGAGGGTTTTGGAAGGGAGGGGGTGGTGGGAGGATGGGTGAGCCTGGTGGTGGATATTAAGGAGGGCACGTATTGCATGGAGCACTGGGTGTGGTGTATAAATAATGAATCTTGGACACTGAAAAAAAATTTAAATTAAATTAAAAAAAGTATCAGTATCCCAATCTTTTATCTCCCTTGGGAAAATAACTGAAAACTAAAATCACATCCAAAATTCCCAACTTTGTTTCTGTAACTGTTAAGAAGAAAAGGGAAAGTACTATAATACTTGTAAGCCTAATGAGACATTTTGAGAGTTTTAATTTATTCTAGTTGTAAAGTTCTATTTGCTTATTATCCATGATGTTTTTATAATCATTTAGGTAGGTGAATGCAACATGTAAAAGGCAGAAGGATACCAAAGGACCAAAGGACTCTTGAACACTAACATTCAACTCCCCTATGCCTGATGCCCTGCCTTGCTTTTAGTCCCAATTCTATTTTTGGTTCTGTCTTTGTTCTTATGACATATTTCGAACTCCATATGAAGACCTTACGGGGAGTCCATGCGTGGAGCATGCCTGCCACATGCTGGGCAAACAGAACTCCCTGTAATTATCTCTATTTTATAAGGGATGAAACTGAGATGCAGAAAGGTTAAGCCATTTGTGAGAAACCACATATAAGTAAGCATTCTCTGAGATGGAGATAGAAACCTTTAATCAAGAAGAGGTTAAAATGTCACGATTCCAAATCTGAAATAGATGGTCTGAAATGGCAGATTCTTAAGAGAGAATAATTAAAGGAGTTGATGCCTCATTGTCTTTAACGATATTCCTTGCTGTTCCATGAAACCATTGAATAGATAAGAGGTGAGCAATAAGTTTCAAGCTGATCTTTTGTATAGCCAGATAATTTAGACAAAAGTTCATAGGGATGATGTGGAAAGTAAATTCACCTACTTGGCCTCCAAAATCCAACTTTCAGTAGAGGGTGATTGAGTGACACCTGGACACATGGAGCAGAAGAAAATTACTCTGTAAATTCTGGTTTCCTTTTTGAAATTTGCAGTGTCAGGCCACAGACCATGTATACTATGTTAATTGTAATAATTTGAGCCTTAGATACCGAGATCGCTACGCCACTCCTGCATTTTAGACTGGGCAGATGAACTTTATTCATATTCTATTTTTCACTTCACCTATGCTCAGAAGACTTAACCTATAATTGTAAGATGGTTAATCCTAATTCTTTCCTACGGTGGCCATAATTTTCAGTGTTTAAAGGGTGAAAGAAAAGATCACCATCCAAGCAGGCTGGCACATATATTTGACCTCTCTCTCCATGTCTGGGAAGGTTCTGGGTAGGAAACCTTATGAGACACCTCACCACTCCCAGTTTAAATTCTGATTACTCTCCTGGGGAAAGGAAATAGGCCATTCCTAAATTTAAAATTTTTGCAACCAGAGGGAAGTAGTGACAGTATGTATTTATCACATCTCCTCTAATGGTTCTAATTCCCTGATACTGGTTTTTAATGGATCATTTCCCTCACATCTTTATATTTTATGTGAAACCATACTTGAAAATGTTCTAATGTTAGTCTACTTTTTCATGGATTCATAAGTCTCTTTTCTTTTATGCTCTACTGTTCTTTAAGGTTTTTTCAAGTAAGTCTACATAAACCACGATGGGCTTCTTATATAAATGAGTATGATAAGCAACTTCAATTATATGAGATCTTCTATGGTGACTGTTAATATATTAAAACCTGTTCAGTTGTTTTTTTAAAGAGGTTATTCAGAAAGATACAGAGCACTCTTCTTTAGACTCCAGGTGGGCAGGGGAGAAATCACCTTCGAGTGAGGATAAGCAGAGAAATGATCAGTGAAATAGGACTCCTTTACCAATTGAGGAATCACCGTTAGACTTTCTCACCATCATGGAGTGTGATAAAGATCCCGGGGTGATTGCTTGGATAAAGAGGCGAGATACCACACCCTTTTAGGGGACTTGACTGATCCTCAGAGTTAGATTTTATGTACCATCCCAGCCTTACATATGAATGCAATAAAAATATTTAGAAAAGAAGGGTTCAGCTGCTTATGTTCAGGACACCTTCAGGAGTGGCAGAGGGACACATATTAAGCACTTTTTAAAAATACCAAACCAAACTACTTAAAGAGTTTGAGGGGGAAAACCACTAAAGTGTGAGCCAGCTGACCAAATGCTAGCTTTGCTTATGCTGCTGGTGCTTTAATAAGAGGTGGGGGAAAAACTCCCTTCTTCCTTGTAGACATGCTTCTTTTACAATAAAATGTAGCAGAGGGTTTACAGAGTTTCTAGAATCCTTTCCAGCTTATATATGTTCTCGTATACAAACAACTTCTGGTAAGGCTGTGCTCTTGGAGCTGTGGGAGACATGATACCATATAAATTCTAGTCCAGCTCTTCAAAAGCTAGCTCTTATTTACCTCATCCTATGAAAATAGTACAGAAAATTAAGCTGAAATTTTGAGCCAATCCTGCAATATTTTGTAAGTAATGAATAAACCCAATAATGCTGTCTGATCTGAATTTAGTAATAACTACAATATTTTATCTTCATGGTCTGTTTCTTGGGCATGCAGATTGCCTGTTAAGAGTGAAATGCCATTCACTACAGCAGTCTAGTGTGGTTCAGCCAGATGTATATGTAATGTACACAAATTACCTAAATGTGTGGAAAGCTATCAACTAAAATTTTTAAAATTAAAGGAAAGTTACAGACTGATAAACTTTAAAGGAAGTAAAAGGATGAACACTATCGTATCCTAAAAAATTTGTCTAATTCACAATGGAGAAGTTAAGTTACACTTTCTGTGATAAATTGTGGTCCCCTTGGAGGCAAGGGCACTTTCTTATCCATCCTGGCACAGGGTAAGAGTATTAATAAATATTTACTGAAGTGAACCTTATAAAATGGAAGTTTGGGAAGTCAATCAATAGTGTCCGTCCCAACACACACATCTACTCACACAATGAACAAACAGGCAAATTCAACACAAAGTTTAAGCACATTGCAATAAACTTCATGGGGCATAAGAGTCAGAATTAGCAAATTAAAAAGGACCTTGGGGATCATCTAATTGTTTTATGATATTGAAATTTTATTTTAATGAGGGAACATGACTAGAAATCACATTCTCATTCTGTGGGAGCTAGGGATGTGAAAGAATTTATATATAACCTTTCTGAGGGAATTATAAAATTAAAAGAAGTTTAAATTCCAAAAGTGTAGAAAGAGTAGTATCAGATCCTTCCTATCCCTGCCTGTTTACCCTTTAGGTCTTCAGGAATTTTTATGTTCTTTTGGGTTACTGTGGTATGGTTTGGGTGAATGTTTTTCAGATGGACTGATGGGATTTGGGGGTGGGAGACAGAAAGATTGGGAGTTGACATCTCCAATGGAAAAAGATACAACAATTACAACTCTTCTTTCTCTTCTGTGGTTATTCAAGTGCAAATTGAACACTGTAAGTTATTGTCTTTGAGAGGAAGTTACACAAGCAGAAAGAGAAGGATTTATTACAAAAGCAATAATATCTAATGAGTTTGTGCTTTGAAAAATGTAATATTTTACACAAATTTAAAGCAATACCTTATTTTTCCATTTCAGTGTATGCTATTGTGAACTGAACACCTGATGTTTGCTAGGCACTGTGCTTGACCTTTAAAAAAGATATCTCATTTAATATTCATAATATCACTGTTATTATTTGTGCTTTACACATATATAAAGAAAATGAGGATTCTTTAGAAAAGTCAAATACTTGTCTAAAGTCACATGACTGGCAATATATGAACCATATTTTAAATAGAATTTTCTTGACTCACGTGATCTTTTCATAATGTGCTACTTTCTTCCCAGCGGATTTTACTGAATTGAATTTACCATAAAGCGCTGAGTAGGTGAAGGTACTAGCTTTGGGACTGATTTCATCCTTTACTAACTAGCTGTGAAGAAAGAATTTGGTTGCATTTAACTTAAGCTCAAAAACCAGAAAACTTATCAGTGGTGTGAGAAGTCACAATAGTGGTTACCTTTGAAAGGTAGCTATTGGGAATGGATAGGAGATGGATTTCTGACTGGAGCACTGGTAACCTATTTTTTTGGACTAGTTGGTGGTTAAATGGTTAAGTTCACTTTGGGAAAAATTCAATGAGCTGTACACTAATGATTTGTGAACTTTTCTGCATGAATGTAATACTTTAAATGTTTTGCTTCAGTTGACATAATTTTTATGAAGATTTTGATTAGCACAGTAAGTTTTTATGAGAATATCAAATGCTGCTTCCAAAATAAAAATAAAAATAAAAAACAAAAACTAATGTAAGTTATACCATGGCACAAAATGACAAAGAACTCTTTATTAGTTTTTTTCAAAGTGGAATGTGCTGCCTTATGAAGCGGTGAGTTTGCTATTACTAAATTTATCTAAGATAAAGATAGAAACATTCCTATTAATAAATCTTAGAAGGGAGTCTGTAAAGGGTGGAGGTGGACAGAATGACTTCCAGGGAACTTTCCTACTCTAGGAGATACAATTTTAACCTTATAATGAACAAACATAAGCTCCCAAATGTGTTTTATCAAATAGCTTTCCAAACACTGATCATCAGTGAGTAAATCATTTAAAATTTCAAGCTGATTCCACCTGGAAGAACATATATATTTCTCACTTCCTTACATATTTCACTCTTTGTTATAGGCTTTAAAAATATAGATGACGAAGCTACTGGGTTAAGCAAGAGAGTATGCCTAGATTTCTTTTTTATTCTTAAGAAAAATCTAAAAATATCCAAAACAGTTGACTGCTCTATTGGTAAAAGATGATTTGCCATAAGAAAATTTAAAATGATGCTAAATGTATTTATTCACTGCACCAGGACTGCCTTATGAAAAATTAAGCAAGTTCTATTTATTTCTTACCTATATAGACAGATTAGCTATGCATAATATGTGTGTGTGTGTTTATATAAACATCATCATGTATTTTTCATGTTACATAGCAAAGAGATTTTTATAATGGGTACTGATTCAGTTTGTGCTGAACTTGAGGTACATGAAAAGGACACACTGGCACATATTCTACTTGTAATTCACAGGACGGCATCCTCCTGATTGTCAAATCATCATTTGCAGATATCAATCATTCTTAAAACTTTGGTTCAGAGACCCAGGAACTAAATTTTGTATACTCAACCCAGTTAAATGTAGACATGCAAAAATTTAACATATAATTTTAGAGAATTTTCAGATCCTTTGTTTTCCATCCGTTTACCCTGCAAGGTCAATATACCACAGGTTCCAAGCTCCTAGCCTGGTAAACAAGTATGCACAGTTGAGACAGCTACAGTGAAGTAATGCTGACAGTGTTGCTGGCTTCATTGTAATATTAAACCTATTAGGTACCATAACCAGCACAACAAATTCAGCTTAAGATTCTGTAAGTTGTTACTGAGGTATTAAGTACTCATCTTTACCCAAAATTGTGTCAAGCATAGCATAAAGCAAATACGTATCTTTGGAACTTTGGGAAAAATCCATAGGTAATGCTAAATTTTGCCCGTATTAAGTAACCCAAATGGCAGAAGCCCCATAAAGGTCAAATAAAAATTTATTAAGATATTACTAGATTGTGCTTGCCTTTGAGAAACTTTTAATATATTTTCTTTCTAGGACTAATGCTGGATTCATCCGCACCTCGAGGTAAGAATCCAACTGACCCCTTAGATTTCAGTGTTTTATTTGTAAAATGCAGGGTTTAACCTTGATGCTTGCTTCCTTAGTAAACTTTGAAACCTAGATTTCTTTAACTCTGTATTTATACATTTTTATTTCAATCCAAGGAGTTTAAAGCACATTATTTAATCCATATAAAATAAGCACTTGGTGCTTGAATATTATACTAGTTTTTCTTTTGTAAATTAAGCTAAAGAATGAGGAGGCTGCTTTTGGTGACAAAAATCTGCTGCTATAACATGATCAATCACCTACACTGAATCATTCATCTCTCCATGGATAAATGACACATACCTTTAAAAATTTATCTTCACCTGGCAAAATTTCCACTTTCTACTGATTTATCTGTGCATCCTCTATTGGTAGATATATGCATCTTTGCAGAGGATTTTTTCCAGTAATTGGCATCTGATGAGCCAACCTGTGTCTCAGACTATGTTTGAAGCAGTGTCCTTTAACTAATAGTCCTTTAAAATACTAAGTATCAATATTAGTTATAAAAAGGTCATATAATTCATTTTTATAACTTATATCAGTAATTCCCAAATAGGAGTACAGCAGAGTCTCTGAGGGAAAGAGAGGACAGTGTAAGATATTATATTTACCAAAGGCAGCAAAGGTTAAAAAAGGTTGAGTGACTCTGTCATGAAGAAAAATTATCTGGACACTCTGGAGATCCTTCATCAAATGGAAAAAAGAAAGTTCACAAAAGTTAATTGATTTAAAAAAATAAACTGGATTTAGAACAAATGAATTTTAATGACTATTTTTCAAAAAAAATTACTTTGTTAATTTTGAATTCTAAAGCTAAAAGTTGGTGAGTATATGTGATAATATGGAGAACACTGGACTCAAAGTAAGAGAGGGCTGAGTTCAAGTCCCAGCTCAGTTACTAAATGATGGGGCCATCATTGTTTCAGATTTCAGTTTTCTTCTGTGAAAGTGAGGGGATCAGCCTAAATGATTGCTAAGTGCCTTAAAGTTCTGTTACTCTATAACTCTACTAAATTTTTATGTCAATTTTTATGAAAGTATTTTATAGACTCTATTAAAAAAAAAAACAACTACAAAACAGGGGTGCCTGGGTGGCTCAGTGGGTTAAAGTCTCTGCCTTCAGCTCAGGTCATGATCCCAGGGTCCTGGGATGGATGCCCACAGCATCAGGCTCTCTGCTCAGCGGGGAGCCTGCTTCCTCCTCTCTCTCTGCCTGCCTCTCTGCCTACTTGTGATCTCTCTCTCTCTGTCAAATAAACAAATAAAGTCTTAAAAAAAAAAAAAAAAAACCCAAACCCAACAACCTGTACTTGTACAAAAAAACAAAAACAAAAGACCAAAAACCACAGGGGTGCCTGGGTGACTCAGTTGATTAAGTGTCTGACTCTTGATTTTGGCTCAGGTCGTGATCTCAGGGTAGTGACATGGAGCCCCACATTGGCTCAGTGTGGAGCCTGCTTAAGATTCTCTCTCCTTCGCCTTCTCCCTCTGCCTCCCCCAACCCCACTTGTGGGCATGTTCTTTCTCTCTCTCTCAAAAACAAATAAACAAACAAACCAAAGCCAAACAACAAACAACAAAACAAGACAAGACAAAAACCCCAAGATAAACCACATAATACTTGAGGGATGATAGCTATAATTCTTTCTAATGAGAACCTAGGTCCCTGACTCCTTGATGCTACAGCCAAAAGACACGCAGATCGTGCATCTTCAATCCTTACTAGAATCACTTGTGCAGTATCATCAACCTGGAAGTTCTATTCAGTAGAGCTGATGACGCACCTAGCCTGTCTACTTTGAACACCTCTCAGCAATTTTGATATGTATCCTTAGTTAAAAATCTCTCTTCTGACAAAATATTTCTTGAGTTTAGGTTGCAAAGACTTTGCATACAAGGGAAACAAAGTGATGTTATAATTCATCTTAAAAAAGATTATTTCTTTCTTAGTCATCTGTGGATAAACTCAGTATTTCTTATTTATTACTTCCACTGGATCAGTTTACGGATGCTAGATATTTCAACTTTTCTCACTGTGACAATAAAATACCAGGTAATAGGAACTCAGCTGGCATTGAGATAGAATATGTATTATGCAAGAGGAACACATATGCATACTTTATATGTTTAAACATAACGTATAAGCATATAACAATAAACAAGTAGTAAACTTTTAATCTCTGAAATTATTGTTTGCTCCTCCAAATCCACTTGCCACTTTTTTTTCACCCTTCTCCATCCTGCTCTCTATACCAGGAAGCTGACCTGAATGAGTTGTTATAGTCCCTGTAGCCTCTGGCCAACGTATGCCCTAGTAGGACATCACAGGAAAGAAGAGTAAGTTCAATGTATTTTTGTTCCTGGATCTCTCCTGGCAAGGTCATATTTGGTTGGCTGTGTCCCTTGACCAAAGATCACTGATCCTCTTCAGCCAGTAGGGAGCTCATGGCACTCTTTGCTTTCAGGTTCAGATGATTATCCCTTTCCTCATCCCTTGAAGGATGGTAACTGATATGCCTGGGCCCTAGTTTACTGCACTAGTCCTCATGGCTTTTGTGCATTTATACTTTATAAATAGATCCTTATAAATAAACCCTTCTGGAAGGAATTATCTTATTTTGAGCATGATGTTGATTTCCCATTTACTGGGATCATGACTGATACAGTCCTTTACATTAAAGTTACCTTTGAGAATCTTTGATTAACACAAAGAAATGGAGTATGTGAAAACCTGAGCTGTAGTTTGTTAAGGAAAAGAAAAGCCCTAGTTCTTAGCCCTAGTTCTTTTTCCTAGTTAAAAAAAAAAAAGTATGTCTAAACAATTGAAGAAAATTATGGTACAAGTCATTTTTACAATTGAAGTAGTGGTGAATATGAGAAAATGGGATGATGATCTGATCTCGGATATGGAAAACAAGCAAGGTGATGTGAATTTTAACTGAATACCAACACCAAGTCACAAGGCTGGAACCAGTATTGTTTCTTTACATGCTCCAGAGACACTGGATCTGTGATACTGCATTCATCTGGGGGCAGATCACTAACAGAATAATATAGGTAAGCTGGAAGGAGGCCACAGAGGAGTAAAAAAGTGATAAAAAGCGCTGGAGGACAGACATGTGAGAAGAGATAAAAAAGATGAAATCACTGGGCTTTTGCTAAATGGTGACTGAGAGGGATTATTCAACTGTCTACAATTATGCAAAGGTTATAAACTGCGAAAGAGAGGCAGTGATTACTACAAATCAAGGGAGTAGTGCTGTGTAAAGACACACATTAAGAAGAGAAAACTTTAGTTCAAATAACAGGGCCATTTTCTAATGTAGAGCTGTTTTAGGTCTTATAAAGTTAAGTGTTCCCTACTAGAGTCTTTGAAAAGAAAACCAAATTACAGATCATCACTTAATATATGTGGACTCTCTCTAGTCTATTGTCCACCTATTGATGTGTCTTAGAAATCAGCCATTCCCAAACATATTTAGAAGTAAAAATAATGCCTGCCACTGTTACTGTTGATTTTGTGCTACTTTTAATGTGCAGCTCATTTACTTGTTAATGTTGCATTTTAACAATGAAAGAAGATGGGGGTTAAAAAATTTGAGCAGAACATCATCCAGATAGTAAGTGTCAGAGACAGAATACAACCCCAGAGGGCTTTAGCTCTATGCCTCAGCTCATAACCCATGAATAGTTAGATTACTTTGGTACATCATTGTATCTATAAATTTTATTCTTCTATTATTTACATGACTGTATGGATTATTGACTAATTCTTTAAGGTATTTTGTTACTAATGTCCTTGCATACCTAATGATATATTTTAGGTAACTTGGGATATGGTTACTTAAGGCTCACGGTCATTAACTTTGTAAGGGATAGCCATTTTCCATTCTTGAACAATACATGAGGTCACCACTCATTCTTGCTGTATTGATGATGTAAAGCCCAAATAATTTTATTTCCCTATTCTAGACCCCACTCATTTTTAATTGTAAATAATAATTTCCTGGGCCATGATTTTATGCAATTCAAATTGTCCAATAAGTTAAAGTGTATTTACAAAGTTGTAATTTTAAAGAAATGCTGTTAGGCAGCTCTTTTAAAAAAAATTAATCACCTTTCACAGTTTAATTAATTGAATGAAGAATAGGAATCTCCCTTCCCCTATGACCTCCAGACTCTGATCGGAATTATCCACTGCTAACAATTCTGTGTCTTTCCAGGAATATTCTAGGCACATATTGTGCACATTTTCTTTCTTCACTTAGCCATTTATCTCGGTTATCTTTCTGTGTCAATACATGAAGTGGTACTTTAGCCTTTTTAATGACTATATAATATTTTATTGTATGGGTGTCACATTATTTATCCAGTTTCCTTTGGGTTGATTTCTGAGTACTTTCTAAAGTTTTTAAAATAGTCAATTCTGTTGTAAACATATATCTATATTTATTTTTTCATACATATACTGGTAGGGTAAATTTCTAGTTGGAATATTTCAGGGTCAAAGCACATGTCTGTTTAAAATTTTTTATAGGTATTTACCTGATTGTCATTTCCCCAGTGGATTTTACATTAACAGAAAAAATATGGTGGTCTAAACAGGGCGGCTCACACTTTAAAACTCATATCAAATTCCAAGATGTCATGGTATTAACCTGTTTTGTGGGCATAAAATGGCAGTTTGCTAGAGATGAACATTTTATTCTACATAAATATTTCACTCCTGGGCCAGGCCTACCATTGCCCATCTATATTTTCAAGGCAATAACACATTACTTGTATATATTTTTCCATAAGTTAATTAAAAGAAACTTACTAATGTTTAAAATAACAGATTTGACTAACTATTTGTTCTAGGCCTTGGCTCAGGCCATTTCTTCCACCTGGAAAATCCACCTCATTCCAGCCCTGCATGTCTATATTCTACCTACCCTTCATGGTTTATTTCAAATGATAACTTCTTCTTCTAAATCATATTTCTTCAAGACTCCTAGAACCTTTATCTAACACTTTTATAGTTCACATTTTACATTGTCAGCCCCTGTTACATAGTAGCTATCATTATTATCAGGCACTGGATTTTCCCCCATTCTATAGATGTTCTTCTGTTCTCCTATCTGTCCTTGTCTGCTTCAATGGATTGATTTAGCTCAAAACTATGTATTAGTATGGGATACTACTTTTATTTTCTTTTCAAATAAGTGGTCCATGTTTTTGTTTTTAAGATCAACTGGTTAAAACAATTTTTTTAAATTCTAAATTCAGATTTTTCAACACAGCAAAAAATTATTTAAAATGTCTTTTTGGAAATCACCTCAAATGGATGTAACTTTAAAAACTGAGAGTTAACTCTGAAACATACTTGTGAAAGTAACATGGATGCTATCATATTAAAGGCCTTTGGAGGCAAGCTAGCATAGTTTACACGCCATTGGACCTATTTATAGAGATGACTCCTTTCTGCAATGTCAACTGTAACATAATACTTATTTTAAGCCTCAGTATCTCAAATATCAGCCTCTACTAGTTGTACAGTCTTCCCTTATTTGATATCAGAGAGCCCAATGGAGCCTTCTGAAGAACCTAGACAGATTAGCAAAGATAACTTTTTAGAAGTTCCTAATTTATCTGATTCTCTTTCTGAAGATGAGGAAGTTAAAACTACTTTCAAACCTGGCTTCTCCCCTCAACCTAGTAGACGAGGTTCTGATTCTTCTGAAGATATATACCTGGACACTCCATCTTCAGGTGCAAGAAGGGTTTCATTTGCCGACACTTTTGGATTCAATCTTGTGTCTGTCAAAGAATTTGATTGCTGGGATTTACCGGGTGTTTCAACTGGTTTTGACTTAAGGAAGGACATTTTTCACACAGAAGAATATGTTTTGTCTCCACTATTTAATTTGCCTTCTTCAAAAGAAGATCTTATGCAGCAACTTCAAGTACAGAAAGCAATACTGGAGTCAACTGAGTATCCTCCTGGGTCTACAAGTATGAAGGGCATTATTCGAGTTTTGAATATTTCTTTCGAGAAGTTAGTATATGTGAGAATGTCCTTGGATGACTGGCAGACACATTATGACATTTTAGCAGAATATGTCCCAAATTCCTGTGATGGTGAAACTGACCAGTTCTCCTTTAAGATTTTATTGGTTCCCCCTTATCAAAAAGATGGCAGTAAAGTTGAGTTTTGTATACGTTATGAAACTTCTGTTGGTACATTTTGGTCAAATAATAATGGCACAAATTACATACTGATTTGTCAAAAGAAAGAACAAGAGCCGGAACCTGTAAAACCACGGGAAGAAGTTCCTAACAGACAAATAAAAGGCTGTTTAAAGGTAAAATCAAGGTGAGAATCTATCTTAACATTCTTTACTCTTCATAATCTTTTTATAATCTTTTAATAAGTCTTTTTATGTCATTCTTATTTCATGTGTTGTAAGAAATAGCCATTCTGCTTAAAAATATACTGCTCATTATACACAAAACAATGGTGCTAGGCTTTAACAAGGCCAGTGCTATTCAAATAATAGCACCATGTTAGCTCTCCACTTAAAATGCAAGGAAAAGTATGGGTATAATATAGTAGATGGGGGAGGAGGGGAGCACAATGTACAGATGGCTTGCCTAATGAATTACGAATTGTTAAGTTCAAATCATGGAATCTAGATTCTTAACATGTACAACTTCACTTTGAAATTTATAGTATATTTATTTTCAGTGGGTTTTAAAGGTCTGTGGTGTATTTCAAAATATTTCTGATTAGCATAAAACTGTGTTTCAAAATGCTCTTAGTGCTCAGAAATTCATAAGTTTCCCCCCAAACTTCTTAATGATCGAGTCATATAGGGCTGTTTGGAGTACATGTTAAGGTAAATCATAAGATGTATGACTTTAATGACAAACCAAGAGAAAGACAAAAGAACATGAATGTATAAATAATATATATAAATATATAAATTACACATAAAATTTTGTCATTACAACCAAATATAACATTATAGAACACAAAGTAGTATAAGTTAATAAAAGCAAATGGAGCAGAATTTAAAAAAATGACCCAAATAGAAGTAAGTATATTCAGCTTTATAGATTAGAGATTTGGGATATGATTCCTCATTAGTAACCTTGCTCTCCTGTTAATATAAAAAAAAAGAAAACTGCATTCAGCCCTTTCTATTGTAGAGTTGGCTAATTTCCATGACACTGGGTTAGGAGATAAAACATCCAGGAGGAGATAGATCCCTTCTGCTCCTCAAAATGTCTCCGTGGGAAGTCCACATGTCTCCACAAGTCACAGGCAAAGGTTGGATTGTCCTGTGGGTGGTCCATCCTGTTACTAGACCTAAAGATTCTAGCAACTGTACCAGAAATACTGTAATATGATGAAGAGGGAACTGTACTATGAATCAAGACTCTGAGATTCTAAGAATAATTTAATCAAAGCATAAGGAATGACATTGAAAAAATTTTAGCCTCTTTATGCTTTAGTGCCTTAATCTATGATAGGACAGTAAATAGAAACTACTAAGTGTGTTAGTCTAATGCATTAATGAACTAAATATAACATAGGTGGAAGCAATTCAATCATATAAAATATTTCTATTTTCATTACCCTTTAAAGTCTTTTGAAAGATTGGATTACTCAACTTTGTGAATTTTGCCAACTTTTAGTCCAAATAAAACTTTCTCAGATCTTAACTGATGCTATTAAGAGAATAATATAACCATAATCTCTACATGTGCTAAAATAATAACTTAGATGTTTATGAAATTACTCAGCAACATGTTAGCTATATAGGCAAAATAAACTCAACATTATTTAATTTATATACACATACACATTAAATATTTTACAAAAGAGATGATCATCAATGAATAGCTATTAAACATGTTGCAACTTATTCTCTCTGCTAGAGAAAAGCAAAATTTAGAAAAGTCACAGCCTTATTGTCAAAGAGCTAATAGAAGGAGTGTTTAACTCAGAGGACTGTTCTGAAGTTAAAGATGCAGCTTTAAAATACAAGCAATACATACTGAACTATGATAAAAACAGGATTCCTTTGATAGGCCAAAGTTGACTTGATACCAAGAACAAAAATGGGCACTGATAGGCCTCATATCTACCCAACTCATGATATTATTGGAACTTCTTCTATTGTAAGATATGTATAACTATATATATCCATACAGACATTTGTATTCAGAACAGTAATCACTGGATTCATAGCGGACACCATTCAAGTTTTAATATTGCTTTGGGGAAAAACCTGAGAAGAACTAAACCACAAAATGGTCTGAAGGCCTGTAAAGTTTCCTAATGAGTTATAAAAATGGAAAAAATCTCTCTCCTTCAAAACCACAAATACATTTTCTGCACTTCTATAACTTAAAAGTGACCAACATAATTCAAACCACATTTTGAAAAAAGCATTTGCCTCTGGAGGAGGCCTTTTGTGCTGAGTTTCAGTCCAACATGAATTTTTACATCTGATTTATATACCACTCAAAATGGAGTGTATAAAGGAAATCCTGACAGATCCTTAGAACAGCATGTGCCATAATAGAATATTTATACAGCTTTTCCATGATATAATTTATATGCAATGGGGTTTCAAATATTCCTAAAACTCACACAAGAGAGCATTATCAAATTTCTAAATGAATATTGCAGTTGGATTTCATTGTGAAGAATTTAGTTGGGGAAAAATAGCACACCTTATTAGTGTTATTTTACAAAACGTATACTTGGCTAAAATAAAAGTGAACTAATACTTATTTGATCAAAAAATTACAGCTTCGAAAATATCCTCCTCCCTCCAAAGAGTTGCATAATTTAAATGGGTCTTTTTTGAGTGTTTCCACACTTCCTCCATAGCTTAATTTGGAGGTCGCTTCTTCCAACAGATAAATACAGAAGAGAAATTTATATGGATCTTTGCTTCATACATGCAAGTAATTAACAATAATGTGTTATATAACTCAGAGTTAAAGTGAAAATAAGCTGTCCTAATGTAGACAGTAACATACAACTTGAATTCCTCTTAATACCAAAGTTAATTTGCTATCAGGGTCCTAGAGATTTTATCTTCTGAAAGTGTCAATAATCCCTTCTAATAAGTTCAGAACGAACTATGTGAACACATTTACTGAGGTAAGATTTCTGTTATGTCAATCACCGTAGGCACTACACTTTTTCTACGGAGATTTTTTTCAGATCAGAGTTTGTATATCTCTACATTGATGAGGTTGTCTATTTTCTTTTATGTTTGTTAATCCATCCACTTTGACAGAAATAAATATCTAGACTAGGGAGAGGAATGCAGAGTTTGTTACTTGTAGGCATGTGACTGAGAGTGACCCAGAGGTATTTAATTGCACCGAAAGGCACGCATCAGGAGATACTCAATAAGTGTCACCACAGACAGGGCACAGGTGTATGTGCTAGCAAACAAACTAAGCAGATTTCTGATCCTCATCCCATAGGCTTTATTTCAAAATAAATGACCAAAAGAAATAAATGACATTAATAGGAGTTCCCTTAAATGTACATGAATAAATAAGCTAAAAATAGCATTCAGAAGCAGTTAAAATTATGGGCTTCAAAGTTAAACATATCTTGCTTTGGGTCCAAGTTCCACCATGCTAACTGTATGAATTTGGGCAAGTTAAGCTTGGTTTCTTCATCTGTTAGTTAGGACTAACAATTGTACTATCTTATAGGGTTGGCTGAGATTTCTATGAAATAATACATATAAACTTTTGGTACAGTATCTAGAACATAGTAAATGGTCAGTAAATGTTAACCAGTATAAAAAAGACAAGGCTAACTTTAGTTTAGATGGATCCCTGAAACCCTAAAAAGGCTCAACCTGCCCCAGAGTCTCTTCTTTCTTTCCAAGGTTCCTAAGTTTTTAGCATTGGAGAGCCACCTTTTGATCTCTTGCAGGACTTTAATCAATTAGCAAAACTAATTAAATTCTACCTTTTCTTGAGATGTATGTTACCTTATATCTGAAATGTTTTAAAACTGGTTATCTTTTTTTTTTAAACTTGTTATCTTAATGACTATTAAATATTCCACACTTACTAGATTATAAAACGGAGAACCAGATGGGAAGGGATAAAAAAAGGCATGAAGTTTGGCATTGAACAGACTTGTGTATTCACCCCAGTAAAATATATATTTATAGCTATGTGATTGTGGACATACTACTTTACTTCTCAACACCTCAGTTTATTCATCTTTAAAATAAGGGTAATGATGCCTGATATTGTGATGACTCAATTAATATAAAATTAGATATTCTTAAAGCTTTTAGTGCAGTGCTGGGCACGTATGAAGTAGTCATCAAAACCACCTATAATTGCCATAATCATTATCAAACCTTGTTCAGCTAACTAATTTCTGATTCTTGGACTTGCATTATTTTTCCAGATATCATAGTCTACCTTGTTCAGGTTTCAAAACTCATTCAACAAGTGTTTATTAAGGACCTATGTGTTGTTAGGCACCAGTATCCATGAGAAACCATGGCTGGAAATATGACCCTGTGAAGATGAAGAGAGGTCCCAAGAAAAAAGTCCTCACAGGGACTGAGAGCAGAGAAAGGGACAGAGAAAGAATATCAACTCCAATACTTTGGGTATACAAGGGAAGCCATGGATAAAAATTAAAATAAGAACCATTTACATTATGTTTCAGGTTTTCTAGAATAAGTGATCTATAACTGATCTCGTGCATGGGCTAGGGGAGTGATCTTTTTTTCCCCTCACCAGCTGCTAAATGTATGTTTCCAACCACTGGGTACACAGACTGACTTCATCTGGTTTTGTATTTTATTAAGTGAAACCAATTTATTATTTTAAATAAAGAAATGACATGATATAGGTGTTGGATGGTATTTATAACTTGGCCAGGTGAATGCAAATAAATTTCTGAAAGACTTCAATGCCAAAGGAGAAAATTGATCAGTCTTCAATTTTTGTACCTGAGAAACAGAACCAGGCATATTCAAGAAGGGAAAAGAGAGAAATACATTCTAAAGCATGATTTTAAGATTACAGAGAGTTTCCCTTTCAGGGTGGTAAAAATCGCTAAAACGAGGCCAAGAAAAGCACTGGAAAATGAAGCATAAGATATGGTAATGGGGCATGTTCCAGTTAGAGCCATTGGATTGTGAGACTTCCTTAATTTACACTTACAGTATAATCTGGGATCCTGGAAATAGTCCAAAGAGGTATAAATAGCCCCACGAGGCCTTTAGGAGTTAATGTATTCCATAACTAACTTGTTGTGAGTCCGTACTAATTGTGGAAGCCAGGTCTGCTTAAGGTGGGGACCTCTGGCAAGGCCATATGGAAACATAATATGCAGCTGCACAGGACCTGTCAAGAGGACTGTTTGGAAGCTGCCAGCTGGTTGACAGCAAGGAGCCAAGAAGCTTAGTTTCCTTGGAGATCTACCAGGGCTTTGTGGCTTCCTGGTTTTCTATAAATCCATACCCCAGAAGCCTAGACTCCTTGGCGTAGTTTTGTAACTTTTTCTAAGAGAAGGGAAACGAGAGTCTCATCATTCAGGGTGTTTCTCAAGTTCTAGCTGAAGGGAATCACTATGGATCCCATTGCTTACATGGATCCTCTGGATCTCCAACTTTAACTTCCCACCGGAAGCCCATCTGCAAGCCTGTAAAAATTATCATTTTTATTTATTGTTATTTTTACATTTTATTTATTTATTTATTTGACAGTGAGAAAGAGCGCACCAGCAGGGGGAGCAGCAGAAATAGAGGGAGAAGTAGGCTCGCTGCTGAGCAGGAAAGCCTGATGTGGGGCTCAAACCCAGGACTCTGGGATCATTACCTAAGCTGAAGGCAGACACTTAACAGACTGAGCCACCCAGGCACCCCAAGCCTGTAAAAATTTCTTAAAGGGCCCAAGCACTCTGAGCCAGTAAGGCTAAGGGGAAAAAAAAAGAAAAAGAAAGGAAGGAAGGAAGGAAAGAAGAAGGAAGAAAGATTATGAACTGGGACATTTAGTTTTTCAACTTCTTCCAACTTTACCCCCAAACCCCAAGAGGAATAATGCAGGATAAATGAACTCAGGAGAAGACACCTGAGGTGGGCCTGACCACTTAGTAAACTGGCAGACTTAAAAGATCTTCTATGCTCTGATACTTCACTTTGAAACCATGCCTGACATTTTTATATACATGTATACATGTATACACACACACACACACACACACACACACACACACACTCCCCTTCCTTAAATGCAGACACATTCAGGATGGCAGGGGCTATCTTTATCTTAAATCCGATGAAGGTTGGTTGCACATAGGGGCTTTAAGTTTGGATTGAGCCAATGGAAATGGATAATTTTAGAGGAGAGGGCACTATGGGATACAACCAGGTTTGAGTACAGAGTTTGCAGAAAGGGTTCCATAGAAGTATGAGGACTCTGGGGGTCTGGAGAGAGAGAGAGAGAGAGAGAGAGAGAGTGTGTGTGTGTGTGTGTGTGTATTTAGGGGAAAACGTGGAGTCCATAAACAATGAGGCATAATGGAAACAGCATACCCTTTAAATTGGGGGCAGATCTGGGCTGTCAGTCTAATTAATTACTAACTGTGTCAACTTAGATAAATTATATTTTGTGTCCTCTTTACAAAAGCCAAAACAGGGTTAATAATTTCTACTTGGCCGAAGTGCAATGAGAACTACATCAGCTAATATATATAAGCATCTGTCCCAGTTGCTGATACTTCATAGATATTCATAATGGCATTGGTGATAAATATTGCTTTTAAAAATCTTCTATATGACTGGTCCTACACTCAAAATTAGTGGAGGAATGCTTTATTTCCACTGTATCATTTCTGCTGCCAGGACCCAGGCTAAAAAAAAGTTTCAAAATTAGTTGTATTGTAGAGTCAACAAGCTTTGGAGCACTAACCAGAGAAACTAACCAGAGAAACTTATGCCATTGCTGCTATAGGGAAAATAATTCCCAAATTCCAGCAATTTCTGGATTACAAAAATTTTTGGAACATTGCCTGTTCATAAGTTGAACACTACTTTAAAAAAAAAAAAACTATAACATGTTTCTTAAGATAGTTCTTAAAATAGTTCTTTTGGACTAAATAAATGAGATAGTTGCACACAACTTCACCGTATCATCACTTTACACCTGTAAGATGAAATTGAATTTTACATAACTCTTTTCCTCTAAGAAAATATATTATACACCAGCGCATTTCAGTCATTCCTTTGTTTTAAAGGATCCTCTGTACCTCACCACTATATAAAAAAGAAAAAGCTTCTCGGGACATATGTCTCTAATCTTTTCAGGTTTTTATTCTGCCTCTCTAATAGTTTTACTTGGATAAATGGCATGGTAGTGTTATTATCTATTATGTGAGTAATAACCGGTTTTGAAGCCTTAATCATATCATCCTGCTATTTAAAGATTTTATGACAAAATGGTAATTCCTAAATTGTACTGTTTTATGGCATTGTTTGGTGACAGAGATCAGTTGTACATTAAACAAAGCTGTCTTACGTAATTCTGCTACTCCTTCCCCCTCAGGTGAGGACAGGGGGTCTGAAAATGGTTTGTCTGTATTGCATTTAAGTGCTATTCAAGTCACAAAGAGAAATAATGCTACCATCATAAGACAATGATTACTCTACGTGTGGTTGTGGACTTGAATTTTACTTACCCCTTTACTTACCAAAAGATAAAATATCCCCCAAATTTGTATTTGTAAAGCATGCCAAATAGTAGATTCTTTTCTTAATTATGTGAAACAGATTTTATAACCCATTTGACACTGAAAGTATTCTGATTTGTTTTACAGATTTAAGCCATGATACAAATCAAATAGACTAACTCTGTAAGGAAAAACCCCAAACTTACTTTCATTCTTGAAAATTACTGTGGATGTCCTCACACAATTAAAAATCACAAAAAATTGTGTAGGTAAATGTTAGCTTCATAAGACATATAATGAAATGAAGCTGAGAAGAATACTCACATCTTACTAGTATCTCCTTTTGAGGATAAATACTTACAAAAGATTTTAAAATGTATTGTTATAACTTAAATCTTCTGGGTATTTGCCAATAGAAATAGCACACAGATTTTAAAAAGCACATTTATATGCAGTAAAAAAGTGTAATCTTCATACATATTCTAATGGGGGCATAAGACTATTGTGTTTGGTGTAAATAAAGTTCAATCGTTGTTTCCAGGGTTAATACAACAATTGATTTCTGAATCATTTTCAATAAATCATTGTTGTAGAAAATACCATTTAATTCTGTTTTTTTGCTTTGAGGCAGAATTATTTTAAAAACTACCCAAGCCAAATGGTTATATATTCTCTTTTGAATCATCTTCTAGGAAGACTGTGTTCTTCAGTAATGTATTCTATCAGGAATTCTAGGTTTTTTATGTAGCCATTCATATTGTTCTATGTCTTTAATCTTGTCATTTGTTTCCTCTGATTCTCAGTTGAATTAAATGTTGGAGTCCCTATCCTTACAAGGTTAAGCAGAATCATATTGTTTTTGTGACTGTTTCTATTTTTCAGGTAAACCAACCTAATAACTTTAGATTTTTGCCCTGGGGCTCTAACCAGTAAAAATTAGTTTGTATTATTTAATGCAAAAGTGAGAGAGGAAAAAACTCACCACCAACTAGATTCTCTGAAGGGGGAATGACATGACTATTACAAAGACTGTGCACAGCGGGCACTAACATTCCAGGGGCTGCAGGGAATAGCAGACTAGCTAAAGAGCTCTCCCAATCCTGCCATCATTAGTTTTGAGTTCTGAGTACTGGAGGGATTGTTGTTATTACTGTACTTTCTATGGGGCCGAGGGAAGAGAAGTTACAAAATTCAAAATATTTGAGAAGATTACTCAGTTTATTTCTCAATTATACCTAAAAAGATAGCCGTTAGAATTTTTAAAGTCCTCTTAGACAAATAATGAATAATTTAGAATAGCTATGTACACTATATTCTAGATATCTAATTTTTATTTTTTTATTTTTATTTTTTAGATAATAATTTTTAATAAAATTTCACTCAAGAATGTTAACTGTATGAGACACTGAAAGAAATCTTGAATAAATTTGCAAAAATCAAATGTAATATAGATCAGCTGAAACTTAAATTGGTTCTAATTATATCATTTTGTAGAAAGTTTAATATAGTAACTACAAGCGGAATTCACCTGAATATATGTTAAATTTCTTGAACCTGTGTGTGTGTGTGTGTGTGTGTGTATATAAGTTTTAACTAAAAGCTATTTGTTCTAATCAATGAATATGTGCAGAGAACTGGGAAGCCAATCCAGTTCATAATTTATTTAGTAAATTGAACTTAGGGAGTAGTTAAGTAATACTGCCCATTTATATTTGAATTATTCTTAATTTGTGTGGAAAAACTACACACACATCTGTATATATCAGCTTTTTACTTAAACCTTATCTTGTTTGTGTGCATGTGTATGTGTGTGTAATACACATAAGAAATGCATTGTTCAAAAAAAAATAAAAAAAAAAAGAAACGCATTGTTCAGATAGTTCTTATGTTTTCTAATATTTTCCATTTTCTGTATTAATAATATCTCATTTAAAGCTAACTTTGGCAAACCAAGTTTTTAGGTAATACTAGTTGTAGGGACATTTAAGACATTTGTCTACAAATCTCATTAAACTCATGTAGTTCAACAAGGCTCCTGGTCCTATTCCTGATTTATCCATATTATGGGATTGCCTTTGTCCTTATATTGCTTTGTCATTCTTCCTTTAAATTACAATATTTCTGGCAATATTTTTTCATGGAATAGTTACTTCAAGGGTACAAAATAAAACAGCTTTCCTTAAATGAAAGCATTGTTGTTTACCATGTTTGCAACTGATGCAATTAATCTATAGGCAAAGAAATTAACATTTAACAAAAGACTTCCTGTTTATCAGATATTCATATGTCTGGAAGGAAGAGGACTTCCATCACACAGCCCTCTATTATCTGTTTAGTCAAAATGTTTACGAAGGTGTTATTTATAGTGGTGGCCTTTCTCTGCACTTTAAAAAACCTATGTGTGTCTCATCTTCCCAACTGGTCTGCAAGTTCCTTGAGGCCAGGAATGATGTATTTGTCTAAAAATTATTCCCCACTGTAACTAATAAAGGATTTGCATATAAAAAGCTCTCAAAATTAATATTAAAGGCAACTGGTTTTTTCATTTATAACCCTGAGGCCTAGTAAAATCCAAAAGCACCTTCTGAATAATTGAAGAGTGAATTATACTTGTTACAGTTTTAATGATGAGTGCTTTTATTGTTTTCACAATCTTTAAAAATCAGATGTCTTCTGGACATCTCCATCTGGATATCCAGGTGGCAAGTTAATCCCTTAATGTCTCACACCAAAGTTGCATCTCTCCTCAAATCCTAACTCTTCTTTATTCTATATTTTGTTTAAAATCATAGTCATTCTCCCTGCAATGCAAATAAAAAACTTCAACATAATAACTGATTTCTCTTTTGCTGGTTCTTATTAATTCTATACTCACATTATATCCTATAGCCATGAAGTAATGATTGTTCATTGGATCAAAAATAAAAATTACTTTAAAAATTAAAAATAGAATAAAATATAGAAAGACTATATTTACATAACATAAAAACATAAAAAGGAAATTTGTCTCTGCAATAACCATGTATTTATTATCTAAATTGACTCAAAATTAAATATAGAAATGAACACATTAACCATTCTAACATCTTATAGATAATCTAAATTTAGATGGTTACTTTCAGTTATCAAGGTATCAACAAGAGATCATATTGAGAAATAAATTAACATAGCCTACGATGGGATACTCTCATTATTGTCTTTCCTTCTATCCTAAGTCTTCTAAAGAGCTGATTCATGGAGTCACCAAAATATTACTTTGAAGTAATAACAAGTAATCTTAACATCTCAAATAGAATAAATATTCACTGGTTAGCCTTTGACTTTCTACATACAACAGTCCAGACCAGTGGAACCAGAGCCAGAAAAATCTAATAGGCTGAATAATGAAAAGACCAAACGCAGATATTGTATGTCTACTGATCAGAACAGAGTCATTCATCCTTCCTTCTTGCCAGGGCCAGGATCACAGCCAATATTCATAGTAGTGCTACTGCTGCTGCTATGGTGTTCCCTGATTCTGACACCTGTGGATTCTGGGCTTGCCTGCTGTCTTATCTGCTTTTCTTTATGTTAATGTCTTCTCTTGACCGGGCCTTTTGCCCCTGTGTACTGCCCTCCTTTTGCCCTCCTGTGTACCTAAATCTAAACTTTTTTAAGTTATACAGTACTGTCAGCTCTGTCTTGAGATTGCATTCTTGGTCTTCCCCTCCAGGAAACAAAAAACAAAAGTATTTAAGAGGAGTAATGCAACGTGTTTACATGTTTAACCTTAAAACTTACAAAAAGGTAGTGTGATGGATCTGCTATGTTCTAATGAATACTGTTTACAATTTTTTGGTATATAATTTTAGATTTAAAGAAGAGTTGCAGGAAGAATATGAAGACTCCCGACTCCCCATATTCCAGTATACTTATGTTTTAAAACTATATAACAGTGGGGTCCAGTTGCATTGATTCTTATAGGCCAGAGCTTCAACTTTTGAAAACTTTAAGCAATGGTAACTTTCTAGTTTGGAGCTAATTGCTGATTTTGTAGGATATAAAATACATTCAAAATATCTTGTGAAAATGTTAAACTCAAACTGATGTCGTACTGTCATCAGACATCATAATGTTCTAATTTTTTAAAAAATTTTAAAACTTTGGGGCGCCTGGGTAGCTCAGTGGGTTAAGCCGCTGCCTTCGGCTCAGGTCATGATCTCAGGGTCCTGGGATCGAGCCCCGCATTGGGTTCTCTGCTTAGCAGGGAGCCTGCTTCCTCCTCTCTCTGCCTGCCTCTCTGCCTGCTTGTGATCTCTCTCTGTCAAATAAATAAATAAAATCTTAAAAAAATATATTTTTTAAAACTTTGAAAATTATATTATTTTTCTTCTTATGGCAGTAAAAATTGGGAAACAAACATATTTGTATGTATTTCTTATGGCAAAAATAAGATGCTCCCCTATACTGAATAGCAATTAATTCTTACACTGCCACCCTCAACTAACATCTCACTGTTTTCATTAAGAGTTTTACTATAATTTTCCTAATATCCTAAAGAAATTTAGAGTGTAAAACCTAAGTTTACAACCCAAAGTAAAAATGTATTATTGAGGTAGGTAAGGCATAGAGTTTGTAAATAGTAATTATTACTATTTTTTTTTAAAGATTTTATTTATTTATTGGACAGAGAGAGATCACAAGTAGGCAGAGAGGCAGGCAGAGAGAGAGGGGAAGCAGGCTCCCCGCTGAGCGGAGAGCCCGATGCGGGGCTCGATCCCAGGACCCTGAGATCATGACCTGAGCCGAAGGCAGAGGCTTTAACCCACTGAGCCACCCAGGCGCCCCAATTATTACTATTTTTTAAAGAAGTTTTTAAATGAAGTTGTCTGGAAATTAAAGTTTTACCATTTAAATTTGTTGTTTTCCAATTAATTTTCAATAAACAAGTGGAGATGGGTTACTAATGAAAATGTTATTTGTGAGACTGAAGTAAATGTTTTCTGGGTAAGGTTTAACTGCTGAGAAATTGGGGGTTATTTATTTTTTTTAGTACAATAGAATGTGTTTGTCTGTGATTAATTGTAACCTCTAAGGAAATTAATTTTTTGGAAATCCTTTTTAAAATTATGTTGTCATGATTATAAAGGCCAGTTGTGTGTGTGTGTGTGTGTGTGTGTGTGTGTGTTTCTCCAATTCCTAGAGAATTCCTTGACCACTTAAGGTATGAAATTCCTTTCATTCATCTAATTTTGTATGTAAGGATCTGTTACATTAGTTAGAACTTGGCTGCCAAACTAGGAGGAATTTTCATGTCATGTATGGACTAAACCTTTTTGACAACTATAATTCTACGATATTTACTACTTTAATGTTACTTTGGTCTTTTATTTAGAAACTTTTAATTATATAAGCTTAAGGAATATGTGGTTTAAATCTATCATCATTTATCTTAAATGATAAAAAGTTATTTCTTATTAGCTCACTTTTATACATTATAGTAAGCAACACCAGCCCCATCTGACCTAAGAAGAAATTTAGGCAATGGGGATTTATTTGATCAAGTCCAGAAAATATTTAAGAGGAGAAACTGGGTTTGTGATTTAAATTCTCTAATCTCCTATGGCTCTGAACCATAATGCCTCAATAAGACACTTATTCATAAAGAAATAATAGGGTTCTTATTTTGTGTAGGACACTTCTAGGTAGCTTCTATCTTCAAGCATGAATTTGGTTAAGGAATATATTTATATACATGAAAAGTTAGCTATCAGTGTAACGTATGCCAAACAGAAGTACACATATTCAGAGAAAATTGTAGGAGATACAGAGCAATAGGCATTCAAGAAAGGACTGTTCTAGGGGCCCCTGGGTGGCTTAGTGGGTTAAGCCGCTGCCTTCGGCTCAGGTCATGATCCCAGGGCCCTGGGGTTGAGCCCCACATCGGGCTCTCTGCTCAGCGGGGAGCCTGCTTCCTCCTCTCTCTCTGCCTGCTTCTCTGCCTCCTTGGGATCTCTCTCTGTGTCAAATAAATATATAAAATCTTAAAAAAAAAAAAAAAAAAAAAAGAAAGGACTGTTCTGCAGGCTGCCCTCATTAGGAAGAGCATCACAGAAGAACTTAACCTTGAAATGGTAAAACTTGGGTAGGTGGAGAAAGAGCAGGGGAGTATTTACAGACTGTAAAAAATATGTGTGGAATGGCAGCACAAAAGACAACTTGGGGATTTTATTAGTCAATCAGATTGCCTAGAACAGACAGAATTGTGAAAGTCAAACTTGAAAAACAAAGATGGAAAAGAACTGTACACTCTTGCTAGGCTGAAATTTGAACTTTAGTCTCCCTGTTCAAGGATAAAGTAGTATTTTAGTTATATTAATTCAGAAAATTTTCAGAGCAAATTAATGAAAAGTATGAACTAGGTTGCTAACTATAAGAAATGGGATTGATGTAATTGTAAATGTTGAGCATAATTTCCCAAATGTTTCTCTCTTAATATGCTTTCCACTAATCATGTTTTATGAAAGATTCTTTATTGCCTTGAAAAACTACTTACGGCACTTATGAACACCATTGTACTTCTGCTTGTGTTTTGGGAGTCTCATGGTTTAGAAAACTTTTCTAGGTTTTTAACCACTTTTTAAAAATATTTTATTTATTTAACAGACAGAGATCACAAGTAGGCAGAGAGGCCGGAAGAGAGAGAGGGGGAGGAAGGCTCCCTGCTGAGTAGAGAGCCCCATGCGGGGCTTGATCCCAGGACCCTGGGATCATGACCTGAGCCAAAGGCAGAGGCTTTAACCCACTGAGCCACCCAGGCACTCTGTTTTTAACCATTTTTTTACTATCTCTTTCTGTATTTGGAATGGTTAAATACAGGTCTTATTCTTTTTTAATTTTATTTATTTTTATTAAAGCTTTTTTTTTTTTAAAGATTTTTATTTATTTATTTGACAGAGGGAGAGAGAGTGAGAGAGGGAACACAAGCAGGGGGAATGGGAAAAGGAGAAGTAGGCTTCCTATTGAGCAGGGAGCCCAATGTGAGACTCAGTCCCAGGACCCTGGGATCATGACCTGAGCTGAAGGCAGATGCTTAACGACTGAGGCACACAGGTGCCCCTACAGATTTTATTCTTTCCTCATTATCAATATTAGTTATTTAATTTTGCTATAGGTCACCTTTAATATAAAAAGCAGGTATGTATGATGGCACACATTTTTAGGTATTCCTACACCTATTTCATGAGTGATTCATTTTACTGCTCTGGTCATGTTCAGGGAAAATTTCCTTTTGTAATTAGTTGACTCAAATTCTTCCTTTAAAATCTAAGGTTTATGTTTTAACTTAGTGAGAAAGATTAATCCAGGCATCTCAATGTTTGTCCTTATGGATGGGTACATGAAAATTACACTAGTATGCTTCCTTCTATAATACCAATGCCCTCAAGATTGAGAAAGTATGGGTCTTAGTTAATGTCAAAGAAAAAAATCATCAAGATACCAGTGGCAAATCTCTTATTGTGCCCTTTAGCTTGTGCACTGACAGAGAATAAACCAAAAACCAAAAACCACGCGTGACTGGAGAAATGACAAAAGTGTCTTCATGCATTCAAGAAGTGTTATTGAGTATATACTGTGTCAGGTACTGTTCTAAACACTGGGGATACACTAGTGAAAAAATGACAATCACTTTCCTTGGTTAGCTGATATTCTAATGGGAGGGAAAACTAATAACTAATTAACTTAAAGAATTAATAAGTTATGTCAGAAAATGGCAAGTGCAATTGAGAGTATAAAATGCAATACCAGATAAGAAGGATGAGTAGAGATTGAACATCACTGAAAAAATGACAGTTGATCAGAGATGTGAAGAGAGTCAGTCATGAAGACACCTGGGAGAACAGGGCTCCATGCTGAACAAAGTCACAAGGGCAACACTTGAAGCAGTTTCAAGTGATGGACCTTTCCCCTCTGTTTGCATTAGATTCCCATGCTCCTTACACCCCCTATAGACTCTTGGGCATACCAGTCACTAACTAGCCATATGGTCTCATGCAGGAAAGGCAGGAAAACCATTTCTCTTTGACACCAAACCAGTTAAGGATCCCTTTCTCCTTTTTCTGGCTGCTCTCTGGCTTCCCAGAGTTTCATTTCCTATCTTTCTAGGTCCATTTTTTTCCACTGGTGCACCGCCTTGAAATTTTGTTTTAGTGAAGATGGAGTTGTACTACAGTTAATCAAAGAAGGAATTCAACATTTGAGTTATTGGAGTTAAAAAGCACTAAATAGTTGTACCTATCATTATTTTTATTTTCACCTATTTTGATTACCCTGACTATAGGCTATTAGTATTATACATATGGAATAAGCTTATGTAAATTGAGACATGTAAAAAGAAATTTTTTTCATAAAATCAACTTTATATACATATAAATGAAGCAAACCGGTGTAAAATGCTGATCCTCAAAGATAGCAAGTGCCTTCACTTACATATCAAATCAGGAAAAATGAAGACCAGGTTGTGGTATTTTTGTATGAAACATTCTCTTAACACATGATAAACTCCAAACACATTAAGCTATTAGCATTATCCACAAACTTACATTTAAATTATTATATTGCAATTTCTGCCTTTTTTAGTAACTGTCATCTCATTACTATTATTTTTACTTCAAGACTCTAATTGTTCTTTTATAGGATCTAACCGACCAGTGTCCTTGGCAATACACTTTATGGTGCTTGCATCTGCAGTAATTGTTTGGACAATTTGCCACATAGTACAACTGGAAAACGTTTTACTAGTTCAGGTCTAAATCTTTACAAACATAAACAGTTTTATAATGAGCTATATAGCTGTTAAAGTAGAAATGATGAATGTCTCTTACCTAAACAGCATGTAGGTTTCTTTTCAGTTAAGAAAAATAAGTAAATTTAAATGCACTGAAGTATGGGTGGGTAATCCCCATGATGAATAAAAATTGTTTTATAGACTTAACAGTAGAAGTACAATTTGTGTAAAATTTACATTAATGCCAGCCTATTTCATTATGTATATCTTCTTCTCTCCCCACCCCATGGAAACTTAATAACAGAGTATTTTTACTGAAGGACTTAATTTCCCACTATCCATACCTTCACAGAGTAAAAGCCAGGGTAGTATAGTGGTGTAAACCGACGTTTCTCAAGCTTGACTCCACACAGGAAAAGGAAAAATAAGGCACCCGTTTGCAGGCTCCACTACAAAGACTAACTGAATTGGTCTGGGGCAGGGCTCAGGCATAGGTGTTTTTAAAAAAGCTCCCCAGGTGATTCTGATGTACCCCAGGATTGAGAATAACTGGTGTAAACAATAAGATCTAAACACAGGTGTTCTGAATTATAATTTTTTTTAAAAACTGGAAATCATTAGTTTTAGTACATATCAAAAGAGTAATACTATTTAAACAAAAAGAAAGTAAATCTAAATGAAATAACGCTTTTGTAGGTATGGTGAGAGGGTTAAGCAAGAGTAGGAACATTAAGGGTAAAGTTAATTACTATTTAGAACGAAGTCAACTTTTAAGAGTTTTCTTTTAAAACAGTTTTTCTTCTTGAAAAAAATGTATATTTTATGATTCAGAAAATCAAGCTTTTAAATACAATCTGCAGTCAGATTGCAGGATCTGACCTCCTTCCAGTCTAATGTGTCTTTACAAGCCCACCTGTGTGCACAGCAGCTACTGCCTTCCTGGGCTTCCTCCCTTCCTTGAGTCTGGGGTAGTGCTCCTAATATTTTTTGCTGTAGGACCCCATGCTTCCCCAGCTCTGAATAGTACAATTGTGATTTTTAAACTGCCGGTTTGTATTTGTAGTTCTTTAGACTGTAAACTTTATGAAGGCAGAGTTTGTTTAATCTTGGCTTGTGCTCGTGGTTTAACTTCTAGTATAATGCCTAGCAAATATTTTTTTTTAAGATTTTATTTATTTATTTGTCAGAGCGAGCGAGCGCAGGCAGACAGTGGCAGGCAGAGGCAGAGGCAGAGGGAGAAGCAGGCTCCCCGCGGAGCAAGGAGTCCGATGTGGAACTTTATCAACGCTGGGATCATGACCTGAGCCGAAGGCAGAGGCTTTAACCCACTGAGCCACCCAGGAGTCCCATGCCTAGAAAATATTAAATATTTGTTGAATGAATACACACTGAGTTTTGTCTAACATTATTCTGAATTAGCATGATGTGCAATAGAAGGACTGAGTCCTTTAAGCCCACTTGATAGAAGTATTCCTCAGAGTGTTGACTGCAAAGTCTGTTGTTGCCTTGCTAAGGGTGTGGCGGAGATCCTCATCTTTGGCAATGTAGCTGGGTCTCAGCAGAATTTGGCTTTGTACCGGAGTCCTTCTGCAGCCCCAGTCTGTGGCCCAGTGTCTTCAGCCAAAAGTCTCCTTGCCTTTCGGTTCATATCTGGGTCTCAACTAGTCCTTCCCAAGTACCCTATTGCTCTTGTTTTGATCTCCAACCATAGTTTTATCTTATTGAGCCCTTCTCACTTTATCTACTTGGGATTTCCTGGAATAAACTTCGCTCTATTTGATCAGGGATCTAAAGGCCTTCCACTGGTATAGTAATCTTGGCACAGATGATCTCCTCCCTAATTACTCTATCTCGTCCAGCAGCAGGCTCCAGAGAAAAATAGGATAATGTTTGTACTGTGAGCTTCCTAAATCAGGTGGACTTCTTTCCTCGAATCTACGTGTTCGTTTGAAGCATTTCTGAATCTGCTTATATCTACTTCATTGTAGAACCTGGGTAGGACCAAAAAGCATTGGACGTTTTCTAGCATTTAGTATTTGAAATTAACATTAGAAGATTGTGAAGTATAACTAGGTGCTTGTGATAATTATATTAATAAAGATTATTTTTGTTAAAAATATTGTCTCCTATTTAAAGAGATTTAATCAAACAAAGTCTATATAGGGGGCACCTGGATGGCTCAGTCGGTTAAGCATCTGACTTCAGCTCAGGTCATGATCTTGGGGTCCTGTGATCCAGCTCTGAATCAGGCTCCCACTCAGCAGGGGGTTCTGCTTATCCCTCTCCCACTGCTCCTCCCCCTGCTGTGCCCTCTCTCTCTCTCCCTCCTTCTCTCTATCTCAAATAAATAAACAAAGTGTTAAAAAAAAAGAGACAATCCACATAGTGGAGAAAATATTTACAAATCATATATCATTAAGCGACTTATATCCAGAAGAATTCTTACAACTCAATAATAAAAAGAGAACTCAATTTTAAAATAAGCTAAGCATCTGAATAGATGCTTCTCTAAAAAAGCTATTTTAATGACCTATAAGCACATAAAACAATACTCAACATCATTAGGAATATGCAAATCAAAACCACAATGAGGTATCACTTCACATCCACTAGAATAATTATGTTCAATAAGAGGTAATAACAAACGTTGGTGAGAACTTGAAGAAATTAAAACCCTCATGCACTAATAGTGGGATTATAAAATGATGCAGCCACTTTATAGGAAAATAATATGACAATTTCTCAATATGTGAAATATGGAATAACCATAGCCCAGCAATTTCACACCTAAGTTTCTACCCAAGGTCCACACAAATGTAAATGTTTACAGAAGTACTATCCACAAACAGGAAAAGGTGGAATAATCCAAATGCCCAACTGGTGAATGAATAAGCAAAGTGTGTTATATATATATAATGGAATACTATTAAACAATAAAAAAGAAAGTACTGATACATGCCTCAACATTGACAAGCCTCAAAACGTTATGCTCTGTGAAAGAAGCCAGACACGAAAGGACACATATTGCATAATTCCACTTGTACGAAATGTCCAGATTAGGCAAATATATAGGGACAGGAAGATTAGTGTCTCTAAGGCCGGGGGTGAGAAATGAAGAGTGATTCTAAGGGACATGAGGTTTCTTTTTGGGGTATTAGAAATGTTTTAAGATTACATTTTGGTGATGGCTGCATGATTCCGAAAATACACTAAATATACTAAAAATTATTGTATTGTACACTTAAAGTGGATGAGTTTTATGGCATATATATTATTATTTGATAAAGTTGTTAGCTTTCAAAAACATTACTGATTTTGCATGGAGATGTGGATTTTATGATAAATAAACTTTTAGATCTACTACAGAGTTGAGGGCTACTGGAAATTAGAAATAGAGACTGTTTCTCCTGAAACTTAGCAATGAAGGTATTGTGTTTTAGGCAAGGTTAGAATAATAGAGTAGCAAGAAAATGAATATAGGTAGTATATAAAGTCCCACATGAAAGGGTATATTAAAATGTAGTTTCTATATATGAAATGTGGATAAGCTTCAAAGGATACCGGAGTACCTCTCCATGAATGCTGTAGCTAATTCTGCTATAGAAATAAAGAATGTGTTTGATCCCCTCTTTACGATATTCTAAGTTAAAAATGGAAAAACTTTCACTCAATAACATTTTTCTTATTTCTTTCAATAGGAAATGAGGATATTAACTTCATCTTTGTGCAAAGTTCAAAATGACAATATAATAATAACAGCTACTAAATACTGATTGCTTGCTGTATGCCAGACATTGAGTGGCTTAAATTCATTTCTTCATTTACTTTATTACATTGGTATGAATAGTTACTCTTCCTACTTCGTTTAATTAAACATTTTTTTTTCCTCGTGCCTTCTCTGTTGGGCTTTTCTCAACTCTCTTTTTCTCTTTCCCCTCCCACCTTCAGTATAAATGATACTATTCATGTTTCAGAGTCTCATTTCTTAAAAACAACCACTTTGTTCATGTTGCCCTGCCTTTAGCCAAAAACTGATTTGACATTGGAGAAATATATTAAATCAGATTTTATGCTGAATTTTTACTGATTTATTCAAAATGTTCAAGGGGTTTGTATATGTGAACCTGCATTAAATCCCAGAAATGTGGGCTGAAGGGTCTTTGAATGTAAAGTGGTAGAATCGGCAAGAGTATGGAATCTTTTGTGAAGAGAACTGCAACAGAGGATGGGAAAAAGAAGACAGTTCACAAAAGGTGTGGGTGAAGGGTGGCAAAAAAGACATGTAATGCAAAATGTGGACATTTGTGAGGGATGCCTCAGTGCATTGCATTAATAATTTGCATATTAAGAAGTCATGAGTCTTCCCGTTAATGAATCCCTAACTAGTCTCTGACACAATAGACTGAACCGTCCCTGGAGGAGTCATTATGGCCTATCATGTCAATGAGCCGCATATTAATGACTCTCTTACATGCTCATCAACAGGTAGCCTAATAGGCTCCCATTGAGTTCTTTTTCATTTGCTTTTTAAATGTATCCTCTCCTCCCTTCCTTTTGTAACACTATTGTGAAGAATTGACAAAAAGGTGCATTAAGATGATTTTAATGTGTGACGTAAGTTCACAAAAGCATTAAATTCAGAAATAATGCTTTAATTCTTACTCTTCTGCCTAGAAAACTTCTCAAATGCAGTTAAATACAAATCCAGTTGGATAATAGGATTCTTATTTGGATTTTAACATAAACCATCCAACCCAATTTACTATATTTCTCTTTTCCCTGATATATCAATTTATGCTGTCATTAGCATAAGTAGAATAGCTAGTTTGGAAATATGTTTGTGAAACTGAATTACTTAAACATGGAAATGAATTAGAATAGATTTCATGTCAAAAACACTCATTAGAACTAACACAGCAGCTAATACATAAAAAATTAAAAATAAAGAGGAAATAGCAGGCATATATTAATTTCAAAGCAATAAAGAAATGACCTAAAAAATGACTTTATAACTTTTAAATTTAACAATTCAAGGTAGTTACAGGAAGGCATTATTTTAACTTTTCTGGCTTGCTTTGGTACTCCTTGACTTTCGCTGGTCCCAATTATTATATTTAAAATATTTGGTGCTTTTTTTGCAAACATAAAATCTATGATCTCCTATTAAAAAATACTGAAGAATTGTTCTTCCAGTATTTCTACTGAATTACATACCATCTCACCTGATTTATTTTCTAGATGAAGGAAGGAGTATCAACACATGCTTGAAATTCTTTGTCAAGAGACAGGAATGGGTAGAAGCTGGGGGAAAAGTTGGAGAAGTTTCCTAGCACTTTGTTCCCCATTAAAAGAAAAAAAAACAAATGAACAGCCAGTTGTAAACATTGCTATTTTGAGGAACAATTGAGGGCAAAAATGCTCAGATAAGCAGCTACAATCTGGTACTCTGATCTCATAACCAGTCACCCTCCATTTGGCAAACACTTTTTCTGAGAGGGTCACTTCTTGAATGATTTGATTTCAAAGTCTGGAAGTCTCTTGCTCCTTTGTGTTGACTCTGCCTCCCAAGCCTCCCCAAAATACACTGGATATATCAATTTACATTTTAAATTATTTTTTCTTAGAACAGTTTCAAAACAATTATGTAACACAAATGCTAAGGAGGTTGTATGTCAAAGCTCAGTATTTAACAAACCAAATAGCTTAGCAATACTTACATGTAGATTCCACAAGGAAAATGTGTTTAATCAGAGTTTCTGTAATTGCAATTAGCTGGCTCAGTAGTTGTAACTCTCAGATAGTGACTTTTTACACAACCACAGATAAATCAACATCATTATGAAAAAAAGAATGCCTGCAACTTAGTATTCTTGGGAAAAAAATACACATGACAATACTCTGGTAATTTTTGGAAGATGGAGATGGTATAAAACTCTTAGCAGCTACTTTGCAGGGGAACTCTGGAGAATAAGGATGTCAGACTTCTGAAGTAGCAGGACTCTCAGCTGAAAAATCACTAGTTTCTTGTCACCCACCTACTCTATGGGTGACAATTACTTCCTTTAAGAACTCAAGTGAAATAAGGCTTTGGGGCCAATAAGTTTAAGAACTTTTTCTGATATCCCTCTGTTATGTATTCTTGAGTTTTTCCAGTACTCACTGTTTAAAAACATTCACATTTCTCTCTCAATGGAATATAACTGACAGATTGTTGTAGAGTATCCCTTGAGCCAGGTTTACCTAGAAGTCTTCTTCACTTAAAATTAATGGATTCTGCTTATAATTATATCCCCTCCCAAAGCAACCTACAATTTTTGGTTCACACTTGGACCTCCAGGAGGATACTTAATTCTTCACTGGATGCTCACAATGTAGTACCTCTTTAGGAAATACACATTGCCACAAAATGGCACATGCTGCCCAGATCCAATGACAGAACTAAATCTAAATAGTCTTTTTTTTGTCCTGATTCCTATACGGTGAGGTGAGCAAGAAAAAATAGCATCCAGCACTCTGACATGGCAAGGCAGATTTGAATGGGCAATCCTTAGTAGGCAACCAAGTCACGAAATGAAGAAATTTTGGAAAAGAAACTTACCAAAGGATTCTTCAACAAAGGTATGTTTTTTAGTTATTGAAATTTCCTTTATTGAGAAGGCATAGTACCATTGTTTTCAGTTATGTTTTCAAGATCAAGCACCAAGGCAATGGGCAATGCTCTAATTGAGAAATAGAAAAGATTTTTAGAAATGTAGTAATTCAGCTTTATGGAAAACAGGAAAATGACTCAATAAAACCATCTGGTCCCTAATGTGGCATATGCTTAGTTCCATGAATGCTTGAGCTGTTCGCTAGAGTTTACTCAAGGGGGTTGTGGTTTGCCATGGTTTATGATTACATTTTATAAGTAATAAATGAACTTATATGATAGGTATTATCCAATACATTTGTTTATCCAACCAGTTGTGATTTGCGTAATGTTCTGTTATTTGAAAAGTTTTACCTGAACATAAGTAAGATGAATTGGAAGCAAATGATTCTGTAATCTTTACTACAAATGATACAGGATCAGCTCACAAACTGTGCAGCTAGGACTTCTATCAGTTTGAACTGATAATGCTGATCATAAGATTTAACCAAGAGTTTATTCTTGACTGTATTGAAATTTTAATTTAGTAGCTATTTGTACTGATTTTTCTAGCATTTTATTTTTTTAAAAAATGGTCTAAGAAAATTCCAAATTAAACATTTCAAATTATATTCATAGATACTCCTATTATTTATATAAATATAGAACTCTAAAACTGGAAGGCATGTTATTTCATAGCAAAACTAAGAAGGGCAAGTTCATCCCAATTTGAGCAATAAAAGGGTTGATGGGTAGTGGCTGCCTGGCTGTGTGGAGAAGGTTCATAGAATTGAATCTGGTCTCAGCAAGAAAATTCCTTGATCTGTTATCAGTGCTTGCCATGGGTGCTAGAGAGAGAGAGAGGCCAGCATGAGAGTATTGTATTTGATATCCTTAATCTATCTAGAACCTTCACTTTGAAGATAATGGAATGTGATGCCCGAAAAACCATGTTTCTTACCATATTAGTTATTAGTCTCCAGATTCAGCGTTGAAGGGAATATAAAGCCATTTAAAAATGTTGCTGTTTTTTCTCTGAGATTAATTCTTGCTTCTTTCAATCCCTGTTAATAATGCAGAGCTATCTTTATTTTATTGTCCTTTCCTTATCATCAAGGAACTGAATGTAATTTGTCTTTTCAATCTAAATTCCTTCTGCATCATGCCTTTAAATTTTTTTCCTTAGATACTTCGGCTCACAATTAGAAATTTATCTCTTTAATTCTCTGTCTTTTGATCAAATATTTTGCTTCTGTTTTTGGTTTTACTCCTTATCAAGAGAAGACTACTGGTGTTGTAACACCAAAGGAACAGATATTAAGCTCCAGTAGTTAATGTATTATCAACATTACCTCTTGTTGAGTATAAGCTTTTGTTTTCCTCCATCCTCTAATTCAGAAGTGGCTTAAAAAAAAAAGAATAATAGAAGGTGAATTTTCAGGAAAATATCACCACAAAATTATGAAAATAAATAGTATACAAGATGTAATTATTATTCTAGGAAAGCCTTTTCAGTCTTTCTAGAAGTAGCCATTTGTCAGTGCCAATGCCAAGGCTAATGTATTCTTTTTAAGTGTCTTTAAAAAAAAAATCGCAAAGAGGTACTATTTTTTCTAATTTAAAAGCTCTCCATTTTTTCCCTTTCTTTCTTTAAGGAAGGAGGAGGATAGAGGAAATAAAATGAGACCAAAGAGGACAGGCTGAAATGCTTGAGAAGTTCAACTTTTATTTACTTTTTAGCTGTTTCAGAGTGAAAGGTGGTGCCCAAGAATTCCAAGTTTGTTTCTCTTTAAGCAATGTCGAGCACCTTGCAGCAGTGTTAAGGAGACACAAATACAAGTCATGACTCACTTTGGAAATGATCCTTTTTTTATGCCAACTTTTTTATTCCTTGTGGAACAGAGTTACACTTTTGCTGCCTACAACCCAATCTTGATATTTACCCGGACTGGCTGGGTAATTCCATCACAACAGACTCAGATTATGTGGAACAGGTCTCTGAGAGGTTTTACTCACTTAAGAGACATATGAGCTTTTTAGCACAAAGGCATTGTAAGACCTTGGGAAAACCATATCATTACTTATACGAAAACAACTACATTTCAACAGTGTTAAAATCAACTCCAAAAGCAGAAGTGCCACATACCCGGAAACTGGAGTAGTACAGTAGTATTAACATGGTGCCTAAATCTTGACACTGAATAAATAAAATGTGGATTAACATTCCCGTACACACTGTATTTGGAGAGGACATTTTTCAATAAAGCTACTTTTACCAAAGATCTAGTGATTTTTCTTTGGAGGATGGTCTTCTGAGAAGGGCACTGTAAAAAGAACTAAGCAAGTATGCTATCATGGGTTGTAAATTTTACCCTTGAAAGTAGCTTGTAAATTAAAGATAGGAGAGCATATAAGGTAAACATCAAAAACTATGGATAATTCCAAGTGAAAGGAAAAGAATGGTACTTGGGTACCATGGTAGTGTAGAGTGTGTTTATCACACATCACTAATAACAATAACAACAACAATAGTGATAATAATGATAAATTTATTAAACTCTTCCATGTATTGAGAACTGTGCTAAATTATTGCCCTGTATAAGGAGGAGGCAATATTTTGGAGCAACTTGAAGCATAGAGAGGTTATCACGTCTGAGGTCACATGGCTAGAAAGTGGCTTAGTAAGTGGTAAATAACAGGAAAGAATGAGATTTACATCCCCGTCTTCCTGCTCTTTTTCACTCTGGACTGACCCTTTATGAAAGAACATTGACATGGTAACCAAGAAATTTGCATATAGTTCTAGTTTAGCTACTAAACTAGTTAGTGTGTGTATGACTTCTGCCATATTGTTTAACTAGGCTTCAGTTTCTCCCTCTGTAATATGATGGGTTGGGACTGTCCAAGTATGAGGACTCTTATAGATCTGAGATCCTGTAAATTGGAGGAGTTTGGCATAAAAAGTAATGCAAACTTTCTGAAGTTACATGAAGCTCAGAGGTAGAGAGTCTATAGAACTGACTAAAGTTTTGAGTGATTAACTGCTGACTCAGAAACACAAATTATTGTTTTTCTGTTAACTTACTAGGTTGCAAATACATTTTAATTCCTACCTTATCAATGTTTCATCATTTTATTCTCCAAGGCACATAAATTGGTCTATGTTTCAATGTATTTATTTTATGGGTATATGTGATACATACACAATTATTTTCCTTTGTGCATAGAACTGCAGCCCTCCTTACATAATTGGACGTGAATTGCTGAAAATTCAGAGACATAAGGAGGCACTTCCTGTATCACCTTCCTGGATTCTTAGAGTGTTTTCCTATAGCCCTGATAGGAACGAACACTTAGATCAGATGTCTTCAAACACGTGAACATCTTTGAGCTTCTACTAAAAAAATGCAGATTCCTATTCCCCACGCCAGACATGCTGATTCAGATCTGGTTTTGGGCCTCCAAAGCAGCATTTGTAACGAGTACCAGGTTATTTTCACATAGAAGGTCAGTGAACCACATTAAAGTTTGTGCCTCTTCAGCTGGCTGACTATCAATCAATACCTTGGGTTTCAATCTTTCATTCTTCTTGAATTGTATCTTAAATTTCTTGACAAATTCAGAATAACTTTTTTACTGATAAGGCATTTGTACATGCCTTAAGCTTAGAATTGCTGCTCCCCTCTTCTCTAACAAGTGTTATTTCTTGTTTAGTTTTCAAATTAAAGGGCAAACCCTCCTGGGCACTTTTCATACCCCATACTACCTCCCACTGAGCACACAATTATTACACTACTGAGTTATTCCTTTATTTAGTTGTCTGCCTTCCCTTGTGGTTTGTGAGCCCTTTGACAGCAGGAACTCTGTCTTATTCATTGCGATGATCTAGTACAAAATTTGGAAATTTGTGAGCATTTGAATATTTGTTAAATGATGACTAACTGAATTAATTAATATTGATTGCCATGCATTTTAAGTTACTATTTTATTTCTTATAGATCATTATTGATTGGAAACCATTAGTTTTTTTTTTAAGATTTCATTGATTTATTCAACAGAGAGAGAGAGAGATCACAAGTAGGCAGAGAAGCAGGCAGAGAGAGAGGGGGAAGCAGGCTCCCTGCTGTGCAGAGAGCCTGATGTGGGGCTCGATCCCAGGACCCTGAGATCATGACCTGAGCCGAAGGTAGAGGCTTAACCCACTGAGCCACCCAGGCGCCCCAACCATTAGTTTTTTTATATACTCAGAACATATTTTTTATCTACTTGAGGCCATCACATAAAATTTCAATGTCATGTCCCATTTCTTTGAAGTGGGGGAAAATTTAAATTGTAAAGAAGATGCAAGCCTTTGTGCAACGATATTATGAGAGAAAAAACATTAAAATCTGGGCTTTTTGATTCAATAAACTCTAATTTTCACTTCCCATTTGGTCAAAAGCTCAAAGGCTTTCTAAGCCTAACACATTTTCTCAATGAAACTCATTGCTTTCCTTTACCCTTGTTTCTCCTCCTGAATTCTCTATCTCAAGTGATGCTAGTTCCATCCTTTTAAATTCTCAAACTAGAAGTCTCTGCATTAGCCTTAATTTCTCTCCACTCTTAAGTGTTTTCTAAATAGCAGAAAAGCATGTTACAAAGTCATAGCAAGCTAACATGGAATAGGGTAACCAGATTTGGGACCAGGAGGGCCAACTAAAGCAGAGAAATGATTCTTCCCACTGCCTGTCATCGAGGGAAGGGGCAGTGTGCATAGCTTGACCCAATAGATTCAGTCCACTGAGATACATCACATCTTTATTGGGGTTTACAAATTTGGCCTCACATCAAAATCATCTTGGGAGTTTCTCAGCTCTATCATTCTCCATTCCTTCCTTACCTCCATGTGCAGGTCTATTAATTTAAAACTTACAGAGATCAGATCTGGTGCTTCTGATATGAAAGGCAATTTGGGGAACTCTTGTTATATCAAGAGCTATATAGTGTTCACCGGAGAAGGGAGGGACAAGGTAGCAGGGGTCCTGAACAGTAGAGATGCTTAAAGTTATTTTATGAGCTTGATCTTTAGTTCCTTAGAAATTCATCTAGATAGAATGCTCAAATCTAGCAAAACTAGTAGGCTACTACTTACAGGCTGGCTAATAACCACTTAGAATATTATGGACTGAGGTGAACAGTGTGGATGGGAAGACATTTTATTTTTCCCCAGTGAAGGACTAGAATAAAAGCCAGGAACCTAAGCATAACTTGTGGGTTCCCTTTCCAAGCATGTGAGATTAAGGAAGAAGGTGCTTCTCCTGGGTACCTGAGATGTAGATCACCCAGCCCATAAGAGATCAGAAACCACACTGCAGATTAACTCAACACCTTCTTGACTTATAGTACAGGGGCTCCAATTAACTGTCAGATTTAACTCTTCCTTGCTTAGGTCTTAGGAGTGAAAATAGTAGTTTTCTAAATCTCATTAATGCAACCAAGGTCAGGCAGAGAAAGTCATTTAAAAAAATCTATCTACAGGGAATTTATCAACAAATCATATTGTTGCCACATCACAAGTTATAACTCAAATTTGATTCCTCTCCTCTTTCCTCATTGCCATTCATCTTAAAACCTCATCATTTTTGTGCCTGAAATACTGTAGTCTTCTGTCCAGGTTCTCCTTAGAGAAGTCCCTAAATGAACCTCCAGAGATTGGTTCTGAAATGGACATCTGACCATGTCTCTCTCCCACTGAACTCCCTTTTCCCACGCCCCCCTGCAGTGGTTAAAAAGTGTATAAAGAATTCGGCCCCACTCTGCTTAGCATGCTAAGCCCTTTTAAATTGGAGGGGGAGACAAACCATGAAAGACTGTGGACTCTAAGAAACAAACAGAGGCTTTTAGAGGGAAGGGGGTGGAGGGGTGAGTGAGCATGGCAGTGGGTATTATGAAGGGCATGTATTGCATGGAGCACTGGGTGTGGTGCATAACCAATGAATTCTGGAACACTGAAAAAAAATTGAAAAAAAAAAAAAAAGAAAAAAATCTACTCAAAAACAAACTGGTGGTTACCAGAGAGGAGGTGGGCTTAGAGATGGGTTAAATAGGTGAAGGGGATTAAGGAGTTTAATGAAGGGGATTAAGACATTATAGTTTATTCATCTTTGATTTCCCAGTGTTTGTTATTAAGTTATGAGAGTGGGTGATCAAAATATCTTCTAGAAGAATGAATGACCCTTATGATTAAATAATACAAAAGACTATATTATATGATTTAAGATGCGCTGGAAATAAACTTTCTCCACAAAATATGTATCTTTTTGACATTTTAATTTCTAAGTGTATAAGATTTTAGAATGTTGTTTAATTATTTGAAGTCATAATTAAAAACATTGTCCTGAGCTTTGGAAGAGGGGAAACTTTCAGCATTATAAGACAAAGAGGTAAAGAGAAGGTAAGAGTAGAAAAGATGCTGTGCATTTGCTCAACAGCATTTGTTATGCCCCTAGTATGGGTCAGGTGCTGTGTTAGCCACTGGGAATACAAATAAATATGAAACTTCTTTGCTTAAAAGGGCTCAGTCTCCCTTAAAAGGGAGACTAGAAATATTCAATAGTGCTTTTCCTTTCTATGACAACTGCATATAGTTCTGGCTCTATCATAAACCAACAAGTGCTTTGTTTTTTTCCTCAATTCTAAAGTTGTTTTAATTATACTCTTTAGATATAATTGGTTATATGACTGGCACTTTGAATTTCACAGTGGGATTTTATCTAAAGTCATCCTCTAATCTAAGCCAGAGAGCAACTCATTTGTCCTAATAAATCATCTGAAATTAGAATTTAACTAGATTATTTTAAATAATGTAATAAGCACCCGAAAAACTACCCTCAAAACAACCAACTTCTAATCACTTCCTTTCCTCATCCCTTATCCCAACTTGTCCCACCTGATATAACCATAATCTTGAAAATCAAGCTTCCTTCTTTATATATCTTTTTAGTATATTCTGTTTTCCCTGATATATACATATATATATGTATATATCACATAATGTATATATATGTATATATCACATACTTCATAAGTATATTACTTTAGTAGTTTTTAGTTTATAAAAAATTACTTTAGTAATTTTTAGTTTATAAAAAAGAACTTTAGTAGTTTTTAGTTTATAAAAAAGAACATCTTCTGATGTAATGTTTTGGGACTATTCATTTAATGTTATATTACTAAGATTTATCCATATTCTTGTATGTCTCTGTGGTTTATTGATTTTGAGTGCTATATAATATTCCTTTTTATGTTATGCCATAGTTTTGTGTCTCTCTCCTGTTGGTGGGCATTTGGATTGTTTCAAGTTTGTATACTTGATAGCAATTTTTATCAATTAAATGGATATTAAAATAGTATCTCCTTGTGGTCTTGATTTACATTTCTCTGTTCTCTAACAATACTGCCTATCCCTTTCTGTGCTTACTGGCTATATGTAGTTTCTCTTCAGTGAAAGGTCTGTCCCTCTCCCCTGATTCTATGAAAATGTTTGGGCTATCTTATTGAATTGTAGGAGTTCTTTATATATTCTTGATGTTTTTTTGTGTTGATTTTATGTAACACATGCATTTTATCCTAGTTTGTAATTTTTATTTTTCTCTTATAAATCTTCCTTTTAATGAACAAGTTTTAAATTTCAACATAGGTAAACTGGCAATCTTTTTTTTTACAGTCACTTTTTTTTCCCTTCTTATTTAAGAAAACATTTCCAACTCTGAGTGTGTAAGATATTCAAATGTATTTTCTTTTTTTTTTTTTTAAGATTTTATTTATGTATTTGACAGACAGAGATCACAAGTAGGCAGAGAGGCAGGCAGAGAGAGAGAAGAGGAAGCAGGTTCTGCTGAGCAGAGAGCCCGATGCGGGACTCAATCCCAGGACCTTGAGATCATGACCTGAGCTGATCATGACCAGAGGCTTTCACCCACTGAGCCACCCAGGCGCCCCCACATATATTTTCTATTAAGAATTTCAAGGCTTTGGGGTACCTGGGTGGCACAGCCAGTTGAGCGACAGACTCTTGGTTTTGGCTCAGGTCATGATCTTACCATAGTGAGAATGAGCCCCCCACTGGGCTCCATGCTCAGTGTGGAGTCTCCTTGAGGATTTCTCTCCCTTTTCCTCTGCCCCTCTCCCTGCTTGTGCTCTCTAAATAAATAACTGATACTAACCATACTTCTGATAATTAGGTCAGTGACAATTGTAACTTAATGACAATCCCATGACTCAAAATGGCATTCCATCAAAGTAAAACCTGTTAAATAGATACCAGAAATATACAGGAGTAAAAATAAACCTCTACTGGTCAATTTAATCAAACTGGTTGTATAAATTTCACATTTCAACAAAGCACTGGCAAAGAGAATATTTTGGCTTTATATACTTAAATCAGATGCTAGATTTTTTTTTTTTTCTGAGTGAAGGAAATGTTTTGTTATAGAGGATACACAGACTTCCAATTTTATCTGAACTTCTGGGTTCATTAGACATTAGTTGCATTACTGCCAACGTTTTTGTTGCTTCTAAATAAGTATGATTTAGTGTATTGCTTAACCTATTCATAGGGACAAATTTGAATCTTAGATTTTTTTGGTTGTTTAAAACAGGAATATATTTTCAAAAGAATAAACGACTTTAAAATTCAAATTGTTTATATTTCAACATTCCATAGTGGAACATTTCTGTGTTATTTTTCAATTTCAAAGATGGTAATAGTTAATTTAAGTTTCAAGGGTAAATTTCTTGAACAACTTTCCTGATATTTGTTCATTATACCTATTTAGGAAACCAGATTTTCATGAACATGCACAATGTTTACAGAGAGAGGTATATCTAATTTAGGGTGTGCTATAATAAAAGCTGTGTTTTGGAAAAATTACATTGTGAGTTCTCTTATGATTTTTTAATATAGAATTACAGAAATACAGAATATAATTAAATCATCTAGATTCTTTTTATATTTTGCATAAGTATGGTTCCAGGTGGCTAAATTATTTTAGGATACTATTAGTCTAACAAGCAGAAATAAAAGCAATATGAACACTTCTGCTACATATGGGTCTTGCTAGAGAAGTTAATGTAAGGCTATAAACATTGGTCTTGCACAGTATTGGCCACAAACATTAAAATTAAAATGCATGTATATATCTGAAAAAATAAATAAATCTTTTTAAAAAAAGATTTTATTTGTTTATTTGACAGACAGAGATCACAAGTAGGCAGAGAGGCAGGCGGAGTGAGAGAGGAGGAAGCAGGCTTCCCACTGAGCAGAGAGCCCAATGTGGGGGTCAATCCCAGAAACCTGGGATCATGACCTGAGCTGAAGACAGAGGTTTTAACCCACTGAGCCACCCAGGTGCCCCATAAATAAATATATATATATAAAAAAAAGAGAATTTCAAGGTTTTTGACATTTCAGGTCTTATTCCATCTGGAGTTGATTTCTGAATATATGTTGTGCTGATTTCATCTTTTCTCATAGAAGCAGCCATTTTCCCTATCTCCATTTATTGAACAATCTCTTATTACCTGTTATGTTATATACCATGTTTGCCATATACCCAAGTTCTAGATATGTGCATCAGCATAGCAGTCTTAAGTAACTAAAACTTCATAAGATTTCTTGAAATTAGGTAGAACAGGTTTCTCCTCACAGCAACTTCTCAGAAATATTTCATCTATCTTCAGTCCTTTAGTCTTCTCTTTAAGATAGTGTTTTCAAATTTTGTAAAAAAAAAAAAAAAACCAAAAAAACAAAAAAACAAAACCTGTTGTGGATTTTTAAAAGATTTTATTTATTTATTTGAGAGAGAGCAAACAAGAGAGCCCAAGCATGGGGAGAGGCAGAGGGAGAGGGAGAAGCAGTCTCCCCCTTGAGTAGGGAGCCTGATGTGGGGTTCCTTCCTAGGACCCCAAGATCATGACCTGAGCCAAAGGCATATGCTTAGAAGACTGAACCACCCAGGTGCCCCAAAAACTGTTGTGGAATTTTGATTAGAATTGGATTGAATCTTGGATCAATTTGGGAGAGAATTAATACTTTAATATATCTTCTTCCTATCTATGAACATGGTATGTATCTCAATTTTTCTAGGTTTTTTATTTCTTGATACAACTTTATTCTTTTCCTTGTAGGAGTCTTACACATCTTCTATTAGTTTTATTCATAGATATTTGGTATAATATTTAAATTATGTATTTCAGCTTTTCTTTCTTGTATTTATCCCTGAATCTAAGATTTCACTCCCATTTTATGTATTTACATGTTTTATAAGACACCGATATAATAATATACATTTTAGTACCTAATTTTTTGTCCCTCATATTAGTTCAAAGCAGGTTTGTTTTCTTTTGATGCAATCATTTTTAAAAAATTGAAGTATCTTAGAGAATTAAATTAGAAAAATGATTGATTGCATTTTGGTTAGTCAAAAACAGAAGGCTTTAAATGGCTGTTTTTTCCCTCTACAAATGAGATTTTCAACACTGTTATGGAGATAAAGAGGAAGCAAGAACAACTAAATGGTGTGTAATGGTTTATATATTTTTAAGTCCCTAAATATCATGTATTTGGAGAAGGAAAAAAATGCATGAGCTTGCAGTTAGATTGCACAAAAATAATTCTTTGCATAATTATTGGCCTCATTAAACAATACAGACTTATAGATTCAGTATCAATTATGTAGCTACTATATTTTTCCAGTGATCTTATATTTATGTAGAAATATTTTCTTCATGGGCCCACTGGAAAATACCAAATATTTTTGGTAAAGTTAAATTAAACTTATAAACTTATAAATATATACAATATATATATATACACAAAACTTATAAATATATACAAAAAATACCTTCTTGTTTAGTCCAGATGGAAGAATTTTCCAGTTTTCTCGTGATTGAAAAAAGATTGGCTTTCCTGGGATTTGGAGCAACATTATCCATGCAATGAAGTGTAGACTCTATTACACAACTTTATCAGCCATTGCCAAGTTTCTAGATGCATTTTATTAAAGAGAAAAAGTCATTGAGAAAAGTCATCATAAGAAAATTCAGCCGAGACAATACAAGAAAATGTGAACACTGGCCCAATCATTTCCAATAGATTGACCTGTTTGTTGAGTGTCATGGACAAATCTAAATTCTAACAATGCCACAAATATACCTACAAATAGAATACATTTGAAAGAAAAATGTATTTGTCTTCCTTAATCACCATGCAGAAAATTATCATAAAGGAAGTATAACCCAAATCATTTTAAAGAAAGAAAATACATGCTTTCATATATGCAATCTGAAGTCTTGGTTGTAAAATTAGCCTGTGGCAATACAGACATAAAGTCTTTGAACTGAGTATAAATTTAGCTGCCTTTCAGTTTTTAGTTTGTTTTTTTCTCCTTTCCTGGAGAGAGAGAGTTAATGTTATATCCACCTAACTGAAAGAATTTTGAATAAAATGCAACACAAAAAAATTAATAATTGGAACATTAAAAAGCAATTTCCACGACCACAAATGGACTGTCAGTTCATAAAACTTTATCATTTAAACCAAGAGAAAAATGTTCTCACTTGCAAAGATTAAATTCATGCATGATGGAATAATCAGCATTTACATATATTTTTACTTTGGTTATGTAAGTTTTGAATATAGACAACACAATCTTATTTATAAATATGGCATTGTGGAAATTATTTTAAAAATTTTTCTACTACTAGTGAATTACTACTGAATTAGTCTAAGAGATTAATTTTATTTAAAAAGCATACCAAGTAATGCAAGAAAATATGAAAGGTTATATAATATTTGAATTGTTGTTTGTTTGAATTTTCCCCTGTACAAAATACTTAGAAGAGGTAGTCTCAGAAAACATTTATAACATTCTGTTTTAAATTTGACAGTAAAGAAGAATCATTAGCAACATCAAATGAGAGTAACTTTGAGAACTCAAAGATTACAGGTAATATTTTTTACATGATTTTTTAATTTAATTTTTAAACAAAATCTGTATCTTTTGTTAAAACCTACAATGATAACGATCTTACAGAGACACAATTTTATTAACTTTGCAGATACCTATATTCCAACAATTGTTTGTTCTCATGAGGACAAGGAAGACTTGGAAACCAGTAATCAAAATGTAAAAGATGTAAACAGGGAACATGATGAACATAATGAAAAAGAATTAGAGTTGATGGTAAGTGTTCTGGTTGCCACGGTATTACAGAGGATGAATCCATTTATGCTTCAAAAATGCTGCAATGCCTGCCTTTCAATAGTTTCAACTAATATAATTTGCAAATGTGAAAGCACAGCCTATTTTGTCCTTGCATCTCTAGCTTGATCAACAAGGCACTTTGATTTCAGTATGTTGCTTCTGGTCTCTGCAGTGGTAAATTAATGACATTCATTTCTTATCTCTTCACCAGCGGCTCTGAGTAATAGTTTGTAGGAATTATAGAAGAGGTAGCACTATGCTGATGTGCATTTCTAATCTTTGTGACAAGTGTACACTTAGCATAAACTCGTCTTTAAAATGAGAGGGTTGGACTAGATGATTGTTAGAGTCTGTCCAGCTTTTCAAGTCTGAATCCTGCATTTAACAGCATTTTTAAAAAAACTTACTTCCATCTTTGTGAGAATCTCACAGTTCTATATCATTAGGAAGTATTAAATTACCAAATGAGGAGAAAATAGTCTGTGCTATATTTTTTAAACGGGAAACAAATTCAGTACTGTACAATTTAGTATTAAATTTGTTATCATAAATTTCACACTTGGTGAACATTCAATCTATTTGGAATTTTGGGGGGATGGTTTAGATAGCATTTTTATCACAAAGGAAGAAATGGGAGTAAATGAGTCACATAATGCAATTTATCCTTTACTGTATTTGGTTGGAGCTCATATCATTAGGATACATGGATTCATAATCATCCAAGATTAAAATGACATTTGCCTCTTCAAGTGTCAGTGCTGAAACAGAAAAGAAATAGAGCTCATCTCTTTCCCCACATTTTCCACCTTTTCTATAGTGATATGGAAGCTGCATCACTAAAGTATGCAATTTACTTTGCTCCAACTTTAAGAAACTACAAAGTTGTCACCCATTGTGAGAATTCTCACCAGCTGAAAGTTAACATCGCCATTTTTTTTTCAAACCAGAGAATATAATGAAAGGGCCCTGAAAAATCACATGCTTCACCAATACACCTCATTACAATGAGCAGGCTCAAATATAAAAGTTTGTTTAGAAGTTACTGAGATTGTACATCCAATAAATGAATAGGGAGCTGTAATTTAGATGCTAATTTGCTCCATGCTGACGTTAATGCATAAAACAATGAAGCTCTATAATAGATGGAAATACAACCAAATCTGTGGAACCCACAGGCATTGGCTTACAAGACAGCTGTGCAGTTGACAAGTAACATGAGCCTTATGTGAGAAGAAGGGGAAAACGTAAGATTTGCATATAATTATTGAGATCATGCAAATGTCAGTTATGAGGAGGAAAAAAAAAACACAGGCATCTCACTGTTAAATCCTGACAGTTGGCATCACTGAAGAGCTCAAATACATTTGAGTACCAGTTGGCAGAGGGTCATTAAAACAGAATTTGCAGAGACATTAACTCCCTCACTTTTCTTTGAGTGACGTTTTGCTATTAATAGTTTGCAGAGGCTTTGCAGAAAACATATTAATAAGAGAAACTGTAACAGGGGCACCTACAGCAAGTGTAAATGCAGCAAGGGGCACCCAGGAAGCTGCTCTCTAATTGATTAGCATGGAGCTATCAATGTGTATATCCTAAGTGAGGAGAAAGTGCAATGACAAGCAAGAATAGTTGAATAATACAATGTGATATTTGGAAGCTGGAAGGAGAGTGATTAATTTTGGTCCCTTTTCTTATTAATCTCATTCACAAGTCATAGCCTAAAAGGATCCCCCCAAAACATCCGGCTTTCAGAATTTATACAAAATCCACAAATGAAATGAATCAAGGAAACCTACCAGTTAATTGCTAGCCCCACTAACGAAATCTATCTAATTCATTTTGTATATTTAAAATCATTTGATTATTAACTGTTTTGTTTTGTTTTTTATCCCTTAAGATAAATCAATGCTTAATAAGAAGTACTGCTTCCAGAGATGAAAAGAATACATTTGCAATAGATCCGGTCAATTTTCCAAATAAAGCTGAGGAGTTAGAGAAGAAGCAAAGCCATGGTGAAGTACACCCTGACTTGTTTAAAAGGTCTTTGTCTCCAAGTTCATCAGCAGAAAGCCCCTTAAAGGGAGATTTTTACTGTAGTGAAAAATATTCCTCAGAAAATAAGTGCAGACATCCACCTTCAAAGGAAATTACTACAGATATAGGAGAAATCAAGCCACCATTGGGAGATACTAGCAGTAATGCATTAGTGCAATTACATATTGGCAGCAAAGAAGTACTGGATGATAATGCTAATCCAGCTAAAAGGAGAGTCAGAGTACAAATATCTTGTCCCTCCTCAGATCAACTAGTTGCAGACAACTTTAATAAAAAACATGAAGGAAGAGCTGAGAAAATTGAGATAAAAGATTGGGAATGTTTAAGAAGAGATATCCACTCAGAAGAATCAATGGAAAAAGGATCTTCTAAGAAAGGTTATGACAATGGTAACACTGAGGAGGAGGAGCAAAGAATACAGTTAGGTGTTAATGTAAAACAAAGCAAAAATTTTCATTCAATCTTACATGACCAAGAAAGGAAGATGGGCCACTCTGAAATCAGTACGGAAGGGGCGGCAGCTAGCAACAGAGACCTAACCATTCAGCTGAGTAAAGACATCACAGTTCCCAACCAGGCAATCAGAGCAGATATGTTTCATTCACCAAAAATAAGTCTAAGTTGGGAAAAAGCTGTGTTAACAACTCCAGAACATGATCTCTTGACTAGCGAAGGCACTACATTAGGAGGGATGCATGGCCAAGTTTGTTCACCAAGAAGTGGAAATGTTTTGAGGAATGATTGCCTTTTCCAAGTTGAAGAAGAAAAATCAGATTGGATTAATCGTGAAGATCAGATTAAGAATGCACAACAGAAGCAAAGTTGGAATGTTCTAGAAAGTCAGAGAGAAGCAAGAGAAAGTAAGACAAATAGGACAGAACAGATCAAAGAACAATCAGATTGTGAAGACATGTGGGAAAAAAGAGATAATACAAGGAGTTTGAAAGCTACTCCTACGGAAGAATTGTTTACCTGCCAAGAAACAGTGAGCTGTGAACTGTCTTCTCTAGCTGATCATGGTGTTACTGAGAAAGCAGAAGCAGGTACAGCTTATATAATTAAGACAACATCAGAAAGTGCTCTAGAAAGCATGTCTGCTAGAGAAAAAGCAATAATTGCTAAGGTACCTCAAGAGACAGCACGAAGTGACAGGCCCATCGAGGTAAAGGAAACAGCGTTTGATCCACATGAAGGGGGAAATGATGATTCACATTATACCCTTTGTCAACGAGATACAGGAGGTGTAATTTATGACAATGATTTTGAAAAGGAATCACGTTTAGGTATTTGTAATGTACATGTAGATGAAATGGAGAAAGAAGAAACCATATCTATGTATAATCCTGGGAAGACACATGACAGGAAGAAATGTGGCATTGGAAATTTCACATCTGTAGAAGAATCCTTACAAGTCGTTACAGGCAATCAAAAAGCAGCATCAGAACTGGATTTACATTTGGGAATGTTACCAAAAGACAAAAAAACATTTCCAAAAAATAAAGATCACAAACAGGTCCAAGAATTAAAGAAAACAGATAGAGATGCTCTTATTCATTCTGCTTTAAACTCAGACACTAACAGAGCTTCTCAGAATGGCTCTCACGTTGCCAATCACCATGCTAAAACCTCAGTGCCATCTCATGAACAGGCAATTGCTGTAGAAAATATAATTACTACCATGACTCTCCAATCTATTTCTACTAAATCAGAATATAATTGTAATCCAACAAGTGAAATCCAGGGTGTTGAGAAGCACCCTCATCTTGGTTCTACACCTGAAGAAGTTTCTAAAAGTTCAGGAAGAGAGACCTCAGGTAGTAGCAGAGAAAGATTTAAAAGCCAGATTTTTCAACAAGGAGAACACGGTGTAGAAAAATCTCTACGGTCAACGATTTTCATCAGCGAAGCTGTTGAGAACGTGGAACAGGCAAGGCATGAAAATGAAGGATTAGCCTCTGGACAATCACTGTGCTCTTCAGGTGACAAGCAATCGGAGAGCTCTACTTCCACTAGTCTCCCTGCCCAGGAAGGTCAATCTGAAAGCAGCGAATCTCTGCTTTCAAAATACACCAACTCTAAAGTCTCTTATGTCCTTTTGTTTCTGATATTTCTTGTAACCATCTACCAGTATGACTTAATAATTGGCCTGGCATTCTACCTTTTTTCATTGTACTGGCTATCCTGGGAAGGGGGGAAACAAAAAGAGTCTGTCAAAAAGAAGTAACTTCACCACTATTATTATTTTCTCGTAAAAGATAAGCTTTTTAGCCCCAAACATTTGGATTGGTGAAAGAGACTATTCATTGTTCAAAGAGCCAGTGCAGTTTTTCTCTTGAAGGATCATTTAAAAAGGAATGCGTATGAAGTTTGCTCCTTCATATAAGTAATTATTCTATATAGGACCATTATGTTTGGATCATTAAATACCTATATGAATATGAGATCTGAAGCACGTCAAGTTGAAATTAGGTACAGCTGTTGCTCCTTAGCAGGCTATGAAGTTGCAATGCTTCACGTCTCTTCACTACTTAAAGTGCCATTTCTTGCATTCATTTCTTTTGCAGTAAAGCTTCAATTTTTCCCCCCTAGGGTATTTTTCCTTCTACGGTTTTTTAAAAAATAGATAAAACATGAACAATGGTAGAGGACCTTTTTTTTTTTTTTTTTTTTTTGGTCTTTTGGTATTGACCATGAAATTTGCATTTATCCCTTATCATTTATCAGCACATTTTGATAGATCAAATCTTTAAACTTTGATTTCATATTTTTAAGAACAACATCCATGTATATTGAAATGCATAAACTTAAAGACCTTTTTTGCTTGAATAATACTTTATACACAGATATTTTACCTCCTATATACCTACAAAGTTAGAGCACTCATAAGCCAAATCTGACAAAAACTGAAACAATTGGGAGATGATCTCTCAGTTTACAAAATTTTGTGGGTGGCCTGTCGATAAGCAATGTTTTTCTCTTACAAGAAGAGAAAGAATAACACAGCTGAACAATTTTAATGTCAAATATTCAGTTGAAATTTTAAATGAAAAGTTCCACAAGCATCGCTTCAGAATGAATTTGTACCTATAAAGCATCAAGTATTAAATGGTAATAATTAAAAAAAAATTTCCAAATGAGATGTTTTACTTGGTAGTATTTTTTGTCTTCAAAAAATTTTTTAATCTTTTTTTAATAAGACAATGAATTATTTTCCGAGGTGCATATAGAGACAAACTAATCATTGATGATTGTTATATAATCATCAGGTTGTTAGATGATAAATCATGGTTTTAGTGGGCAGATAAGTAGACCTGGAAATCTACTCAGGGAAAAATGAATATCCCAGATAGCAGTGACTTTAGCTGCTGTTATTGTCTATGGTTAAGTATGTTAAATAATGGAACTAATCATTTTGGTCAAATAGTGGGAATGCGAAGATTTTTATATAAGATTTCAACAAGCATTTATTAAATGACTGTTAGATGCAAAAATCCCGTGCTCTGGTCTATGGCACAGTACTTCCTTTGATACCCTGAATGGTTAGTTTTCAGGGAGGATGCATAGGTATGTAGTTTGATACTTTTGACTTGGCCAGGAATATGGAAGAAAGTAACACTGAGGGAGTCCATTTGGGTGATTTCTATTTCATAGGAACTTCCTTCATAGAGCATGCAACATGATCTTCAGAGAGAAAAGATAACCTATTTATCTGTAAAGGTAAATTTAATGACTAAAACTTGCATATATCATCCCATGCTTCTAAGAAACATGCATTTATGGGAATAAAAAATGAGAACAAAGCATTTAAACTGACTTTCATGTGGTAGTAAATGATTTCCCTAATTCTCATTAGGTACACAACTATTTCCAAATCCCTAATTGTATGCTTGTCTCAAGTCCCATTGAAATTGAATGCTTGACTTTAAGTTTTTAGTTGAACAAATACAAACATCCTGAAGTAGAACTTAGGGCAAATATTTGATTGTTTGAGAAAGCACATTTTCATTAAATACAAGTGGAATACTGTAGGGCCATACCTAGAATATTATCTCTAAAATTGCTATCCTGATAATTTTGTTGACAGGTCCAAATTACAGCAGAGTTAAGGTTAGTATTTCTTCAGATCTTAATGGCTTGGTTTTTGTATTCTACCTTTAAGAGTTTCGGTCAATACGCCATATCTTATTAATGCAAAGAACACTACATTACTTTATTAACACAGGTGCCCGAACTATAATTATTCCCTTATACATAAAGAATGAATTTTTTTTCTCTTTTACTTAACTTTTGGTAACATTAACTTACTAAACCTTCTCATTATGTACTTGTAATATGACGATAGAAGTTTCAAAGAATTTAAAATATTTGTGTATTTCTCTGCATGCAGTGAAGAAATAATGGGTGATTTAACTGACTTTCTAAACATTTCTTATGAAGAATTTGAAATAAAGTCATAAGAACTTAGGAAAGTGTTGCTAGGTGGAGAGGAAGATTTTTGCAACCCATTTTGATCGCAACATTATGACGAGCAAGAGAAATGGATCTCAGAAAGAAGTGGGAGCCCCTGGTTAATAAAGATTCGACTGTGACAAGGTAATTTTTATAAGTATAGATGCCTTCACTGTGTTCCCCCCCGCCCTGCCCCCGCCCCAAGTATAGGTTAAGGGCAAAAAGAGGGTGTGGCAGAAAAATAGAGAACTGCATTACACATCTGCCTCCTATTGTGCCTAAGAAATGTGATATAATAACTATCACCTTTTATTTTGCTGAGCTTTTGACTATTAGAAACAAAATTCTGAACATTAATTGGCAACTATAGGTAGTAAAATCAACTATCTTAAAAATCACATATCTGTATGTCATCGATATCCCAATAGATTTTCCACATAAATGGAAATGAGTCAGTGAAAGAACTCACCTTGCAACATTCAAGAACTTTGGGTTAATGCAGTTATGCTTCCCTGCTGAGTTCTAATATTTTGATAATGAAATAGTGATTGTCACTGTTTTGTGAGAGAAACAGGATCATCTCTTACTTGTTATCTTAAACAGGTCTACTGGGTAAACTGAAAACTTAAAAATATCCAGACCCATTTGGGGATATAAACTACTTCATTTTTCCAAATAGCATTTATGGCACTTTCTTGATAATTTTTTTTCAGTCATGAATGTTATTTCACATCACCAGGCCTGTTGCCTTTTGTACTAGGCTGACTTTTGCATATAAATAAATAAATAAAGCACACAAAGTAAAACAAGAACAAACTAGCAGGAGAACTAGTAAAGATGCAGGCAGGAGGACTGTCATCCCCAGGGCCAGTTCATCCACTGATTCCTGTTACCAGAATCTCTGCTCTTTCTTTCAAGTTTTCAGAGTGAATACAGAAACTGAACTATGCAATAAGCACTGTCTTTTGTTCTTTGAATCCTGCCTCAGCCAGTTCTTATGGAACTGAGGAATAGGGTCAAACTTGGTTCCACAACAAAGTATGAAAAGAAACATGGGAGACCATGCTTTTCCAGTGTCTTCACAGTTGTGAAGTTCACATGTGTGAAGAGAACAACTAAGAAAGTTACTTCTATTTATTTAATTAAATTAAGTTGCCGTTTCTATTTTCAGAAATAGTTCATAATAAAAATCATAGCAACATAATCTACTTTTCATCTGTTAAAAATAAGTTTGGTCATTAATACATTTCCATAACTTTATCTGAACCTCTTTGAACAGCAAATTAAATTTTCACTAGCCTATCTTTGAACAATCACGTGTTTTCATGAAATGTCGTCATTGTACTATGCTAAAAACTTATTAAACAAATGACTCTTTAAAAAGTTCAGCATTTTTGTTTTGTGTCATTTCTGTATTTGTTAAATACATATATATTACCTTCATTTTTTTTTTTTAACTTAAGTAGGCTCCATAGCCAGCATGGAGCCCGATACGGGGGCTCCAACTCATGAACCTGAAATCAAGACCTGAGCTGAAATCAAGAGCTGGATACTTAACTGACTGAGCCACCCAGGCGCCACACCTTCATTTTTCAAAGTGAAACAATATATTATGTAAAAATTTAAGGAAAAATTCCCTAAGTTTTCCCCTAATATATCCAATTCTCTATATTCATGATAATAAAGAGCAGTATGGGTAAATCAATTTTATTTGACTCAGATGCTTCCCCGATTTGATTTTGCAACACATTTCATTCAATGGTTATTCAAGTTACTGGTCTTGGTTTAGTGCATTATCCTGAACACCCCACCTGAACCACAAGGCCTTATTTCCCACTGCTTTCTGCCTGAAGTCCTCTGTCAGTCAAGTAAGTCATGTTGTCCTTAGAACATGCCATGCACCTCAGTGGGTTAAAGCCTCTGCCTTCGGCTCAGGTCATGATCCCGGGGTTCTGGGATCGAGCCCTGTTTCGGGCTCTCTGCTTGGCAGGGGCCTGATTCCCCCTCTCTTTCTCTCTGCCTGCTTCTCTGTCTACTTGTGATCTGTCTGTCAAATAAATAAATAAAATCTTAAAAAAAAAAAAAAAAAGAAGAACATGCCATGCACTTCTGTTCCTCTGTGGCTGCTCTCGTACACCCCTTTGTCTGGGGCACTTTCAGGTATCTTTACTCTTCCAGTCCAACTCTGTACATTTTTTCTATGTACGCCTCAAGCCCTTATTCTTTTGAAGTCTCCTCCTAGTTCAGTTTGTGGGATATCTTTGTTTTCAGATCTCTTTTGACACTCATCTTCCTGCATGCAGTGGGCATTTGAGTAATTATCCTAACTGGACTGCCTGCTTGTTCCGGACAGGGACAACGGTTTCTTCTTCCCTTCCATCATCTCACAAGGAATCCTCGGTCAGTACTTGTGGATAAAATTGAATTGCAGTAATGCCTCCTTCCTATCTTGCTTCTAAAATGTAGACAAGATACTCTGAGGTCTGATTTTAAAATGAGTAAACTTAGTCAAAACAAAGTTAGGATAGTTTAGTGAACTTTCAAAGACCACATAGAAAGGGGCAAAGAGAATAACAAGACAAAGTAATGCAGTGGGTTTGGGATGTGGAAAAGAGACACGCAATCCTTTCTCTCCATTTCCCTTAATAATTAAATTGATTTTCGGGGCGCCTGGGTGGCTCAGTGGGTTAAAGCCTCTGCCTTCGGCTCAGGTCATGATCTCAGGGTCCTGGGATGGAGCCCCGCGTCGGGCTCTCTGCTCAGCACTGAGCCTGCTTCCTCCTCTCTCTGCCTGCCTCTCTGCCTACTTGTGATCTCTCTCTCTCTCTGTCAAATAAAAAAAAAAATCTTAAAAAAAAATAATTAAATTGATTTTCTATATTTATGAATTCTTCTTGGCATAGGAAACATTCTCTTCATTCTATTTTGTGGGAAATAACACACAGATTGTATATTAAAAGAATAATAATGTATACCTTAATTCACCGAAGTGAAAATTGATAGAACAAGACCTGCTTTCAGATAAAGTAGTGCAGGAGCTTAAAAGCCAACAAACATCACAAGGTACAAAGTGTAAGAAACTCAATCTTCTCAAGTCCTGCTATGCCCTTTGAAAATGGCTGATCTCTCAATTTCACACCTGTTCTGCATGTCAACGTTTCAGGTTAAGCAAATAGCACAACCAGCAAAAACAGTCACTGGATTTTTTTAAAAGGAAAACATTTGCCATATAAACATATAGAAGAGTCTGTATATACATATTCACAAATATACTCACATAAGCACACAGGCACATGCACATATAAGCGTACATGGGTATTCCAACATCTGACAAATAACAGGAATGGCAGAGAACATAGTCTACTAATACAATGTGTAGTAATGCAGATGATATAACATGTAAAAGACTTATCCTTTCCTTGAAGACACTCATTTTATATATTCTATATGAAATTAAAATGGTAACACAAAAATATGCCTATTTTTTGCAGCAGAGTCTAAAGGAAAGCAGTGTATGGCCTACAGATGTAGTATCACGTCATGTAACAGCTTGACACCATCAGAAATTAGTCTCTTAAGACTTAAAATAAGATACACATTTACTGTATTGTAGAATTCATCGATATCATGTATTGATTTGGTTCTGAAACAGATTTCAAATTTCCTAAAGATACACTCTATAAAACACAATATCAAACAACAGAGAGGTGGTGCTTAAAAATCACTCTAAGAGGTTAGACATTCTCTTTGTAAACACTTAAATAAACCATATTCTACTTTTAATAGTTTCGTGTAGGAGCCTTTTAATGTTCAATTTATAAAATATTTTTAGCATGGAGCATTTATGAAAATATAACACATTTAAATAATGTTTATACATACATTATAAAATGATATTAATATCATGCTTTCTATACATCAAACGACTCTTCCCAATTAATCTATGAATTTTGAGAAATTCAATTGTCATTTTCGTTATGCACATAAAACTCCACGTTAAAGTGAAAAAGTTCTGACTCCTACCTAAGGAAGGAAAAAAGGTTAAGGAAAAGATAATTTATTTCCCACCTTCACAGACATAAATGGAAATATTTTAAATACATTTCTATTCTTTGCAAGTTGAAAAAGGAAATAGGAAGTAAAGATAAGAGATTATAAATGTCCTTCATACAAAGTCCCTCATTTCACTGTCTTCAATATTTGGGGTAAATCCTACAGATTTCAGTTTTAGTTAGTTATTTTCTCCCATGTGAATTATTTGGCTTACCTTGTCTTATCTTATCCTCATCCTTAAACCAGTATTTAAGTGCAACATATTGATTTTTCATTATGTGAATGAAAAATCATTCTTGCTCAGTACCCAGCTAGTCTGGATATTTGAGTATAATATCTACATCTATAGCTCTATTGATCTGTGCATGTGAAGTTCATCTTTAATAATAATAGTAGTAATAATAACACTTACTATAACTATTATAGTAAGAGTTATTATAACAATAAAGCAATAGCCAGCTCTCAAGCATTTACAATAATAGGGCACTGCTTTAAGTCCTTTATATACAAAAACTCATTTATGTTTACAACTCCATGAGAGAAGTACATATTATTACCTTCCCATTTTACAGATAGAAATGGATACAATGAGAATCTAGTTTTTCCAAGGTCACACAGCTAGTAGGTGGCAAAGTCTAGATTCAGACTCCAGTAGACTTTCTCCAGAGTTGACCCTCTTAACCATTGTATTGTGTTGCTCCTTCAATTCAGATATACTAATTTATGGTATGAACCACAGTTATATTCTAACATGCTACATGGTGTTAAATTGTATATAAAAACATTACATGTAACACATCATCTTTTCCACAGATAATCCTATCTTTATTAATGCTTCTAAAAAAAAAAGAAAGAAAGTTCCTAAAACTATTCTGTTCTTTCCAATTTATTCAGATGGCCTCAATTAAAAATATATATATACACTGATTCTCTTCCAGGCCCCAAGAAATACACCAGTCCCATGTCATAACCTAGTCTGAGTGAGCAAAGGAGATGGAGACATAAATCAGCAATTGCAATCTTGTGACCAGTTCAATAATAGAGGTAAGATTTAGGAAAAGAAGTGGCACAAAGGAAGGACTGTTTGGTCCTGTAAACACTTCATTTCTTTGATTTCAGGGATGCGCCGTCTTTTTAACACTATAATTTTAGGCATCAAGGAAATCACAATAAGACCCTCCAAATATCTCATTAGAATTAAGTTTTACAATCTTAATAACTACAGTGAAGATACATCTTGATATGAATGGTATAGTGCTTATTTTTGCCTGATGTCTCACTATAATTATTAATAGTACTATTTTCATTTTCAAAAGTCACATGACTTGACTGAAAAATTACAAGGTCTGCCTAAAAATCCAATAAAATATCCTAGCTAGTAGTATAGTATAAACCTAGCTAGTATAAATCTCTCTGTGTCACATGAATAAAAGGGGAAGCATCCAATATGAATACCTCTATAATCTACAGACAAAATTCTTGTCCTTAGGGTTGCCAAATATAATTCAGATATACCAGCCACTGGTCAACATAGGTAAAGAAGTACAACATTTTTGCTGATTCAGTATTGCTGAGAGCAATGATTAAAAAACAAAAGCAGGGACTTATTTAAAGAATGCACTGGTCAAAAGCCGTTGGAAAGATGTCATTTACATTATTGGCCCAAGATTATTATAACACTGTGGAACTAGACAGTATAGCCTATACCCTATTCAGAGGGCTCAGGACATGATAACTCCATTATACATGATAGCCAAAGCAGAATTATCAAGATAAAAGAAACCTTTACAAAAGCTATGGTAGCCACTGTATGTTACTCAAAATTATAATAGTCTATGTTGTTGGAAGCTATATTATGAGTATACATTCTTCTTATTATCTGTAAGAGGAAGAAAAATTTTGTGGAAACAAATTAGACCATATTACTGGCATTCAACAAACATGACCTAAGCCAATAGCATTATAATAGCCAAAATAAGTTAAATATAAACAAATGACCTAAGATATTCAGTGAGAGACAAAGACATTTGAAGACAGAACCAGTGTCCCTCCATCTAGTTTGGTCTTTGCAATAACCTTAACTTCTGGCCTCACTTCAAAACAGGTGTGCTGTGCTAGGACAGTGAATGGCAATGGATTCAAGTGGAAGCATTTCTTTCACTTCTGCTTAGGAGGTGTGTGTATGCAATACTACCTAAAGAACTACTATCATAAGTTAAGACCACAAGATATGTTCCAGCTGAATGAATGGCAAAAGGTTAGCATACTTGCCTTAAAAGCCTTTAGCTGTCTTCAACCCACATAAGACAAAGAGGAGCAGGTTTTGAATAATGGTTTTTCTATATATATTCTCTCCTCATTTAAAAAAAAAAATCACTGGGATCAATATTATGTATCTATAAAGCTGTTCTATTGGTGAAGGTGTAGAGATCTTAGTATTTTATAAAGTTGGGCATCATTTTTTAAATTGTTAAAGCCAAAGGGAATTTGATAATAGTCAATCTCATTCTCTCAAAGTGCTTTGTCTGGAAATAACCAAAACCCCTCAAAGTATTTTAAGGGAAAAAGAAGAAGAAGAAGAAGAATGTATCATAAAGAAATAAGACAACTACTCCAGGGCTAGAGTGAAAATAGGCATCAATAGGAACAAGAAAAGCCATCAAAACTGGAGTTTCTCTAGGCTTTTGTGTTTTCCCAACTCCTCCTCCCCCGCATCTACTTCATTTTTCTGTTTTGGTCAGTGGATTTTCTCTTTTGATTTACTCTTCTATGTATGTGGTTTCTAAAGTAGAATTCTCCAGTAACAATATTACAACCTGATTGTAAATGTCCAAAAGTTAACTGGTTAGAGTTTTTTGGATGTCAGTTCTAAACTCCTAGGAGACAGAAATTCATTTGGCTCCATCTGAATAAAATGTTCATTCCAGATGGAATCCACTGTATCCCTGTAACTGGAGGCAGAAAGTAATGGGGACTTCCTGTAAAGGAAATGTTTTCAAGTTCTCAAGAGTAGGAAGGGATTTGTAATGTGAAACTATAATGCGCCAATTCTCATATTTTTGTGGATATATTTTTGCCTCTCTTTTTCCTTTTGTAGACCTATAAGGCCCCAATTTCTTTTTTTTTCTAAGTTTTTATATAAATTCCAATTAGTTAACATATAGTGTAATATTAGTTTCAGGTATAGATTTTAGTGATTCATCACTTACATACAACACCCAGTGCTCATCACAAGGATCCTCTTATAATGCCTTAATTTCTATAGATTTATAGTAGATATTGATATTGTGGGGGCAAAGTAGATCTTTATATTGGTGAGGTAAATTTCCTATATTTTGCTCTTTAAAATTCTACAACTCTTGGCCCTTTGCTTTTCCATCTGAATTATAGGATCAGCTTATCAAGTTTCATGGAAAATTGTTTTTTTTTTAATTTATTTTTTATTTTTTTATTATTATTTTTTTAAATATTTTATTTATTTATTTGACAGAGATCACAAGTAGGCAGAGAGGCAGACAGAGAGAGAGAGAGAGAGAGAGAGAGAGAGAAGCAGGCTCTTGGCTGAGCAGAGAGCCCGATGCGGGACTTGATCCCAGGACTCTGAGATCATGACCTGAGCCGAAGGCAGCGGCTTACCCACTGAGCCACCCAGGCGCCCCTGGAAAATTGTTTTTAATGGATTTTTTTTCTGTGTACAATAGAGAAGAATTGACATTTTAAAAATATTGAGTCCTTCTACAAAAAGTGTATTTTTTGTTTTCAACTATTATTTATAACATTCCCCATGAGTACACTGCCCATTTATTATTAGATTATTCCTATATACTTTATGGATTTTGGTGCTATTGTGAATGAATTATTTTTTTCCGATTATATTTCTTTTGGGAAATTATTAATATATTGTAAGACTTGACTTTTATGTGTCACTTATTCAATTACTTTGCCAAAATCTCTCACCAGTTCTATTAGTTATTAGTTTGATATTTTGTTATACCAATAGTGTATAAGAACATTATTGACTTTTGCATACTGATATTCTTTATGCATTTTGCAAAAAGTCTCACATTAGTACAACTAGTTTGTATTACTTTTAATCCTTTTCTTTGTTTTTTTTTTTTTTTGAGGTGAATGTATACCTCATTTATTTTTAATCCTTCTCTTAAAGAAAGTTCATATAACACTATAAAATAAAGCTAACATTTTTAACTGAATTGAACTGGTCTTGAGATAATTATCTATACCTCAAAACATGTATGTGTGTGTATATATGCATATATATAATATTTTTAAATTTTCCATTCACTTGTAATTATTTCCTGTTTCCCATAATTCCCACTGGAACTTAACACATGAATGTGTTATTTAACAGGACAGTTAATTTATTTAATGATCTCTGATTTTTGGTGTCAAATTACTTTAGACTACTGTCATAGAATATGATTTATTGTCAATTATTTGAACTGTGATAATACTTCCTCTGTAATCTACTATATTATGAACTTAATTATTATTCTATGTATTTTTTTTGGATGTAGAATTCTGTATATATTTACTAGGTTGAGCTTTCTAAGTTTGTTGTTCAAAACCACATGCTAACCAATATTTAGTCTGCTTCAACTAGCATTCCATTAAATCTTCTACTAATATTATGGAGGTATCCATTTCTTCTTGTAATTATGCCTGTTTTGCTTTAAATATTTCAAGACTCTTAGTTCTTAGTTGCAAATAAGCTCATTATTGTTAATATTTCTTAAGTGAATTTTTCCCTTTCTTTTTGTCCATGATATCTTTATTAATATTTTGCTTTAAATTCTATACCATCTTATATTAATATTGCTGTACTAGTTTTCTTATGGTTAGTATTCACATCACTTTATTTCATATCTCTTGCTAGCAACTATGGCTGTGTTAAAAAAAATCCAATCTGGGGGCACCTGGGTGGCTCAGTGGGTTAAAGCCTCTGCCTTCGGCTCAGGTCATGGTCCCAGTGTCCTGGGATTGAGCCCCACATCAGGCTCTCTGCTCTGCAGGGAGCCTGCTTCCACCTCTCTCTCTATCTGTCTGCCTCTCTGCCTACTTGTGATCTCTGTCTGTCAAATAAATAAATAAAATCTTAAAAAAAAATCCAATCTGTAATCTGTCTTTTAATAGGTGAGTTCGAGCCATTTACAGTTTTTTTAATCATTTTTTTAATTTATTTTCAGCATAACAGTATTCATTGTTTTTGTACCACACCCAGTGCTCCATGCAATCCGTGCCCTCTCTAATACCCACCACCTGGTTCCCCCAACCTCCCACCCCCTGCCGCTTCAAACCCCTCAGATTGTTTTTCAGAGTCCATAGTCTCTCATTGTTCACCTCCCCTTCCAATTTCCCCCAACTCCCTTCTCCATTTACAGTTTTTTAATTAATATATTTGAATTTATTTGTATCATGCTATTTTGAGTTTATATTTTACAGTTTTTATCTCTTTGTTCTCTATATTGCATTCTTAACGAATTCCTTAAATTATTCTTCCAATTCACTGGTTTTCTCTTCTGCTTAATGTAGAAATTATTTTTCAAATTTTAATAATCATGATTTTTATTTAAATGTATAGAATTGTTCTCTTTCATGACTAGCCATTTTCATTTTTCTTCTTTTTAAAAAATAATTCCTTGTTATTTAAAAATAGAAGAATTCTTCCATTTATCAATTTGAGTATCATAAATGTAGATATTCAAAGTCTTTATTGGCATAGTTCATACAATTAATTTAGCTTGGAGTGAATGTGCCAATTCTTGCTTTGATTAGCTGTATTTGATTTCTTCATGTGCTTTAGAATTTTTGTTTATAAGCTCATTTGTCACTTTCTTTCTCTGAGTTTGTTTCTCCCTGTCTCGATCCCAATTTGTGGTTGTTTTCACTTGGCTTCTTGATCCTCACATGCAGAACAACCTAATCATATCATCATTTTGGGGGCTTTTGTGCTATGGGGACAATAGAAACCTTGCAGGTTCTGTCAACTGCAAAGTCAGTTGGTTGTTTTGTGCTAGTCTTAGCAGGGAGACTATTTATTCGTTGTAGACTTGTAGCTTATGAAGGTTGTATTCCAGGTTTCAGTATGTGTTTTCTCATGAGAAGGGGAGCTCCACCCCCAGTTGTTGGGTTCAAATTGTGAGCATTATCAAATGTTTGTATTTATCCCAGTATTGGATGTGTCACATCCCAGGAAATGGCAGGAGTGGGAACTGGAGGGAGAAAAATTTAGTCTTGCATGTTAGCTGAAAATGGTATTAAAGGGAGAGGAAAAGTACATGCACTGCCTGTCTCTGTTTAATAATGCCCATTTAAGATAATCTCACAGTGATAGAGTGAGATAGTTTACTCCTAAGGTTACTCCTAAGAAAGGCTTTGTTTAAAAGGTTTGATTGATCAATGCTAGTTTTAACAATAGCAACAGATATTGAGTATATTGTCTTTTATTCTCTTTGATGAGTGCTAAAATTTTAAGTAATAAGAATTTAGAATTTTATGTTTGTACTGGAATTAAAATAAGAAATTAATAAAATTTAAAATAAAAAAGAAGTTAGAATTAGATCAGAGATGTTGTAGAATTGATTTTTCAAATATTTATGATTTATCTATAAATTATACTACCACATATCCCTTTATGGAATTCAAAATTTATAGAACTTACATTTGAACATCATTATGTTAAAGGGAAAGAAATGATTTGTTATTAGGGGCTCCTAGGCCTCTGCTCAAATTCTTATTTCATGTAATCCAAAGATTCCCTAGGGCTTGAAAGGTCTATGTCTAAATGCCTAATGGAAGCAAATGTTCTTTGTCATGATCCAGGTACATGCATTTGAAGTAGTTGATATTATTTTATCATTTCCTCATATTTGTAACAGAAAAACTGAAAGTATCCTGGGTAAGGGATCATAATCCCACTGAGAAACCTGAGAGAGAACTCAGCTTTTGGATTTCTAGGCTTTTTCTTTTCCATTTCATTTTATATCACACTCTCCCTTTCTTTCTTCCTAATCTTTGCCACTATGATGATAATCTTTGCTGCCTTAAGATGATCTCAGATATATATACATACACACACACACACACACACACACCATCTTGCAAGATTTTAGACTGAGTCAAAGCATGTTAGTGTTTGCTATACCACTAAAGTATGATCCCACTAAAATATAAAATTACATCTAATACTAAAATATAAAACAATACTTAATATTGTATAGATTATTCTCATTAAATAACTAGTGAGAAGAAAAAGTTATTTTAGTGCTGAAAACCAATTAGCCAGTGACTGATTTAGACTACTATCATGTTTCAGTTTCAAAAGGCATGACCAAAACACAGCAACATCAGAATACATTGCGACCACTCCACTGGTTATTTGTGTCACCCTCCTCAACCACATCATGGCCTATGGGCTGACCTAATAAGATATCAAGCCCTGACAAGTGTAGAATCCCTTTCATCTTATTCAGGGAAAATGCCTACTATATGTTTACTTTTCATTATAGGAAAATACATCGTTATGTATTACCTCATCAAAAACATGCTTTAATATAACCTAGAAAATTGAGTATGGTTCGCCAGATACCAAAACAATTCTTGTATGGGAAAAGATTGAATTAAATTGGGATTTTACTAGCATATTGAGTAAACACTTCATCTTTGATATGTTAACGCTACCTGGGGACCTTGAGAGGTTTTTGCCTTCCAATTTATAAATTAGAATTCTGCTGTAGTTGTGACCAAGTATAGAGTTTTTGTTTTAAGTATTCCTACTCAGGACTTTCAAAGTATTCTGCCTGCCACAAGAATAATTTTAGCATGTTTAAGTGAGCCAGTGGAAAGATTAAATCCAAAACACAAGAGATTAATCATTTTTCTATTGTCATGAGAAAAAGTTGGTAACTCCATAGCTATTTCTTACATTATTGCTAACCATAGCTGACCATAACTATTTCCTGAAGCTAACAGATGTTATAGTTAGATGCTGTGGAAAATTAGGAGTATACCACACTGTGAAAGAAGACTCTTGATGACATTGGGAAAGATTTCAAGAGAGCTGGCTCACAGGCAGGTCCTTAAAGCCAGAATAGAATTTTGATCGGAGGTAAGAAATTAAGAAGTGTTTTATCCAAGATAGCTGAGTTAATTTAACTCACCAAATACTTAGAACAAACTATAATAAGTAGAGTTAACTACTAATCAGCACTGCTGTGTGCTAGGCACTACTCTAAACATTTAACAGAAATTATCTAACTTAATCTATTTAAAAACCCGAGATAAACACTATTAATATTTTCACTTTAAAGATGAAGCGCTGAACGATGTGGATGGAACTAGAGGGTATTATGCTGAGCGAAATAAGTCAATCGGAGAAAGACAACTGTCATATGATCTCCCTGATATGAGGAAGTGGAGAGGCAACGTTGGGGGTTTGGGGGATAGGAAAAGAATAAAGGAAACAAGATGGGATCGGGAGGGAGACAAACCATAAGAGACTCTTAATCTCACAAAACAGAAGGTTGCTGGGGGGAGGGGGGTCGGGAGTGGGTGGTGGGGTTATGGACATTGGGGAGGGTATGTACTATGGTGAGTGCTGTGAAGTGTGTAAACTTGGCGATTCACAAACCCCCTGGGGCTAATAATACATTATATGTTTATAAAAAAATTTAAAAAGTAAAAAAAAAGGTAAAACATAAATCAGAAAAAAAAAAAAAGGTGCAGCGCTGATGAACACAGAGAGCACTCAGCCAGTAAGTGGTAGAATCAGGATTCAATCCAGAACAGCTGACTTCAGAACCTAAAAACAAAGGTCTTGGAGTTGACTGCCTGGCTTCAAATTCTGATTCGAATCATCCACAGTATGCAGGATACTGCCTGCTACCGAGTTAAGTGCCTAATAGAAGTCATCTATTTTAATTATGTGTATTGTTATTACTAATAAATTGCTATGTTATTGCTACTTCTCTGTGGCTGTATGTAAGTTGTTTAATGTACTGCAGATGATACAAATATGCTAGATTGAAGGTCTCAGTCTTCAGTGAACTTTCAGATTTTTAGGAGCAATAGATATATACCCCAGAGGTATAATAGGTTTAGTATGGGAGAGATTAATTCCAAATGGAGGAGATTAAGGAAGGCCCCAGAGGTGGTTTTTGAGTAGAACACTGGATGGGTAAGCTTGCAGTTGAAGAGGTAAGGGGCAAGGCATTACAGGGTGAAAGGACAGTATGCTCAAAAGGCAGAGTGTTTTAAAAAGGTTCAGAGTGTTTTTGGAGAATAGCTTGATTTGTACTTAGTTTGCAGAGAGGAAGGGAAAGGCAGTGAGAAAAACAGGCAGGAAAGCAGCCTTAAGTTTAGATTTCATGGAGCCCTGAAGAAGTCTTTAAACAAGTCAGTGATAGATCAAAGGCATTTCTGGAAGATTATTTTGGGAGCAGGCATAAAGTTGAAGGCAGGAGGACAGAAGTATTACTATGGGTATGAAAAAGAATTCAAGCTTGTTGCCATAGTTCATTTCACCTTTATTATTCTAATGGCACACTCTATCATTAATTTTTATGTGTGTCTCTGGACAAGTCCCTTACTATTGTGATCCTCTGTTTCCTCATCTATAAAATAAGGATACGATCACAGAGAAGGCTCTCTGTGCTTGACTTTGTGCTTAAAACTTTAACAAATAGGGTCACCTGGGTGGCTCAGTGGGTTAAAGCCTCTGCCTTCAGCTCAGGTCATGATCTCAGGGTCCTGGGATCAAGCCCCGAATTGGGCTCTGCTCAGCGGGGAGCCTGCTACCCTTCCTCTCTCTCTACCTGCCTCTCTGCCTACTTGTGATCTCTGTCAAATAAATAAGATCTTAAAAAAAAAACCTGTAACAAATAATTTTTGTGCATGATGATGGATATGAATATCTTTCCTTTTTGGAAAATTATTTTTAATATTTTTATTCATTTGGCACACAATTCTATATTTTGATCATTACTTTTTACTTTATTTGCATTTCTTTTCAACTAATGGTAAGTTGAAAGCCCATATTTTATACTTCTATATCTAAATAAAAATTAGTATATCATATAGGCTCAAAAAATATTTACTTATTTAATTAATTAGTGCCAATATGAAGTTCTTTGCCTTTATGGTCCTTTTCCAGTGAGTTTTAAAATTTACCAGATTAAGTTTTCATACATATTTGTTATATAAAATTAAAATGATGATTCATTTTCCTATCATTGCTGTGTAAACTAACAGAATTTATTTTTATTGTGTGTATTTTTATATCTTCTCTCCAAAACCAGAAGAGAGTGGAAGAGGACTTTTTTTTTCTCAAAATAATAATACAAATCCATACAGCATGGGACAGTTATACAATGATTATTTTGAGGACTATGAAAAGTCTAAATATTTATTCCATGTAAAGAGAGCTGACCTCAAGTTAAATGGCTTCTGCTTAGAACTTTTGTTGTGACTTTCACATATATTTTCACATTGCTCTTTGAGTACAGTAAACCTGTAGAGATCCCTTGATATTTGAAGACTGAATGTCCCCTAGATACCGTAAGATGCTATAGCAAACAAAGTCCTGTTGATCTGAGAAGCCACTAGAAGTAAATCTTAAAACTAATTATGGCTCTCCTGCTGAGAGTTTCTTTAAAGAGCCACTTTCCAATTTCTGTCAAACATTTGCAGTTCTAGTACAAATACATTCATTTTCTTTTTCAGAATTCACTTGTATTTCAACTTCAAGACAGTGTTTGTCTTTCATTGTGAAATAGGGAAAGGTTATAAAGAAATTTCCAAGGAATTAAAAATTAACTCTTAAAATCCTATTTTAATTTTGCAAGAACTTGATGGATCCAGTTCTAGAAATCATAGAGTTACACAACCATTTTATAGATTTGGGATGGCGTCATTGCCAATTTTGGCTTTGAATTTTAAAAAATCAGTTTCTTAAAAATAAACTCTCTGAATTGATTTTATTGCCAATATAAACCTTAGTGGAAAATTACCAAAATTCCTTTATTCTTTTGGTCACATTAGTTTGTACCCCACAAAAAAATACATAGCAGCAATGAATTCCCTGTACTGTTCTCTGACCAACACAGCAGAGGTATTATTGTTTGTGGATGATACACTCTCCCCAGTCAGGGGTTGCATGGAGATTTTATACATTTAAGATGTCTCCCTGGCAGACATCATTTTTGTTCTAGAAAAGGAAATGGATTGGATTTAGTCCAGTTTGTCCCTAAACTCCGTCTCTTCACAATTGTTCAAAGAGACGAATGAGATCAACTATAAGTCTAATTGGGCTATTTACCCCAATTAAATAAAAACTTGTTATTTAAAGATTATTTGATACTTAGACAAATACTATATATAAAATAATTAGTTATATGAATATAAAAATTGAACTTGCGTTAGATTATCAAATGCTAAGGCTTATTGTTACCATCTTAACTAAATAATTCATGCAAAGCATCTCTTATAGTCTCTATCATATTAACAACCTGAACGGAATGAAGGCTACTATTTGGAATTTACTGACATACCTAAAAAAATGTGTAAAGTTAGTTTCATTAACTAGGTTTACATAATGCATTTTTCTTATGACAATCATACCTCTTATGATATTCAAGGATATATCCCTTTAATAAATTTTAAATGAATGAATCACATTTTTCTTGGTTCACTGTCATTTGACTGAACCCCGTAGTTATATCCAATAAGAAGTAAGGTAAAAATGAAGTTTCTGTCAACTATTTTCCACTAACAAACATAGTGACTCACCTTCCAAATAAAAGCATATCAACATGAAAGTTTCCCAAGGGTATATTCTAGGTCATAATCTTTATGTTAATGAATTCCTTACTGAATAGTAAATCGTAAGAATATATTACCTTATTCCTATAATACATTACCTGTCAGCAGGTAATTACCCATCAAAACCTAAACAGAGAGGAAGATTGCCCTGTGACAGCAGTGACCCCTGCAGGTAAAATTAAAGAAAAGACGTATACTGTAATCGGGCAAAGATTCCCACTGCATATTAGAATGTAGTTAGCTAATGCCAAAGCATAACATTTATCAGTAAATCCCAATGAGACTTGTTATTATTTTCTAATTGTCATTGGAAATTTTATAGTTTGTAGAATAAATCAAGCATATATTTTAATATTTTAGCTATTATTCAACAAATTTACCTTATGCACATTACCTAGAGTTTCTAGAAAACTCTGTCCAGATAGGGCCTGTTAGAAGGTATCTGAAGTTATCTGATTGAGGAGCTAGAAGAGATCACAAATGGTATCTGTTTTACAGCCTGCCTGATCATTAGTTTCAATAACCAGCTAAGTGAGAGCTCAAGATGTACTCAGTATTGCACATGGTGTCTCAGGAACTCCCAGTGAGATAAGTAACATTATAGGAAAAGATAGCTGAGTGGCACTAAGTGGCAAAGTTGAGAAACATACCTCCAAACCCCTGTTCCTGGACATTATATTATATGGTGAAGCTAGTGTTTAGGAAAGTTCACAATACGGATATGTATACTTCAATCTCAATTTAATGGCATATATTTAATGCCTTTTGTTTAAAATGTATGGAGTTTAAATGTATGGAGTGATTATTTATTATATCATTATGGGCTGGGTCCTGAAGAGATATGAAAAATTAGCATGGGGAATTTTTTAAAAGAACAATGTATCACATTAATAGTTTAAAAAAATGCAGTTTCAATTCTCTGATGGTAATAAAGAGAGTAGCCACCAATTCAACCATTTCATATATATAATTGAGTCATTATTTGTAGTACTTATATCAACATTACAATTCCCCAGAAACCTATGAGAGGTATGAATAATTTTTATAGCTAAACATTTTTCATGATCTCTTATACTGTTTTTCAAAAGGGATAGAGCATTACATTTTTTAAAAAATTATGCTTTGGAATTCAGTATTAAGTTTATCTTCTTTTTTTTATTTAAAGATTTTATTTATTTTGAGAGAGCGAGAGAGAGAGAGAGAGCAAATGCATGGAGAGGGAGAGAGAGAATCACAACCAGACTCCATGCTGAGTGTGGAGCCCAAAGTGGGGCTTGATCTCATGACACTGAGATAATCACCTCAGCTGAAATCACGAGCTGGTGATAGGTGGATAGGTGCCCCTATCCTTGTCTGTTATGTTCTCAATTAACCTATGCAAAATGTGAGGCACAAACAGGAGAATGATGATTTTTGTTACTCTTAGAATATAGTGATGGAGGTGTATTATGGTCAAATACTGTCATTATTATTATTATTATTTTGAGAGAGAGAGTGCACATGTGCATGTGTGGGGGAAGGGCAGAGGGAGAGAGAGAATCTTAAGCAGACTCCATGCCCAGCACAGAGACTGACATGGGATTCAATCTCATGACCTTAAGATCATGACCTGAGTTGAAATCAAGAGTTGGATGCCTAACCAAATGAGACACCCAGGCATCCCAAAATATTGTCTTTAAAAGAGCTTTCAATTAGCTGTAAAATTCCTAAAATCTTAACTTTCTTAAACACATAACAAAAAGCAAAAATAAAAGCAGAACATTCCATACCTTGATATTTTTTGATTTTCCCCATATAATAGTAAGCAGATTGCCAAAACCAAAAATAATAAAAATGTACCAAGACATCACAGGGAAACCAAGTATTAAATGCCTATTCATTTTTTTCCATAAATATTTAATGAACACCTAATATGTGCCAGGCAATTCGACAGAAACAGGGTGTACTATGGTCAAAAAAACAGACATATTCTCTTCATCACAGAGCTTAACTGTCACAGAGCTTTCTGTCTAGCAATAACAGAAAAACAAATAATGAAGGGCGTTAAGTGCTCCTAACTTTACTTCTCCTAAAGCAGAAGATGATATGAAGGAGAACAACATGGGGAAGTCTAACAGACAGAGTCAGCAACGCAGGCAGCCATGAAGAAATGTTCCAAATATGAACTAAGGCCTGAATAAATAAAAGGAACAGCCATGGAAAAGCAGAGGGAACAGTGTGAATGGAGGAGCCTGGGAAGGAAAGAACCAGCTCTTGTTGAGAAACTAACCCCAAGCTAGTTAGGGTGGTGTGTGGAGGGTAATGAGCAGCAGCACAAAGGAACTGAGGTCAGAGTGGACGCATCTTATAAATCACGATGGGGAGTCTGAGTCTCATTTAATGTGTAATATTCAGGTGGGGACTAACAGAGCTTTCTCTTGCTGCTATGTAGTGATAAGTCACAGATGGAGATGATTAGAATGGGGAAGGAAGGATATGGGGAACGAAGAAAGGATATTTCAGTGGATAAAAGCCAATTTTACCATGAGAACAAAGTCAATTATTTCCTCACATTCCTAAAAATTGACAAGGAAAGGGGATATTGTCTTAAAAATATCAGTTGCCATATTAATGCTAAAATAAAAAATTTTTGTAGATTGCATTGATTCAATATTGGTTATACCAGGTAAATATATGCACTGTCATACTGATAATGGCTACAAATGCTTAGTCTGTGCTCTATAATTAACTGAATAAAATTATATCCCTTTTAATTAAAAAAAAAAAAAGCAGACAAAAATTGACCAGTCTTCAAATAGATTAGTGGAGAAAAAACTCTTTCATGAAGTAAATTCAGGGTGCTTCCCACCCCCCAGTATAATAAGCACAGGTCAAATTAAAATAACAACAAGACAGTCTGTACATAATGCCAAACAACCAGGCCGGTCAATGAGGAAAATTAGTCAAGCCAGTTATATGGCTATGGGAGAATTCAGAAGGGTGGGTTTTCTGTATTTAATACTTAAAAGAAGTGGCTGCTCACATAACTATAATTACTTTGTTCATTTATAGGTAAAGTGGGATCGAATAATGCCAGCATAATGGGATTTAGGGAGATTAGTATGAAAAGTGTCCTGCCCAGAGCCTGGCACATAGTAGGTACATGGTTTATAACCACAGTTGGGGGCCTGTTTGAAGGGACTCAGAATCACAGATGGGATTAGGGGTTTATGGAAACTTCGATGATTCATTAACAGTCAATAAAAGAGAATAATTAATTTCAACTTATTTAAAAAATTTCAACAGGCAAATCATAAGTAGGAAATTCTGTTCTTCAAATATTCTATAATTTTTAAAATCTAACCAAGTGAGAAGAATGCAGTAATTAGATTGAGAAGGTAAGAGAGTCAGTGAAATTCAAACATAACTTTAAGTCCTCTAATCAATGTTCCTTACTGGGATGTGTTTCTCACCCTCTTCCGCATAAATATAGCATCCAAAACATAATTAGGTTTAGGGAAAAAAAACAATTGAGAATTTTATATGTTAAATTGTGTCCTTCAAAAACATATATTAAAGTTCTAACCTTTAGTACATCAGAATGTGACCTTATTTAGAAGTGTCTTTCAGAGATAATTAGTTAAGATGAGGTCATACTGGAGTAGAATAGGGTCTTAGTACGTTATGACTGGTGTCCTTTTAAAAAGAGGGGAATACAGAGGGAGAGACATTCAGGTAAAAGCGATGGGACAGCAGAGGCAGAGACTGGAGTGATGTGTCTACATGCTGCGGAATAGCAAGGACTGTAGACAAACAGCAGCTGCTAGAAGAGGCAAGGAAGGAAATCTTCCCTACAGACTTCAGGTGCCTAATGGCACCCTGTTTCAGGCTTTTAGCCTGCAGAACCAGGAGACAATAAATTTTTGTTATTTTAAGCCACCCAGTTTGTGGTACTTTGTTACACCTGCCCTAGGAAGCTAATACAAGAGTACAGCCACACGGAGGCCCAGTGTTGTCCTCACTCTAATTTTTACCCCCATCAAAACAAGAGAAGTCAAAGGCCACAGAGAATGAGAGGACACCAACAGCATTGCATTCTTAACCTTAATTTTGATATGGCCAACTGCATGCCTTACCAAAAACCAAACCAAACCAAACCAAACCAAACAAAAAAAAAGGCAAGCAAACACCCAGACCTCGACACATTAATTAATCTTCTCTTCTGAGTCACTTATGCCTCATTAAATGACAGACAAATGTTTATCACTGTTGGACCTCCAGGACCTCCACAGCCGTAGAGAAATAAGGCCTATTCCACTGACTTCATGCATCTTTAACAAGGGTGCCGTTGTGGTCGAACACCAGAAATCTCTCTTATTGATGATGATGTACGTTACTAAAACAACACAATTGGATTTTTTTTTTTCAGACCCAGGTACATGAAATTGAGCTTACAGTGCTGCAAGTTAGGAAAACCTTGTTTTTAAGGCTGTAAACTGCACATAACTTTGTGAATGTATTCATATGCATTATATTAAAATAGATTATGTGTGCCTAAAATCCTAGATTATAAAAATAGCACCCGGCTAAAAACTGGATTTTTTTAGTCACTGTTCTCCCTTTCTGTGACCATTATAGTTTTCTGTGTCCTGTCTTTCCTGCACAGTCTTATTTGCCATCAGTCTTAATTCATTTTTACAAACAAATTAAGGCAGAGAGCCAGGTGAGGTTTGCAACTCTAGTCTCTATCATTCACTTCCCTATGCCTCTGTCAGAATCAATAAATACTCATTCAAAGGAGGGGGGCACTATGCAACTCATTAATCCTCCTGCTCACTGCTTCCAAAATATGGGTGGCTTGTTAGGTGCCCTCTGAAATCCACTATGCAAAGTGTAGCTTCTGAGCACTGTTAAAGACCCAGCAATACAGCTGTAGAGCACGAGAAGAGGGACTTATCTGTAATAATTACACTGGTGTATGTGTATTCTGTGATACATCGACTCACAGCTTTTTCCAAACAACTTTTTTCCTCATACAGGATAGAGGTGGTAGGTTGCTTTTGTTTTCAGAGACTCTTCCAAGCCTGATGTCTCCTCATTGTTTAAATCTGTCCTTGAACACGAGCAACACCTTAGAAATTTCCAATTTTACACAACACTTTTCAAAGCACAAAAAAAGAAAGTTCTTCAAACTCCAAAGAGTGAATAGTGATTGTTGACTTGTTTAGAGTGAATACTGAAGGAGGTGGTGTGCAGAAACTCCTTCAGCAATTCATGCGAGGAATGTGGACATCAACACCATTGAAATTCACATGTAATACTGGGGGTCACAGACAAATACAAACTCTGAATGGGTCTCCACGCTTAGGTTTCTCACTCTCCATGACCTTAAAGCTAGAAGTGTGATATCTTGGGCTTACTCTTTGAAATCTTTTGTTGCCTTCAGTTTGGAAGATTTTATTGTTATTCCTCATGGATTTTCTAATTCTAAGAGAAGTGACGTGAAAAATAACATCAGCCTGAACTCAGTAACCTCCACTTTATTTTACTTTATTTTTTTAGTTTGACTTGCCTAAAAGCCTTTATAGCTGCTGTTTATTATTTCAAAACACCATTAATACTTACTATGTGATTCATTTCCATGTAAATTTTTCTTGTAGAGAGCTTTGATTTAGAGCAATGTATGCATTAGGAGGAAAACATCGTATAATTATTTACTCAAAAAACAAGAGAGACGAGGGTTGAAGAGAGCATATCCCATGAGATTTAAGACTGACAGATTTGCAGCAAAAACCTTTTGTCTGGAAAGTGAGAAAATGATCCTAAGAACTAAGTACAATATACCTCTCATCTTGTCAAAACCAAAGAGGATGCTTTACATGTGCAAAATGTCCAATTGTCTATTCTCATACACAACTAACTAACTTGGAAATATATCTGACTTGGAACATAACCAAATTGAAAGTAAAACCTGTAATCATAAACATGACACTTTTATAGATTAAAAAAATAAAACTATTAGATTTTTCAGAAGTAGGACTTTGCTGTTTCATACTTTCAAACATTTATTCTAGTGAATTAACTTATTGATAAAGTACAACAAAGTGATAGTTTATCAGTTAGAGGGTACTGAGCATCAAAATCTTAGGGATAATAAAAATAAGAGCTTCTGTCTTCTAAGAACTTATAATATTCCAATCATAATGTTAAGCTCTTTATTTAAAATGTTCCCTCTCATCATCACAATGAGGCTATGGAGTTCACAGTATTATCTTCATTTAAAATAGGAAATATCTGAGAATCATAGAAGTTAACTACCTTGCTTAAGATGACATAACTGAAAAGAGGCAGAGTTGGAGGTCACATGCAGGTTTGTCTACCCTAAAATAAGTGTGCTGTTTGCTATGCCCAAGCAGCTGTGCTGACCAGATATTAGAGATGGTAAGTTTTACCAATTCACTGGATTTCCCAAACTCCCTTCTAATCTCTCTCCATTTCTTCTTTCCTTTCTCCCTTCCTTCATGCTCTCTTTCTATTTTCATTCTACTAAAACAAAAAAATGATTTGAAGGAACATATAATGAAGTACATGTATAATAGGACCACTACAAGCTCCCCAAGAGATCATATATGTCCATAAGTTCATGTAATATATAGGATTAGGAGTTACAACAGCACTCCTTTTGAAACACAATATTAACAAACAGTTTTAACACTTTATCCATTAATTTAGTGTTCACTCATTCAGTACAATGCATTGAGCTGCTCCCATGTTCTAGGGATTGTGACAAGTCCCAGAAATAAGAAGATGAATGTATTACAGGTCTTTCCTTTGTGACAAGTTCCTTATTACAGACAATACTCACAGAATAATGTATAAAGTTGATGGGAATGGGGGGGCCTAAGTAACAGTATTCAGAGTTGAAAAGTTTCCACAGGAAAGAGCATTTCAGTGGGTCATAGAGAATAAGGAAAGATTTTCTAGGAGAGAGAAAAGAAAGAAGTATCACTATTCCTGTAAAAGCATGAGAAAAGGCTTGGTCAGCTCTGGAACTAAAGCACGTGGTCGCTCCAAGGAAGTGGTAAGATATAAGGTAATATACAAAATTGTAGAGTTTGTGGATCAGATACACAAGATAAGATAAATAAGCAACTTGAATGTGTACTAAGACTTGTGTTATTTTAAAAATACAATTTGGAACAATCTCCCACTTGCAAAAAATCACAAGTATATCACAACAACAACAACAACACATTTTTTTCCTGAACCACTTGAGAGTACATTGCTGATGTGACATCCCTCCAGAATTCTTTACTGAGTGTCTCCTACATATAAAAATATTTTCCAGGGTGCCTGGGTGGCTCAGTGGGTTAAAGCCTCTGCCTTCGGCTCAGGTCATGATCTTGGGGTCCTGGGATCGAGCCCCGCATCGGAGTCTCTGCTCGGCAGGGAGCCTGCTTCCTCCTCTCTGCCTACTTGTGATCTCTGTCTGTCAAATGAATGAATAAAATCTTAAAAAAAAATATTTTCCAATATAACCATAACACAATCTCAAAATTTAAAAATCAACATTGATACATGATTGTCTTGTAAGTTTAGAATTCCATTCAAATTTTTCCATGGTCTTGATAATGTTATTTATAGCAAACACATCCAGTTCAGAACCAAATGCTGCCATCTAGTCTTTTTGATGCTCTTCATTTGGGAATGGTTCTTTAGTCTTGACTTTGACACTCTAGAAGATTACAGGCCAGTTATTTTGTTAACTGTTCCTAAATTTGAGTGTCTGATGCATCCTCATGATTTGATTCAAGTTATGCTTCTTCTGCAGGAATACCATAGAAGAGGGGCTGCACTTTCTCAATGTAGTTTCAATTTGTCTCTTTAATGATGGTCACTTTGATCACCCAGTTAAAATGGTGTATGTCAGTCTTCCTCACTGCGAAATGCCTTTTCTTCTTATTATTTTTTTAATTTTTTAAAAAGATTTTATTTATTTATTTGAGAAAGAGAGAAAGCACAAGCCACATGAGGGGCATGCAGCAGTAGGGCAAAGGAAGATGCAGAAGCACCCCCCACCTGCCGCCGCCCCAGGATCCTAGGATCATGACCTGAGCTGAAGGCAGACATTTAACTGAGTGAGCTGCCCAGGCACCCCTGAAATGCCTTTTCTAACTTTTGTAAATAATTAATATTTGCATGAGGAGGTAGTTTGAAACTATGTACATATTTCATTCCTCACTAAAGTTTTTTTTTTTTTTTTCAAGATTTTATTTATCTATTTGAGAGAGAGAATGAGAGAGAAGGCCAGAGGGAGAAGCAGACTCCCCATGGAGCTGGGAGCCCAATACGGGACTTAATGCCGGTACTCTGGGATCATGACCTGAGCTGAAGGCAGCTGTTCAACCAACTGAGCCACCCAGGTGCCCCTCACTGAAGTTTTTATTGATTTAATTCAGTGGTTTATATTATCAGTTACTTTCATTATTTGTTTTGATGTTCAAATGGTTCCAGAGTTGGCTAGTGGAGCTGGCCTTTAAGCTGACCCCTGTATCCTTTTGGTAGCCCTCATCATTCTTTGATTTCTGTCACAACTTAGCTCTTGAGTCAGCCATTTCCCCAAGGATCCCCAGTTCTCTATAAAGAAGAGTGATATTTGGAAGTCAAGATCTGGATGTACTCAATGCTGTTGGAATAGGGCACAGTTACTGCTCTTGGGCCTTCTCATTGGACAGTTAGGGAATATGCATACACACATACACAGATGCACACATATATGTATGTGTGTGTGTGTGTATACATGCACATATAAGGTGGCAGATTTCATTTTCCAAGATGGCCATAACAAGGTCTCCCATTCCACATGATCTACATGATTTTTTTTTATAGGACACATTAATATTCCTCTCATTTGGAAAACAGATCCATGCCTGTCTCCAACCTTGAATCAGGATGTTATGCACTTTAGTGTGTCCCCTCAAATTCATATGTTAAAGCCCTAACCCCTCAGTTATGGTATTTGGAATGGGGCTTTCAGGAGTTAGTTAGGTTTAAATAAGGTCATGAAGGGGAAGCCCTCGCCATGGAATTAGTACCCTCATATAAGGAGACACCAGAGAGAGGAGGCAGCTATCTTACCAGAACCCAACCATGCTGGAACCCTGATCCTGATCTTTCAGCCTCTAAAGCTGTCAGAAAATAAACTAAAATTCTGTTTTTAAAGCCACCCAGTCTTTGATATTTTATTATGGCATCCTAAGCTGACTAATACTTGTCACTATGGCAGAAATGAGACTAAGGGACTTAAAATCTAGGTCTTAAAAAATTATACAGCTTCTTTCTGGTCCCTTTGGAACCCAGTCATCATCCTATGAAAAAGCCGAGAGCCACAAAGAAAGAACAGGTGTACATGCTCTAGCAATAGCCCCAGCAGAGACCCCAGGTAGTTCAGCATGGAATTCTAGACATTTCTTTTCATTTACTGTTTTACTTTTTTGTTTTCATGGTGTTACTTCTTGCATTTCCCTTTTCTTTCTTTTTTAAATTTTATTTATTTATTTGAGAGAGAGCAAAATCGAGAGAGATCACAGCGGGAGAGGGAGAAGCACACTCCCTGCCCAGCACGGAGCCCAATGCCAGACTCAATCCCAGGATCCTGAGATCATGACTTGAGCTAAAGACAGATGCTTAACCAACTGAGCCACTCAAGCACCCCACATTACCCTCTTTTTACACTACTTATCTCTGATGTATGTATTTTTTCAAACATTGTCATATCAAAAATTCTATCAAATGATTCCCCCCCCAAATTTCTTCCAGTTTTCCTGCTGCAGTCAAGACTAGCTGCTTTCAGGGTGTCTAGCAGTTCTCCTGGAGCCTTATTTCACCGTTCTCTGGGACTGGATCTAAAGGTACCTGCTAATGTTAAGTACAGGAGAAATAAAATTTCTGAGATCTTACATGTATGAAAATTTTAAAGGATAATCTTTACATAAACTTTAAAGTAATTACTGGGCCACTCCATTCAAACATGTGTGTAATAAAATAATTGGTTTCCCTAGCTGCATTCCCTTAACCAGTTTGATTGAAATTATGGGCAATATACTAGAGAAATGATTATAACTACTTTCAAGACCACAGAAATGATTTGGATCTTTTTTATTAACAAGACTGGGAAGCAAACTTTAATTAATATCAAAGCTTCTTACTATATACTAGAATTCATTCTCTCTAGAAATGGTTTATATACCTACTAAGTGTAAATATATATGTGTGTGCATATACCTACAATACAATATAAATCCTTAGCTTAAAATTAATTTTCAATTAAAATATTTGCCTCTTGGGTGCCTGGGTAGCTCAGTCGATTAAGTGGTTGGTCAGGTCATGATCCTAGGGTCCTGAGATGGAGCCCCACATACCTGGCTCCCTGCTCAGCAGGGAGTCTGCTTCTCCCTTTTCCTCCCCTCCTTGGCTTGTGCTGTCTCTTGGTCACTCTCTCTCTCTCTCTCTCAAATAAATAAATAAAATCTTAAAAAAAAAATAAAACATTTGCCTCTGACTCATCTTCTTCTTCCCATTGGTTCCCTTCCCCCCAATACCACTGTCAAGAGAGTAAGTGTAAGAAAAATTTTGGAGATCTAAAGTACTGGTCAGAGGTAAGAAAGTCAAGGAACTTTGAAAAGCAGAATTAATTTAGGACTAATCCTGGGAACACCTGTACATGTGATGATTCCCAAGTCACTTTATTAAAGTTATGACACTCTACAGATTAAAAACTCATGTGGGTAACATTTCTTTTTAAAAACATGAACATTTCTGGGAAAACTTGGGTGGCTCAGTCAGTTAAAGTCTGATTTGTGATTTCAGCTCAGGTCATGATCTCATGGGTCATGGAATCAAGCCCTGCACTCAGCAGAAGTCTACTTAAGATTCTCTCTCTCTTTCCTTCTGTACCTCCCTGCCATTTGTGCTGTCTCTCTTAAAAAAAAAAAAAAAAAAAAAAAGTGAACATTTCTTAGAGAGTTTAGTAATGTGGTGTCAGATTGCCACACTTTAGAATAATTACCTGTCAGGTTTGGCCAGCAAACCCTGAGATGGTGAATGAAAAGATTACTCCAGACACCTTAGTAGGAGGAAGGAGAGGACTGGGGACCAGATACTCTAGTGGTGAAAGGCCTCAAGCCAAACCTTGTCTCCACTTTTATTAGGGTCCTATCAATACACCAAGCACAAAGGCAAAAAAAGGAGGCAAGGAGTTAGTGAAGTACATGACCACCACGGGTGCCTGTTTTTCAAGATTTAAACCTTTACTCTCTAGATGAGATCCTTGAGCAGCAGTAAGAATCTGGCCACTTTCAGCCAGGAAATTTCAAAGGAGGCCCGGCGTTCCCAGCACTCCTCCTTTGTTTTTCAATTTGTCTCATCCAAGGAGGCATATACAAGTCAGATTTTGTCTATCCAGGCACTGTGAATTCCCACAATTATCTCCACCTTCACCCTCTTGAAGTTTCTCTAACATCTAGCTAGTATTATCAACATTGAGTCAAAGATAGTAAAGATAATTTTAGTGAATGGTAGAACAGGTTCTGGGCAGTTCCAAGGCATCCAAAGTGTGTATCAAGTTAATGTGGCTCTGGCATCAGTATCAAAAAAGGAAAATGTGTCAGGTAAACCCACAGGAAACAGAAGAGATTCTAAGGGGGACAGTGATAGTTGAGGCAGCTGCTTCATCACAAGAAGATAACAGTGGCTAGAGGTAAACAGGAGCTGAACTGGCTGTGATAAGACTGGGACATTTCCACATACTCCGGTGGCCTCCCACAGGACTTAAAATAAATCCAAACTCTTTACCAGGACCTAAAAGGCTCAATAGGATCGAGCATTTGTTCATTTCCTCAGCCCTAGCTCATACTACCACTTCTTTCTCAGCTCACTAAATTTTAGCCACATTGGTATTCTAGCTATTTCTTGAACAGACTAAACTTGTTCTTGCCTTAGGCCTTTGCACTTGGTGTTCCCTCTGCTGGGAACGCCCAGCCCCAGATCACCTGGTGTCTTTTCACATCATTCATTGCCCAGCTCAGATGTCACCTCCTCAGAAAGGTCTTCCAATTTAAAATAGACACTCTCTGCTTCCACCAGCCCCCCTTCCTACATTCTCTATCTCTTCACTCTGTTTATCTTCCCAGCATTTATCACTTTCTGAAATTATCTTGTTTATTTATGTCCTGTTGCCTGCCTTTGCCCTGAGTCTCTAAGTACTTGAGAGCAGAGACTTTGCCTTGTTACCTTTGGGTCCTAAGTTCCCCAAACCATTCCTAGCTTGTAGTAGATAGTCAATAAATGTATACGGAATGAATAACTAAATAAATGAGCTGCAGTGATGATGGAGTAGTAATTAAGACAAACATCAGCTAGCTTGTTGGTCTGAGAGGGTGGAAGGAGTGGGGGTAGGGAAAAGCTATGATGTAGGAGACAATGTGTTCAGGTTGGAATAAAAGCTCAGATTTGCCATTCTGTGACATGAAAAAGTTACTTACCCTTGCTGAATGTCACTTTCCTCAGCTGTGAAATGAAGATAACTATTGTAATATGCCCAATTTAAAGATTCAGTTAGGTGAAATAATGAATATATAAATATATACATAAAGAGTAAGGTGCAAAGAAGGTGCCCAATAAATAGGAGACATTATTACCATCAATACTGAGCCAAATAAATTTCTGCATGCTTAGTGTGTTGACATTGAGGATGGGAAAGCTCAAAAACTTCCTATTCAATTTTCTTGTTTTTCTAAAATATGCCTTTTTATATGATTTATTATATGTTTATAAAGGTAACAGTAACTTTAGTATATTTTGCATATCAAATAAAATATTCATATAGACTTGGTTTTCAGATGCAGCCAAATAATAAATTGGACCATAAAGTATGAATACTGTACCTAGTGATGAAATAGTAGTATACATGAATAGAAGAGACATAATGGTTGGTCATAAAATATGATTAACCTAGTTGAAACAAAAGGCCTTAGTACCTCACAAGTGGTGAACTCATTAGTGGGTTACAGGAGTTCCACATGAGTGAAGAAATCATGTATAATGGTTGCTCATTACATACCCTATTTATTCATAGGATACCTTTTTTGAAGCTTGTTTTTTCAATTACATTTAAGCAAGAAAAGAGAAAAGTATAATTTAAGAATACACCAACTATATTAAAAAACAGTATTATTATTGGAACTTGGTCTGTATTAATCAAAAGAAACTTAACCCTTAATGACAAAGTGTGTTTGGTCTATATTCCATGTATGACCAAGCCATTTAACACTGCTTTCAAATCAAGACTTTTATGAAGCAGAACGTTTTGATGGGCTATTTCTTCCCTCTCTCCTTTTTATTATTACTATTCCTGCTTCTGTAGCCTGATTCACCACCACTGCTGTGACTTTGGGTAGTACAATTAACCTTGCTGGGCCTCAGTTTCCACATTTGTAACCTGATAAGTAGAACACCAATATTGCCTACTGTACCTCGTAACTCAAAGCACCTATACTTGTGAATGTTGGGAGTACTTTAAAATACCATATGCATGCAGTATGTTATTACAGAGCATTCAGTACAGTGCCTTTTATATAATGGGTGGTCAATAAATATTAACTGAATGAACAGAATTATTGTGATAACTGGGCCAGCCTGGTTATACAGAGATTGGAGGGATAGGAGTCTGACGTACCTCCTGTACATGTATTTATACCTGTAAGTGCCAGGTGACAAACATAGGAAGCATACAAATGCTTGCCTCATATTTCTCTCCATTAAGATAATTTGAGAATTAAAATTTGATTGTATTTCACCAATGCTAAGGCTTTTTTGTACACAGTAGGCAATGTTTTAAATATGTCTTCATTTGAAAATTTTGTTTCTTTTTAACTGGTTTTCTTTTCTGTTTTTTTTTTTTTCAAGTTTTTATTTAAATTCAAGTTAGTTAACATACAATGTAATTTTAGTTTCAGGTGCAGAATTCAGTGATTCAGCACTTACATATAAGACTCAGTGCTCATCACAATAAGTAAACTGGTTTTCAGTAGGAATTAGTAATTTAGTAGTATTTTTATGCTTCTATCTTAATATAAGTAGTATGCTCTTCTTCTAAGACATAACTTTCAGTTTACTAGTACTAGGACACTGCTTTGTTTGTCATCTATATTATCTATGTCATCTCTATACCTATGCATATAGATATGTATATAATGTATATAATTATCAGGTGTCACATTACAGTTATAGTTATTATAGTTTATTTAAACAAATATTTTATTTATTCAGGTTTAGTTAGTACTTATATAATATATACTATGTCAGGGACTTTTCTAAGTGCTTTACTGTGAAAACCTGCAGCCTGTGAGGTAAGGTACTCTTATTTATTTTTTTTTAAGATTTTATTTACTTATTTGACAGACAGAAATCACAAGTAGGCAGAGAGGCAGGCAGAGAGAGAGGAGGAAGCAGATTCCCTGCTGAGTAGAGAGCCCGATGTGGGGCTCGATCCCAGGACCCTGAGATCATGACCTGAGCCAAAGGCAGAGGCTTAACCCACTGAACCACCCAGGCGCCCCGGGTACTCTTATTATCTACATTTTGCAGATGAAGACATTGAGACCCAACAAGGTCAAATAATAAGATCAAGGTCAATCTGTTCATAAGGATTAGACCTGGGATCCTCACCCACATGTCTGACTCCAGGTTCCGTGCTCTCAAACCCTACCCTATATTGCCTTTACTAAATATCTATATGAAATAAAGCCATTTCAAATATTAGTATAGAGAGTTAGGCTAGCAGCCCAACCCAAAGAAGATATTTTGAATTTGGCTAGTTACTTTGAAAATTAATCTGCAAAGTCTTTTGCCTTTATTAATTAAGTATACTTTTTTTCCCCATTAGTATTGGAAGAGGCTATTACCTCTTCCAGCATAAGGACCACTCTTAATTATTCTACTCTCCTGAGTCTGATGTATTGCCCACCACACACTTAAAACGTTGTTGAAAGATAAATAAAAGAGTGACTGATGCAGTTAATTGGCAAATTAAAGGAAGGGTTAGGGTAACTGGATGCTTCAGATTGAAATTTTGTTCTTGAGAAACAAGTATTTTGGCCTGCATTAATCAAAGGGATAGCCTGTATTAATCTATTTCATTGGATCAAAAAATTATCAGTAATTTAACTAGCTTAGTCTATCATTTGTGCCTTTCAGTCATAAACTGTCAGAGACTATTCTTGTAATTATTTTAACAGGGCCCAAAAATTGACTTTGAAATTTGAGTACATAGCATTCTGATGACACCATAATGTTGTCTAATACTGCAAACACAGAATTTTATTCAAATATGAATATTTTCAGCATATATTTCAGTGTCTTAAAATATTACAATACATTTAAAAATATACTAAATTGGGGGTTCAGTCAGTTAAACTTCTGCCTTCAGTTCATGTCATGATCTCAGGGTCCTGGGATCAAGCCCCATGTTGTGCTTCCAGCTCAGCAGAAAGCCTGCTTCTCCCTCTCCCTCTGCCTGCTGCTCCCCCTGTTGTGCTCTCTCTCTTTCTCTCTCAAATAAATAAATAAAGTCTTAAAAAAATAAAAAGGAAGGATAAACAAGACTTCTTCCTTTGTCTTATAACCCAAAGTTACAACTTTACCTTTTTATAATGTATATGGGTTGAACCAAAGCTGTGTTGACTTAGACTGGCACATTTTAGGACTCACTATTGTACTCCTGAAATGCTGAGGATGCAGGAAGGAAAGATGTAAGTCAAATAGAATAATTCCTAGCCATAGACATTTATATTTTTAATAACTTGATTCCATAGGAATTATCATCTAGTACTACAACAATTAAATCAATTTATAGAGCTTAAAAAATAAGTTCTATAGGTCTGAATCTAATTTAGGGCCTATGAAAATTCTTGATGTTTAAAAAAAAAAAAACTCAGAGAAATAGAGCAGCCCCCCTTATTGAAATAAAACACTAAGTCTTTCATGATTTGAATTAGGTAATGTTTTAATTTTAATAAAATTGACCTTTGTCTGAATGAGACAACATAAACAGATGGGCTAGTTCATAAACCCTGCTGTATACAAAAATATTACTTAATACATGCTTAGGCCTTAGAGTTCAGGAAAGCAGGCATTCCTGGCCGCTGGTGGTGTTGACAGCTGAGCAACTCCAAGTAGAACATAAAGGCAAAAAGAAAAGCTCAAAAGGAAAGGATCTAGGACTCTTCTCAATGAAGAATCTCCTTCTTGGTTTTTAATTGCTAAATTCTTATCAAGTGTTGTTTTAATAGGATAGATCCTTCAGAAACTTATTTACTTTTAATTACATAAAATTCATAAAAGCATTATTTATTTTATTTGCATACCTTCTTGCAATTTTTCTTTTTTTTTTTTAAATATTTTATTTATTTATTTGAGAGAGACAGAGAGAGAAAGCACAAGCCCAAAGGTGGGGGAGAAGCAGACTCCCTGTCGAGCAGAGAGCCCAATGTAGGACTTGATCCCAGGAGTCCCTGGGATTATGACCTGAGCCAAGACAGATGCTTAACCGACTGAGCCTCCCAGGTGTGATGCAATTTTTCAAAGTAAGTAATAATACATATTCTCTGTTACTATATTTAGCTATACTTTTTCCTGTTACATAATATTCTGTTGGGAAAATATATCACAATTTTATCATTTTGTGGATGAACATTTGAGTTGCGTCTAGTTTATTTTTCCTTTTAAACACAATTTTTCTATAATTATAATGAAAGCATAATATTGAATGAATAAAAGCAAGGGGCATCAGACTAGATGATACCACTTGCATAAAGCTCAAAAACAAGAGAAACTTTGTGATATCTTGCTTGGGGGGTATAGGCATATATAAAGAAAACTATTTTTTGAGTAACAAAATGTTACACATAAAATGCATGAAAGTGATTATTGCTGAGGATAAGATGGAGGAAGCACACTGATTTAACAGTATTTATATTATTATTTTAAAAATATATTTATGGTGAGTTCAAGAAGGTCCCTTTTAAAAATATGCTTTATATCTTATGTAATATTTTGTATGTATAAAGTGTTAAATATTTTCAAAATTAGAAAATATATTATTATATGTTTTTCAAACCAACTCTGTGAGGCAGGCTGAGTAGATACAATTGCCCTTGTTTTACAGATGAAGGAAATGATATTTGAGTAATTTTCACAAGGTCTAGTTGATGGTAAATTTTGGGGAAGGACTAGAAACTTCTCTTCATTAATCAATCAATTAATTAATTCAATAAACCTTTCCTCTACTCCTCCTCCTCTCTGGGAGAGGCACTACCATCCATCTAATGCCTCAGCTACTAACCTGAGAATCATTCATAATGCTTCTCTATTTCTACAACTAATTAGTTACCAATTCCTACTAATATTATCTCCTTAATAGACTTAAGTCAGTTCCTTTCTCATTATTCCCAGGGGCATGAACTTATAGATTAATCTATCTTCATTTTACCCTCAGATTGAGACAACCACCTTTTACCTTGTCACCAGTCAATTACTACAGTCTTATCTCAATCAAATCCATTGTCAGAGGGAAAACCAGAGTGCCCATTTTAACATGTGACTCTGGCTTCCATTCTTAATATTTTTTTAATGGCTCCATATTCCCTCCAGGATGAATTTGATGCTTCTCATTATGGCACTACAAAGCCCTCCACCGCCTGGCTCCTGCTGATGCTCTAGATTGGTTTCTTACTATTCCACCAGCTCATGCAATACACTTTAACTACTTGCTGGTTTCCAAGACAAAGACTCTTTTAAAGATACTCACAGGCCCTGGAAATAATTCTTTTTGGAAATCTACATCTTATCAGGCATATTACAGTAAGCCCACATTCCACAAGAAGAATAGCTTACAAAAAACTAAGATTTGAGCAGAGTTGTAGTTGACTGATTGACATAATACCACCTTTTATAAAACTGAATTAAATTAATCATTCATTCAACACTTACTGGTGGTTACTACAGGCTAGTTTTTATTTTAGATTCTGAAATTCTTCAGTCAACAAAAGATAAGTTCCTACTTTTGTAGAGTCTACATTCTATGTTTTAACTATATTTTGTTATATTTAGTTCATGGTTGATTTAATTTAAAAATTTTCCCTTTTTATATTTCAGAACCAAAAAAAAAAAAAAAAAAACAAACCAAAAAAACCCAAAAAACACCCCAATAGTTTTTTTAGGTCTCAAACATTTTTGCCGTCCTTTGAAAGCTCATAGGCTTTTAGTACCATGCCTCTAGTACAGTCTACTGGTAAAGTAGCCCAGTTAAGGTACTATCATCACACCTGTCCCCAAACTTTCACATGCTGCTCCCTTTGCCTGCCACAATTTTCTACTCCATTCCCTACTCCTTGAAACTTAGTTGAATTTATTTACTTAGCTAACTCTTACGTGTCTTTCCAGAGGAAACTCAGACTGGTCTTTTGCCAGAAATCTTTCCCTATCTAACGTACAGCCCTACACCCACGCCAGAACAAATCCAATAAAACTGTATCCTATTGATTTCCGGCTCAAAATCTTTGACATTCTATCATGCTTAGAATAAAATCCAGAGTCCTTACTATGGTTCTTACGAGATTTTATGTAATTTCACCATTGGCTAACTTTCCTAGTTCATCTCCTTCTAAACTTCTGATTCCTTCCTCTGCTCCAGTTACAGTAGCTCTCCTGAGTTTTGACACATGCCAAATATGCTCCTGTCCCAGGAACTTTGCATTTGCTGTTATTTCAGCTTGAAATGTGCTTCTTCACACACTAGCATGAGTTGCTTCCTTACTTCATTCTAAAATCTGCACAAAACTTGCCTCTTTGAAAAGCCTTCCCTAAACATTCTATCTAAAATAGGACTTTCCTGTTATTCTCTTTCTTCTTTCCAGATTTCTAAAAAAAGATTTATTTATTTATTTATAGAGAGACAGAGAGTAGGAGCAGGGGGAAGGACAAAAAGAATGGAAGAGGAAGACTCTTAAACAGGCTCCACTACCAGCAGGAGCCCAATGCAGGGCTTGATCTCATGACCCTGAGATCATGACCTGAGCAGAAATCAAGAGTCAGATGCCTAACCAACTAAGCCACGCAGGCACCCCTTCTTTCTAGACTTTTTAGTTTCTTTGTTTCATTATTCTGACATTATATTACATATTTGGTTGTTTATTGTCTGTCTTACTCAGAATAATGTAAACTCTATGTAATCTTGCCTGTTTTGTTAACTGCTAAATTGAAGCATCTACAAGTGTGTCCAGCACATAGTAAGTGATTAGTAACTATATTTGGATGACTGAATGGCACTAAGCACAATAAGCTATAGTTTCTGTAGATACTATACTCAGGGAGACCTGTGTTCCTTTATGCCTTCTTATAGCATGCTGCATTAATGAAAATCAGTTTATTTGCTCCTTTTCCCCACTTTACTGTCAACTGTTGAAGGACAGAAACTGTCTTATCTTAATGCTTCTGATACTGTGGGACTAAAGTAGGCTCAATGAACATTTGGCATGAGAAAAATGCATTGAGTGATTGATCTTCACTGTGCAAGGGATTGCACTAGGTGTTCAGAATTTAATTTTTTTTTTTATCAGTCTGGAATAAGCACCAATTAGTAAACGCAGATGGCCTAATCACATTGACCAACCTTCCCCATAATGCTTTCTGGTACTTTCCCAACTTGCTCACCCAGTGCTTCATAACTCTCCCTTCTGTTGTTACCCCTAACTGAGTTCAGTACCTCTACCTTATGGCAATAGTCATGATCCCTGTTAAAATACTCTTAAATAAAGCCTTCCTTGCTAAATTTTCTGTAGTGCAAATTTCCTTTCATAGTTCCCATCATGTGTCTTGGTTCTCTCTTCAGTTTCTGTTGCCCTGTAACATAGTAGGAACCAATTTGTTCATTTCCTTTACAAAACCTAGTATCAAACTTGAGTCACGGTACAGACTCCTTTTTTTAAAGCTGGGTAGAAAATAAACATCTTGCAGACCTCCTAACCTACGGAAACATCTTTTTATTTAAAACGTATACCCAAAAGAGATATTTTATAACTGGTACTTTTTAAAAGATTATCATCAAATAAAAACACAGATTTGAAACATTATTGTAGAAATTTTAACCCTGAGGTTGTATGTCCTGTCTCCTTCCAAGTTTTCCAGAGATCCTGGGAAAACTAGTTTGAGAAACTAGTTAGAGCCGCGACCAGTTCTCTTCCTGGTGAAATAGCTATTTTTTTGCAAAATAGGTGGTAATAGATCACCTTGATTTTTATTTCTATTTTGAATTTTGTTTTAACTTTCTATTCTAGTTACAGTGCTTTAAGAGCCAATAAATAAATAAATAAATAAATAAATAAAAAAGAAAGACTAGGAGAATCACTGACCCACAAAGGAAATTTCTATTAAAGAATCCTGAACTTTAACATGTAAAGCTATAATTTAGAATTTCCTTTATTTATTTTTCTATCTACTCTCCGGTGTACATATTTTTAAAGTTCCATTTTGCCCTCTAAGTGTGTGAACTGGCCATTGATGCAAACTGTTAATCAGCCCCTGCACTCTCCTTTTAGAAAGGACTGTCTTTATCAAATGGCCTCGATGCGTAACAACTGGCGGATAAATGTCTGGGATTACTGCATACTACTTAAACAAATGATTTGCCCTTATAGACCCAGGGATTCATGGTTTTAAGTATGAATGTTTACTTGAATAGTAGGAAAAAACTCCTAATAGGTTGATTTTGCCTATAATGAATACTTTTAAAAGCTGCTTCTTCAAAGAAAAGTTCCATCTGTGTCTTAATCAGTATTAACTTTTATCAATACTACACAGGTTTTTTTGGGAGGGGGGTTCGTCTGTGTATAAGATACAAATAATATATCTGAAAATTTACTAGGATGAATGGCAGAACCTATCATAGAAAATCCTAAAACAAATGGTCAAATTCCTTATACAACTTTATTTCTTTAGATTCGTGTTCATTCCTTTATAAAATTAATTACCCAGACAGGTCCTGAACAAAACAATAGAGATAGCTGTTTAATGCTTGCCAGCTAGTATTAATAATTTATGATTTAAAAGAACTCAAGCATAATGCATACACGATTTACAGAAATCTGGACATATGGAAACGGGGGGCGGGGGGAGGGTGGGTGGAGACTTGCTGAAGTATATCCAGCACCAGGACTTTTTGTCAGAGAAGTAGTAGCTGTGAGAGGCATGCACGGGGCAGGGGGTGGGGGGGGGTGGCGGCTGTTAGGAGGAGAATGTGACCACAGGAAAGCAAAAGCAACTATAATATATATTCTGTTCAGGGTTGTGAAAGCCAAGAATGCACAGCTGAAGGAATTCCTGAGATACCAACTGAAAGATTTGTGGATTTCAGGTTGTTGATATTAAATCCAAATACACTGGGATGAAATAGTTGGTGGATTTTTTTCCCCTTTATGCAGTTTCTTTTGCATGTTCCTGATCCATGCATGTAGGATGTGATCCATAAATGTGAATTTAAAAAACAAGAATCTTCTGTCCCTAATTCTATTGAAAAGTACACATGTGTTAGCTTTTCAACTCTGAAGAGAAAGGTAAAATCAGTGTCGTTTAAGGCAGCAGTGGCTTTAATGAGGGTGAGTCATAGCACTCACGGAGGCAAACCTATTTATTTTTATTACACAACATGTTTAACTGGGACCATTTTAAAAAGGCCAAATGACAGACAGGGGCCAAGTTTAGATGCATCCTCAGTAGACAGCTGGCATGCCCTACCAGAACAAGGATTTAGAGGAGTGTAGCTGGGAAGAAATAGCCAACAATTGGGGGAAGGGGAAAGTGGAGAAAAATAAACTCCCTTAAGAAAGTAAAAAAAAAAAAAAAAACCAAAAAAAAAAAAACAGGTCACAGTAATTTCCCTTAGGACTAAAATGTGTGACATAGCTTTTGCATTAAATCAGAAATTTCAGAGTAAGAGGAACCAGGAAAGAGCCTAAACCATGGGGAATAATGTCGCTATTGTCTTTGGGAGGGCTCAAATAAAAAGTTACTGAGTCTTTTCTAAACCAACTAGCTTAATGGTGTGATATTTCTCAAAAAGAACTTGCGTCTAGGAAAAAGGAATTAGGTTTGTTTTCCCATTTCACATTCAATTACACTAGTGAATTTGATAACTAATCAGCTCAGGTGCATATGGTGAAAAGAAACTTCCTTGTCCTGTGGCAAAAAAAGGTATTCCAACACTTATCAGATGACCCAATATTGGACACATGACATCATGAAAGCAAATTCACTGTTGACCATTCCCAAAAGTTATGATGCTGTTTCTAGCTTCTTCTAAAAACGACAGTCCTGTCTATAGTTAGCCTTTCCAAGGATGCCCCTGGCCTGCCTTTAAGCTAAGCAATAGTTTAGGGCATAAGTTTGCATATGGGCTTGAGGATCTTCTCTTGAAAACATTTGACTTTTTATTTTTCCAGAAGCAATATAAAAAAAAAAAATTGCCCAAGCCTAAAGCAAGTGAACAGCTCCTCAGAAATAAATGGTGTACTTCTAAGATACAGTAATTCCAAAAGAGTCAAGGGCTTCATGTACTAAAGAAACACAGAATAGAATCAAGAGCACCTTCTTGATCCGAACTCTAGAGGCTGCAGGGGAAGTTGGAGTTGCACTAGCTAAACACCCAGGGAGAGAGAGAAGATGCTGCATGCAGATCCTCAGGGATACAGAGGAAAGAAATGATGCCTCTGTATTGTCAGGAACTAACGCATTGCCTGGAACTCAATGAATTTCTGTTGAAATAATAAGGATGACTTTTGATATGGCAGTTATGAATAATGCCACACAGTACAAAAAGTTGCTACAGATAATTAAAGTTAACTATAAAATGATATAAAAGTTTTCCAGTAAGTTGAAACTTGTGTAGTTGTAATGTCTCAATACATTACATTTTGGAAGAAGATGGTAGAAATAAAATGGTGAAAATGATATAAAGTGACTTTTTAAAAATTAATGCATAAAAGAGAAGTTTACTATATGTTTTGTGATGCCTTTCCAATTCTGAATTACTTGAAGATAATTATTTCTTTGATGCACACATATTTTCCACATATATATATCTGATGTATCTCCTTTTACATATATTTTTCCTAACACTGAACAAAATGAGTCTTTGTAAATTAAGAAATCTAAATAAAAACATAATCATTCCTAATAAACTGATGCTCTGAAATATGAATGCTATAGGTCAATGACTATATCAAAACATTAGGATTTTGAGAATATACATCTATTTAATACATAAAGCAATACATTTATAGCACAGAATGTTGAAGTAAATGTGGGGAAAGATTTCCTTAAAAGAAATAATTTCACAGTCACTCTGTGTATATAAAGATGATTCTCAGGGCAGCCCCCTGATTAACAGGGAGAGAAAAAGAGAGAGAATTAATTATTGTGCATCAAGAACTTTTTAATTTCCTAGGATGGCTGCTGAAAGAAGAGCTGGTGGGGCCCAGAGTAAGGTAAACAGTGAGTGAGGAAGGAGGAACACGCAGAATACAGGAAGAGAGGACCTAGGGAGAGTGTCTCAATAATGGAGAACGGCTTGGGGATGTAAAACACAGGGGATTTCATCTTGAACTAGAAGTTGCCTGTTATGCAAACCTGAAAAAATAAGCCTTGTCTTTGTCTTCAGACTTTCAGAGTTTGGTAGAGACATTGTCATTTTTTATCACAATTAAAAAATTTTGTTATATACTATAGTATTTATTTTTAACATGTATTGCTTTGACACTCTGAGAAAGCTTTTATTGTGGAAAATTTCAGTAACATAAAAAGGTAGATAATTAAGTTATCACTGAACTTACATAACAATCAACTCATAGTTGATTTTGGTTTTAAAACTGCATCCTCCACTGCCTACCTGCCCTGGTCTATTTTGAAGCCAATGCCAAACATTGTATTATTTTATTCATAAATATTTTAGTGTATTTCTTTAAAAAAAAAGAACTTCATAAAAAACCCTCATGATACCATAATCATACATATATTTTACCAATAATTTATTTTAATAATCATCTAGCCAGTGTTCAAATTTTCCTAATTGTCTCATAAATGTTTTTAACTGTCTTTCAAGTTCAGATCCAAATAAGGTCTAAATTTTGCAGTTGACTGATGTATGCCTTAAATTTCTTTTACTCCAAAGCTTTCCTTTCCATCTCCTTCCTTTTTTTCTGTAAATTTACATGTTTATAAAAATGGACTATATGTCCATTAGAATCTAGATCATCATTAGTAAATAATCACAAAATTTTGAATTTTACAAATTAGATGAGAAACTGTATCTCATTGGATTTTAACTTATCTTATTATGTGTGATATTGAGCATCTTTTCACATATTTGAGAGCCACATGTCTTGTGATCTTTTTTATGATCTTATTATGCGTACTTCTTGTCCATTATTCCAGTGTATTATTGATTATTTTCTTATTTTAGAAGCCCTTTATATATTAAGGATATTAATTCTTTGTGACATAAATTAAAAATAATTTTTGTCCCAGTTTGTCACTTGTTTTTTTATTTTGCTGTCATGGCTGTGTGTGTCTGTTTATGTGTGTCTTGATATAGCAAATAAAATTTTATTTTTGTGTAGTCCGCTATGTTGGAACCTGTATAGTGCAAAGAGTCTGGCTCAAATCTCTCTTTTCTTAGAGCCAAGTTAATATTATCTCTGAGTTTTTCTTCCTTTCTTTTTTTAATCTCAGTTTCATTGAAGTATAATGAACAAATAAAATTGTCAGATATTTAAGGTGTACATCATGGTGATCTGATGTGTGTATACACTGCGAAAGAATTCCCCCCCATCTAGTTAATTAATACATCATCTCACATATTTCTCTCTTTCTGTGTGTGTATGAGAACAGTTATGTTCTATCCTCATAGCAAATTTCTTTATACAATAGAGTGTTATCAGCCATATATATTTATTTGTGGAATGAATTGTTACATTGACTTTACCTACCTTGTAGAATTTTTCCGAGTATGAAATGAGCCTACCTGTGTAGAACGTCATCACTACCTGGATATTATAGCTACTGAACAGCAAAAATAGCTGTTCACTAAATACTAGTTCTCTCTTTCCAACACCTTTTTCTATACTCTATGTACACAGCCTAATGATACAGAATGAATCATGTATTTGTCTTGAGATTCTAGGGAAGAATAGCTTTTCCTCTGGTAAGGTCAGTGTATGTCAAATACTGTGCCAGGAACCTGAGCTGCATCTCTTAACCTTTTCCAGATTATAAAAAAATCTCGTTAGATTGCCAAAATGAACTGGGATATTTACTGGCTCTTATGAAGCATGACTTACCAGGTTAATTTAAGAGCTCAACTGTTTCAGAGGACATTTGTCAGTTGGATTAGAAACATCTCTACTAACCAGCAGACCTTATCATAGCATTACCTGGCTCTATAATTAGAGATTACTGGGAGTAATGGAGGGAAATTAATAAGGTAATGACAAAAATATTGATGAAGATTGCTCTTTGGATGGATGTAAAAACTGACTTACCTTTCAAGGCTGTAAGAAGCTCTTGCTGATTCTGTATGACGTTGCCTGCTTGTAAGGAGACATAATATAAATGTCCACCACCCACTGAGTGCTCAAAAACCACTCATGAGTTAAGAAAATTGGATCCAGTTTAATCTGAAGATTTCTTGGGAAGTATCTGTAAAGAAAAAACAAACTTTTTGATAAATCAAATTAAGAAGGGAGACATATGTTTAACTTCAGAAAATATTTATTTAGAGACAGTTTTTAACACATATATAAGAATGATGGAGTTAATTACATATGAATACATTCTCATTAAAGTAGGTTTTGAAGGACTTTTACTTGAAATCCTCTTGTTAACAGTTAGACAGTAGTCCTCATTTTAGCCATTTCATTGATCACCGTGGAATTAACCCCTCAAATTAGTCTGGATCAGTGTGGATTTACATTAAAAACTACAAAAGTTGGTCTATAGACATGACAGACATGGCAAAAGAAATGAACACTTCAAAACACTACCAATTTAGTGACCTACTTTTAAGGAAGATTAACCTATAGTGAGGATATGAAACTAAATTAAATTCCAGTTAAATACAAATATTTTTCTTCACATACTGAGTCATCTGATTCAGACCCTACAGGGTGCAGTGTTACCTTGCTTGGTGAACTGCATAATTATTTATAGAATTTCTCAGTATTAAGCTTACCCCTTATCTAACTTTACACAGGCAGTCTAGTTAGTGACTCTCATAGAGGTATCCTGCTGTATAATATGGTCCCACATGGTAGGTCAGGGCCCAGATGCCCCTTTTTCCATTCTTTGTTGATGGTTTGAAAATATCAGGACAATGACTGCATGCCACATTGATTTTAGAATTCCTAATCTAATGTCTCTACAGGGGGCTCTAATTCCATATAATGTGTATAAAACACAGAGATAAATGTTACTTATTATTGAGAATGGAGGTTCAAGGACCTATTATGAAGCTTTGTACTTATTGATAGAATTCTAAAACTAGGTTATAAAAAAAGTCATTTCTTGATGAAGCATTAATGATAAATAACAAGCCTTTAGGAGGCTAAAATACTTAACACTCAAAGACATTTCCATTTGAAGCATTTTAAGAATATGAACTAATGGAATGCAAATTGTATTTCTCATAGGGTACAGTATTAGTTCTACGATGAAACTGATTTAGTGTTAATTGAGTAAAATCTTTTAAGTTCTTAAAAGTAACAATTTGTGCGTGTTTTAAAGAGAATGATTTTTTGACTTAGATAATGTATATGGTTGACATTAGGCCAATTAGACATGTTTCTCTTGCTCAAGAATAGAGGAAGAGAAAAACTTCATGGAAACACAATGGTGAGAACATTTTCTTACTGATCAAAGTAGAAATGAATAGGAAAAGAGAAGAAAGTGATAACGGTGTCATCTAAGGGAAAACCTCCTGGAGCCAGACAGACCCAGATAAAGTCCAGATTAAGTTGTCCATTTTCTCTGAAGGTCAAACATTATCCTAAAGATAGCCTTAAGAAAATTCTTTAGGATAACTAGGATGCAAAAAAGTTTGAGGGACTGATGCCAGGCTGGCAATGTATTAATTTGCAATTAGAATTGGGACTATCATATGGTACTAGAATAGTGTATTGTATTCTAGCATTGTATTCTCTCGCTGTAGTCAAGCTCTGTAGGCAAAACTAAATCATAATCAGGAAGATGATATTTCAGAGTAGAATCTGAACAAAAGGAGTTAAATGAATTAAATATGGAATTGCCTCATGGTAATGTGGCTTAACACACCTCTCTCAAAACACAAGGGCCTTGCCAATGGCACCACAAATCAGTAAAGCCTATCAGCTATCATCACCTCCATCCACCTCTACTGGAGGAACAGACTTGCCGTTTGGATTGGAAATACCTGATGGCTGAGAGCTGAGTCTTTCTCTACCATACAGAGTGTTTGAATGGGCACTGTTAACAGCAGCCTATCTGACTTTTATTTTTATTTCTATACTGATCAGTTGCCTTTCTGATGGACATAGTTCTTTTGAATCTGTGTGTGTGTGCAATGTAAGTGTGTGCATAACTGGACTAGAGTTAAGCCTGATCTTATGGCCTATTAGTCATCCTGTTTCTTTCCATGACTGCTTATCTCTTTACTAATTCATTACTTGTTGCTTTTATAATTTACTTCTCCATGGACAAGTTTACTTATTTCCAAGATCTTTGAGGGACATCTCTGTGTAGTCTTATGGTTATTAATTGTTGTTACACACTTTCTTTTACAAAAAAAAAAAAGTATAAATGGGGTGCATAACAAAATTCTGACAATTGATCAAACTGTTCTACCTCTTTAACAAATGAAGTCTTTTTAGTAGTATTAAACAAATTTCTGTTTGATGGTGCAATGATTTAGTATAGTGAATAATTTGAATTATCTGTGGTTATAACTATCTGTTGAGTGATTTATAGCATCTGAGCACCATCCACATTATAATCCTATATAATCATCATATGGACTGATATCAGGGAAAGAATTTGAGATTTGTTCCCAAGCTTAGGCTCCATATTATTATTTCCACTTAGTCCTTTGTCCTGGTTTGTTCGGAATACTATGCTGTAAGCTTTATAACATTATTATGAAAACAAAAAAAATTTCTATCTCCTTATTTCATATAAAAGAAAAGTAGAGTTTTACCAGTAAAAACAAGCCGTCCCATCTAATTTTTTTCACAAACTGTTCTCCTGGGATTTGTCTGAAATTTGTTTGGATGATGCTGAATAATATTGCATGAGTGAGGGCTTGGGTGTAGTACTTTGAATAACCTCATGATGTTTGTTTTAAGAAGAGTAACTGCTTTCTGAATTCTATTAAAAAAATCAATTTCGTTGCTAAAATCAGGACTGTAATTTAAAAATTTTCAAGACATTAGTCAATCCCTTTGTGAATAACGGATTCTTTATGGGCAATATCAGCACTTTAGAAGTTACCTTATTGAAACCACAATGATGGCTGGCTGCAGAGTGCTTTCTTGCATCACCTCTAGTGTAGCAGACAGAATCCCGGACTAGGAGTTAACAGATCTAGATTTTAATCTTGACTAACCCTATGATTTTAAACAAATTATTTAAGCCTTATGTTTTGGTCCCTGTCATGGCTTGAATTTTATCCCTTCAAAATTCGTATGTTGAAGTCCTAAGCCCTAGTTCCACAGAATATGGCCTTATTGGAGATAGAGTCTTTATAGAGGTAATCAAGTTAAAAATGAGTTCATTAGGGTGGACCCTATTCCCATATGAAGGGAAAATTTGGATACAGATTTACAGGGATTAAGTTCACATACTGTTTTATGTGAACATAAAAACAGGACAGAATCCTGGATCAGATCTTTCCCTCATTGCCCTCAAAAGGAATTGGCCCTGATGACAACTTGATTTCAAACTTCTAGTCTTCAGGGCTTTAAGACAGTCTAAGTTTCTACTGTTTAAGCCACTCTGATTACAGTATTCTGTTACAGCAGCTCTAGCAAACTAATATAGTTTCTTTAATGCTAAAAGGTGACAATGAAATCATTCTGTAACAGCCCTCCACAACTTTATCTCTTTGCATTAATGAAATTATTCTCCTATCTCTGTGCTGATGCAATCATATTTCTGAAATGCAGATCTGGTCTTGTCAATGTCTTCTTGCTTATAGCCCTTCACCAAAACACCTACAGAGTTAAGTAAGATTCATACCCCCACATAGAGCAGACAGGGCCTTTCATGGTCTGAACCCAAGCCAACTTTTTATAGCTTCTTGAACCCTAAATGCCGTTGTCATCCATTTTTTCCCCTGGAGATTCCTGCCCTTTCCTTTAAATGGGGAGATGGTCACCAAGTACAAAGGAATTGTGGGAACAGGAACCTGGACAACGTTGGAGAAGATTAAAAGGGAGAGGAGATAGAAAATGAAAGGAAGAAAGAAATAATAGTAAAGTCACATTGTCTCTGTGTAAAACTTTGTTGATTAAACAAAATGAATTTGAAGGTATATATATTCAGATTTTTTCTGTTGTCTGGTGTTGCCAAAAATTCTTCAAACTACTAGTGGCATGAATGGCTGCTTTGTAAAACATCTTTAAAGTTAAAATTGAAGGATTTCATATATGAAAGCAGCTACCTTAATAAAGCCTTTCTATATGCCCAGTCAAGACTAGTAAACTTTGCTCAGCGTTGACACAGTACACTAAACCTCTTCTCCGTCATGCATTACAGGAGGCAAATATAGTCCTCTACCTCATAGGACTGTCAGCTATTTGAAGTCAAGGACCACATTTTAATTATTTCTTTCACTCTACTATACATAGCAAAATAAAAAAAAATTTAATACAGTTTTTAAGAAATTAAAGTGTAAATAACTTTTTGAGAAATTAAAGTTATAATATAATATTGTCATATCCCAGCTGTTCATATAATGCTCTAAAATTGCCTGAAGGATCAAAAGCCATCTTTAAATATTAAAGTTCCTGCTACTGCTCACCTATGGGCATGTCCACAAGAGAAGCAACCCAATTGCAAATCAACCCCACCTCTTGGGGTTCACTTTTGAAACCACTGCAGAGCAGCCCTAAGGGTCCTGCTTTCAGCTGCCACCTGTGGGTGACTGCCTTCTCTTTGAGATGACCTTTATCACCACCATTGGCCGTAATATTCCATAATGAAATCTGTTTGTACCATCCTAAATACACCTTCCAAACCCATCCAAATCCATTCTCCTATGATCCAATAACCAATACAGACAGAAACTTGATTTTAGAGATAAAGATGATAACTGGAGTGTACTTAGTGAGAGAAATAGCTTTGTTCATAGCCTCTCAAGTACTTTATATTTGGCATTATATTTGGCAGTAGCAATGCCTTTGGAATTTTAGGAGATCCAGTTAGTATGTAATTATATCAGAATGGAAGATTATCAGCAGCAAAAAGGAATGTAGGGAATAGGCCAAGGATATGGTTGGGGAAGATGAAAAGTATGGAGACTGTAAATGGAAAAAAAAAAAAAGGCAAGGCTCATAATTCACCCAGCTCCTGTGTATATATTTCTTGACTGCTCAAATGAAAATTAAATTATGGGGCGGTTATATTGAAGTAAAAACCCTCTGAATTTTAGCAGCTTAATTGGTAGCTTTTTAAGAACTGTAAAAGGTTTTAAAATTACAATTCCAAATTCTATGAAATAGAGCCATTTTAGTGCTTCTAGACCCTATTATTTTAAGTTTTAACTTTTTTTTTTTTTCCTGAACTAAGTGTAGAAGATTAAGGTAACATAATTTGACTCCTGGGTCAGCCTTGGCATTCTTCACCTTGCCCAGATGTATATGATTACATTTTCTATTATGTGAACCATGGGGACATATGGTATTTTCATCAAGAAGCGATGAAAGAAAACATCTTTAGGAAAGTTGAAAATATTGCCCAACTTAGGAAACAAGTTTCTGAGACTGGGGATTTTTTTCTGCTTGGCTACCTGGCAGTCTGTGTAGCATGTGTGTGTGGAGTGTTGAGGGATACAGTATGGTTGGAGAACAAGCATACAAACAAATCAACCAAAAATATGTAACTCACAAGACTTGGTTAAATTCAGGATTGCTTATGATTTATACAAAAAGAATATAGAAAGAAAGAAATGAGATAAACCAACAAGTTTTATTTCTGAAAAACTCTGGCAAATGGTAAAGATACTTGTTAAAAAGTAAGACTACTCAAGTCATTTTCCAGTGTTTCTGGACTTAACTCTTGATTAACTAGAAGTAGGCTGAAGACTGCAGCTGTTCTTCCAGCTGCACTTTGGGCAAAAATTAGCCTTAAATTCTTCCCTTTACTTAATGAGTCAGGGACCTAAATTAATAGAGACTAGCAGTAGCTTCCCACAGTGAAGTTTGAGTTCAGCCTTGATCATCCAATAGTTGTTCTAAGCTGAGCACCCATTGTGTGACTTTTGGTTGGATGAAGAATCGTATGTTCTAATAAAATGTTTGCTTTCTTTTTGGTGATCTTAGTGTATGCTGGATTCAATATCTATACCCATATTCTTAGAAAAGCAAAGCATAGAATTTCAAAACTCAAAACATCTAAGTAATTAAATGAGTGGGAGAACAGTATTAAGAATATTTTAACCATGTATTATTGTTTTGGTCCCTCTACAGCCAGGATTAAATTTTCCCCTGAAAGTAAAATGCAACTAAAATTTTTATCAATATTGTGTCCATTTAACAACACAGTCTAAAACTAAAGAGATGATGGTCTCATTATCTATGAAGTAGTTTTCTTTGATAATACACTTTAAAGGTTTGATAGGATTGAAAGAATTAAAGCTGGTCTAAGGAAGTTAGTGTCAAGACAATAAATAGGAAATTTATTGTGATATGACAGAATTTTTTTAAAATATAGAATTTTTGCATTGAAATCAAGGGTTTTCCAATGAAGGAGATAGTCACTAAGTACAACAAGAATATGGCTGAAGAAGTGTCTATCTTGGCAATTATAATTATGCTCTTATGTTAGTTACAAAAACCAAGCACATTATCATTTGCATTTATTTATTTAAATAATCTAATCAAAAATCTATTTCTAGTACTTTAATATGCAGGAGCCATCTCTAAATAGAGCATTGGGTCTTCCAAATGGAAATACCTTTTTCATGTACAAACCACTCTGTTACATTGCTTCTGAAATGATAGAGTAATTAGAAATCCAGCCCAATATAAATATTAGAATGTGCATCAAAAGTACTACTTTAGATGGATGTGTTCTCTGGAATATTATCTCTTTTTCCTTCAAATCTATTTTTCTTTCCTAAGAAGCAAAATGCTAGAAGATAAATATCATTGGGTAGAAAAATATATAAATAATGTGCCAAGAAATCTAGAAAGGATTGAAAATCTTTTGGAAAAAAGGCAGATTTAAAGATAATAACCAAATGATAATAAAAAATAATAATAGAGAAAAAAATTTTAAGAATCCATATAAGAGGCATAGAAGATTTAGTAGTAATAAAATTATAATAAAAAACTAATCTTTCTCTATGTTCGTGTACTTGCCTTTACTGTATTCAATTCTAGTGACAGTTCTTTCTTTAGTACTTTTTTTTTTAAAGATTTTATTTATTCATTTGACAGGCAGAGAGGCAGGCAGAGAGGAGGCGGGGTGGGAAGCAGGATCCCCGCTGAGCAGAGACCTCAATGCAGGGCTTGATCCCAGGACCCTGGGATCATGACCTGAGCTGAAGGCAGAGGCTTTAACCCACTTAGCCACCCAGGCATCCCTTTCTTTAGTGCTATTGTAAAATACTCATGCTCTTGTGCTCTGAATCTATGTTTGAGTTAATTTCTTGTTGATAGCAAGTGAAGCTTATAAGCAAGCATAGATAGGTCCTCTGTACTGGTCTCATTAATTACTACATACAAAGGGTGCATCTGTTTTGATCTAATCATAATTTTGAAACCACTAGCTCATGAATATGGTTCAGTTGCCTGTTCAAATGCCCCTTCTTAGTGAAAAACTTCTCAGTGACATTTTTTTTGCATAAATTCATTCAAGGCACAAAATGTGGAATAGTACAAAATATGGAAGTTTATAATAAGATCCATTCTTTATATGAGAGTGGTTTAAGAAGGACTAGTTAAGGATTTGATAGTAATATTAAGGAATACATTACAAACTACAATGATTTTCTCAACATAAAGTGAAATAGAAGTCTGGTATTTTTCTGGTAAATATGACAAGGCAGAAATCTTGGTCTTTAAAATGTGTACCCAATATAATTTTAGAATATATTTAAAATTGTTCTTTTTATCTTACTCTACTCCTGATTAAAATATTATTCTAGAGATAACTTCACAAGAAATGTTTTCAAAACTAAATACAGACACTTGATTATTTTCTTGAGGAAAACTGATCAAAAGAGCTGTCTGATAACATATATTTTCATATGCATACATATGTGATGCTAACATATCTATGTGTGTCTTTATGTGTATAAATTTATGCACACAAAATCTCTGCTTCTGGCTCAGCCAGCAGTGGTATAACAGGTGCGGCAATTCTTTGAGCTGAGCGGAAGGATAAATGGACTCCAAAGAGTGTGGGTCCAGAACTCCATCAGTTCAGGATGCATCCAAGAGCATCAGGGAAAGAATCACTGTCCATTCTGCTTACTCTTTGCTCTATAGCTTTATTTAGGCCATCTCCAAAAACCAGGCATGCACTCTCTTCTGATTCCAATTACTTAATCACTACATGTCTTCCAAGGATCGTCAAAGCTGTATTCCTTCAGGGATCCAAAAGCTGTTTGCCCCTATTCCAGGATTTATTAACTATTCCATTCTTTCCTGTAACATTTAATATCCCTCTATTTAGCACTAACTTTTAAAATTTCCTTCTGATTCTGAGGACCATCTTCCTTTTCCTTCTTAAATCCTCTGCTAACGATCATCTCAGCACCTAGCTCAGTCCTAAGCACCATGTAGGCAACTGAAGGATCAAGGTCAGGAAGAGTCCTTTGTTTGGATCTCTCTTACAGCTGTGAGAGTCTACTCTGTACTGCACACATGAATTTTAATATTTGGGGGTGTCATTAACTTTCAGAGCATCTTGAAGACAGTACCTCTCTTCTTAGAAAAAAATGTGCACAGACACATACACATATGCCACTGACACACACAATTTTGCGTGTAATTTTAAGGATTCATCAACCCCAATTTACCAGACTGTGAATTTCTTTGCCTACAGAAAATGTGTTGTGTTTTTCAATACTTAACATAGTTCCTAGGTGCTCAATAAATCTTGTCTAAGATGAACAGAATTGTACTCAAACCTTTGTTAGACTTCACATTTCCTATATTTGTATTCCATGCAGTACTTAGCACAGTGTCTTGGCCATAATAGTAATTTAATAAATATTTGTTGAATCAAATTGAGTTGTGCTGTCTTTGTATCTCAGAGAAACACCAATTACAGTGATATAGATAGATGGGGCTAAATAAATATTTAGAATGTCTCTTTCAACACTTAATCTTATTGTTTTAACATTCTACAGACTTGAATCCACTAAATTAAGTATATTAGTGTTAATAGATAGACTTTTAATCTTTTTTTCATGAAGTGTTTAAATTTTGAAGTATTTAGGTGTAAAGAAACAAAGTAGAATTCATTCCTCCTTTTATAAATGTCACTACATTCTATTTTGAGAATAATGTGAATAAGGACCAGGTCTCAGAATTCTAAAAAGAAGCATTTCTACCAGTGAAGGGAGAGTATGAGGCACCTTTTTCTTCCACAATCAACCCAAATGTCTCACCACTTAAAACAGATTCTCTTCTGCTTGGGTAGCAATCCTGTTCTTAGCAGTTTTTGGAATAATGAACACCCTCTTCATAATGACAGAAGTTTGAGCCTTAAAAATAAAATAAATAATTAAAAAGGAGAAGGGAGAGCTGACTGATTGGAACGACACCAAATTTTTATTTTCAATGGCATTTGTAGCTGCTAGAAGCGACACAATTTGTGTCAGTCTAGGAACTCGAGGTAACCAAACATAAATTGCAATTGACCAAATTAAAGTCAGAAGAATTGTAATTAGTTCATTAAATAAATGATGTGGAGAATTTCCCAATTTAGCGGTGAGATACAAAACAATAGACCATCTATTCAATAGAAAATAAGATGAAAAGGGATAGAACAAGAATAAAAACCTAACTTTCTCGTCAAAGGAAGCAAGGAAAAGACAATGGAAAGAAACATTAAAAAAGGGAGATTCAATTAGCAAAGAAGGAGAACAGGAGAGAAATCCAAGTGGGATTCTCCGGGAGGGAAAAGAACGTGACGAGAGTTTAGATCATAATCTATAAATAGCCTTTTATTTTATAAATCCTTCATGTGATGCATAGATTATACAGTGAGCCTCCTTTGTCCTTAGTATGTACAGTCTCTGGGCACATACCTTTTAAGGCAATCTGCAAAAGTAAGCACAAAGAACTAGCTCTGGAAAATGACTTGGGCTTCTCTCTTTCAAAAACCAAGAAGAAAATTGATGAGGAGAGAATCTGGGAACATGCACAAATTGTCAGGAGGGCACAGGAGGGATCAGTCTTAGTAGACTATGAAATAATTCAGAGAAATAGTATGCCCTGCTTCTTCTAACGTACCGGTTTGAGAGATAATTTTAATTACCATCCTATAATGAACCTTCTTCCAAATAACACAGGCAACCCCTTTACCTGTCATTCTTCACAAACGTGTCAAGTCCTATGTTCTGTTGGTCTCTTCAAACCCCTTTGTTCTGATTTTCAATTCTATAAGATGCTAGTGGTGGGGGCAGGGGGCAGAGGATGGAAAAGCAGAGAGTATGAGAGTGTAGATATTTTGTAATTAATTCTTTGATGTTTTGTTGTATTTTCAAGGACTCCTTTCCATAGTGTTTCCAAACACTTGAACTGAAGAAGCTGTCTTTGTAATCTTACATGAAATTGAATACTCTCTTCCAGTTTTTTAGCAGGTCAAGGAAGGGGCAAAGGTAACCTGCATGATAGTTACTTACCACTTTAGAATGTTCTTTATTGCTGGCCATTATTATTTTTAAAGGAAAAAATAAAAACCTTATTTTTGAAGAGGAAATAAAGTAGATCTTGAGACCCCACTCCCATCCCCAGACATAGGGATGGGTAATATACATCTGCATTCCCAGCCATCTCTTTCCACTTTGCTGGGAGAACCAGAGTGGCTGAGGAGAAAGCACTCATCTGTGGTGTGATGGGCACAATCAGTGGATTAAGTTTCAAGATTTTACAGAGTGATGCCATGTTTTTTAGGAAAATAAACATATCACATCTTCCTTCAGTCACTTAGCTTGAATATCACTCTCTCCGCACATTTCTTCTAGCCAAAAAAATTACATAGAGTTTTGTTTCGGTATTTTTATTACAAAAGAAATGTGTTGTATTTTGAGAATTAAAAATATATATAATTTACACTTCCCACTGACAAATTTTCACCATAAATCTCTTTGTACTCTCACTGAGCTTTTCAAAATGTCCATGTACACAATGATTTAATATTACAAAGTAATGAGTGCCAATAAGAGAGGCTGCATTTCTCTAAGGAATATCCTCCCTGTTCTTCAGAGTAAAATACATTTATTCTGTGAGTCATATTCTAGATTTAATACCCCTGCCTATATTGTCTAAATTTCTCTCATTGGCCACAAAAAAATGTTGTTTTGTACCTTTCCATCTTTGGCATTTTGGTCATATTTCATATGCTCTTACCACTTGTGGCATCACTTAACTATTTGGGGCATAGTTCCATATCGAATAAAATACCTATATATTTTAATAGCCACCAAATTTGCATTGTATATATGAACCACGATATATTTTAGTTGTCCTCTACTGATAAAATTTATAATCTTTACTATTATAAGCAATGGTGCAAAGACCATCCTTATGCATACAGCTCTTCATATTTCTACACTACGTGATTATCTCCATAAGATAAATTCTGAGCCCCAAGTCCACAGGGTAATGGAGGAGCATATGACACCTGAACATGCAGATTGTGGCATGGGAGGAAAGAAACCCTGAGATTCTTGAATCTGGATCTTTTAAAATGGATGTCTGCTTTTTGCCTTGGAGACATTATGGGGAGCAAGAATTCTTATCCTTTGTTCTGGAGAAAGACATGATCTTCCAAGACTAAGCAAACTCACTCTTTGCTCCAGATAGAGATAAGACTAAGCAAACTCACTCTTTGCTCCAGATAGAGACATTATCTCTTTCAAAGTTGTTCACTAGACAAACATTCTTGAAATGATAGTTTGGAGAAAAAGACAGTCAATGACTCATTTTTTAAGAAAAACAGAAATGTGAGAGACCCATGGATGACCATCTCCCTATAATTCATTCCTTCTAAACCATCTTGGCTTCTGGTAAATATTCCCATGAGTACATAACTGCATCAGCCACTGTGATCTGACCAACAGAGGCTGGAGCCAAATTCTTTCACTTTGTCTCATACAGAATTTATTTAAGATTAATATCAGTAAGACTTCAAACAGCAGGATGAGGCTAATTTGCGGGATTGACATCAGTCATGGCCCCCCAAATCCCATGCCCAGTAAGTCCCATAAAAATATCTGGCCTACCATGAGCTGAATAAGTCTCATAAAAATATCATGGCCTACCCTCAGAAAACCAGGTTGCTTTCTCCTTAAGTCTCTATTTTGACCTTCCCACAAATTGGAGGCATTAATCCAGGTATCTGGCTGCACAGAAAAAATTTAGATCATCTGGAAAATCTGTCATTTATAACAACACTGACCAGTGGTTCAGTTTCATTTCAGCTCAATGGCAGGGATTAATTTCATGCCACTTTGTCTAATTAGATGATGTCTATTATAGAGGTCTCTAGGGTATATGTAATAATGAAGTAGGAATCCCTCCAGAAGCTTCCTTTAGTAATCAACTATGGCTCATTTTGGAGAGGTCTTCACAGTCATCTAAGGGCAAAATGATCTATTGGTGGTGTTTCTTTAAACACTGGAAGGTCATCTTATGACCACCCCTCACGCACATGTCACCATATTTTGGGAAGGGAGGGAAGGTAATGTCTGGCTTCAACACAGAGCATAGTCCCAGAGATGTGTGTGGTGCTTGGAGAAAGAACATGCTATCTCTAGTTGTCCATCTCTGTCAGCAGGACCTACACCAATTAAGAGTGTAATCTGACAGTTATCAAATATGGCCTCCCACTGGCTGGTAATGTTTATGATTCCTGGATTTGTTTGAATCTAGTTCTCAGGCAGGTCATCCAACCCATCCTATTTGTACACAGCCCCAGCCAGGTGCCACTTATCTGTCCTATAAAATAACTTACAGCTACAGCAATGGGGAAAGGCAAGGACTCCAAAAGGGCTGACAGATGTTTTGTGGTTGGTAGATAAGGTGGGACCATAATCTGCTCTTTCCCATAGATTTTTCAGCTAGGTTCCAGGAAAGAGTAATCAAATCATCATCAAGCCTATGTGACAGGACAGGACAGATCTAGTAGTCAGCTCTATTCAAGGTGTTTGCAACAGCTTAGGAGAGCCATGACAGGACATTTTCTTTCAGGAATAAAGTGGCAGAGGTGATTATGAAAGACAGAATTCATTAATGCTCACTCTCTCTCATACCTTCTGGGGTCTGAAGTGTTCTTTCCTCAGAGAACAGAGATGCTGCTCTCCCTTAAACACCACAAAATCTGTGTATAGCTATATCCTCATCTTTCTTCTAATCATCTCCTACTTGTACCCAGGCTTTTCATACAGAAGGATCAGGTGAAAAAGGGACATGGACATTTTTATAAAACTTACCAAAACCCGGGGCACCTGGGTGGCTCAGTGGGTTAAAGCCTCTGCCTTCAGCCCAGGTCATGATTCCAGGGTCCTGGGATCGAGCCCCGGCATGGGGCTCTCTGCTCAGCGGGGAGTCTGCTTCCCTTCCTCTCTCTCTGCCTGCTCTTTGCCTACTTGTGATCTCTGTCTGTCAAATAAATAAATAAAATCTTTAAAAAAAAAAAAATTACCAAAACCCTATGTCCCCCACTTAGATGTGTGTTGGCCATTGCAGGAGGACACACCAAGTAGCGTACTCAACCAACTAGTTATTATCTTTATGTTCTAAGACCATGTCAATTTAATAAGATAAGCCAAGTATCTGACCAAAATTAGGTTAGAATTCATTAGGTCCCCTTTTAGCTGGGCTGCCACCAAAAGGGTTACCAACCATGCCATCCTGAGGTGGCCATTAGGGACAAGAAAAATTAATTATGCCTAGACATAGCTCAGAAATCTGAATTTTCAAAATAGGTTTATATAAACCCCCCATTTTGTCCTGATCATTATGACAATTATCCAGGAAGTGGCCAAGGGAAGATGATCCATTTATGTAGAAAGACACAGTCAGTGACCAAAGTGTCTTTTTAAACTGTGGACCAGGATGAGGTAAGGGAGCTAAAGTCAGAGAGAAGATTTGAATTCAATTATTTTATGAGGCTATTTTAAAAATCAACAATATCAGATGATTGAGAATGGTCAAGTACATGGAAGATCATCAAAACCTTGCTATCAACTCTAGTTCACTGGCTTCTGTGGTAAGAGTTACATGATTGTCAAACTGCAAATGAACTGGAAAGCTGAAAACCTGACACCTATTAGTAGCCAAAGTTGGCTGATTGGACTGGAAATGCAATAGCATAATCTGTAAAGTATCAACAATGGTAAGGTACCACTGATAACCCTGAGGGGGGGCAGTTTTAGTCAATCTGCCATAAAGATTCCTACAATCTGCCAGACTATAGTTTTCCAAGTAGCAGAGCAAACATTTAGGCAACAGTCCAAGAATCATTCAGTCTATAACTAGGTTCATCAAGGGTAGTAATGCCTAGAGCTATGAGAACTGTCTTATGCTCCGCCCAAAGAGAGAAATAACCACAGTCATTTTTTGGTTCTATATGGCTGGCACTGAGGCTGAGGAGCCAGAGTTGCTTATTAGACACTGCCAGGTTTCTGCTCATCTGAATCATCAATGAACTAGGCCCAGATATTTTAGGAGAAGCTCTGTGAATTTAGGGCACCACTCAGGGCACATAGCCAGTAGCTTTATTTTAGTCTGCAGAGATGACAGACGATAGGAAGTATTTTATGTGTCCCACTAGCACTTTTCCAGATGTGGCTCTTACTGATCAGAAAAATCTTTATGAACTTTCATAGTACAAGCATGTGAAACATTAATATCAATTATACATCCAGCAAGGGAAGCCACAACAACGGTACATTGAATTAACCCAAAGGGTCCCATCTACAAGTTCATTTTAACTTCCTTTCCCCATTGCAAATCTTGTCCAAACCCCATTAGTTGAATTTGGGCATCCATTTCCCCACCATGGGACTGTATAGGACAATACAATCCTGCCTGTACTAAACAGAGCTGTAAAAATTTGAGTGCGTATCCTCTCCAAAGTTTTTCAGGTTACTAGGATGAATAAATATGGACTTCAGTCCCAGTTGGGGACAAGGAAACTTAAATTTTCCCCCCTAATTATCTTTCTTTGCAAAGCAACTGAGATCAAGCTAGAGAGGAAAGAAGGGAAAGGAACTGTAGAAGATGGAAGTACCGTTGTTCTATTAAGTAAGGCACATTTACTTTAGGTTTCCAGTGACATGGTGGCTGTTCATGGTTCAACCAAACAAAATTCCAATGTTAGTGGTATACCACAGGCCTTTATCAACCAACTTCATTATCAGTTACATGAATATTTTAGCTTTAGGGACCCTTTGATTTAGTAGCCAGTGACACACTGCTTTGAGATTGTTGCTGTCAGGTTTGTACATTTTGATTCCCTTGGGATTGACTTGCACCAACAGAGAACTGTGAATCCATTTTAATCTATGTCATTTTAAAATAAAATCCATCTTAATCTATATCATTTGCTATCCTACTGACAAAATAGTATAGTTTAGGTTCATACCTAGTTTCAACATAAAGGCTAGGGGAAATCCCTGTGGTGTCAGAGCTGACTGTGATAAGGTACCTAAAATTCCTTGTGTCAGTTTTTATTCTCCAGAGAGTGAATTCCATTGGTATCATTAGCCCAATCAAGGCAGTAAGAGTCCAAAGTCTAGTCAATGTCTCATCTATGGTTTCTCAAGGGAATTTATCTGTCTAGGCAATCTTCCTGAGGGGGCCTAATTTCCCTTATGGCAGCCATGACCCACAAAAGGAAACAAAACAAAACAACAAACAAAAAAAACCTTGAGACCTTTTACGGTCATCTCCGAGTGGATCTATGTTAGACATGCTAGACTATGGAGAGACTGAGTCACAAAACTGTTAGTTATTGTCATTTTCTTCTTAACAAGCAGTAAATGACAGCCTTCTCACCCCTTTACCTCTCTAGTAAGCCAGATAATGTTCTAAAATTTCCCTAGGTCCTACCCATATTACTCATGGATTTTCCTTCTTTCAGCCCAGTGTAGTGTGCATTCTTTAGTTATTATCTGAAATGGGTTTGAAAATTCTATTTATTCAGGATGACTCATAGTAATAGTTGCTAGCTGTTATAGTGGGGCAGACCTAAGACTGACTGCTGTATTGTCAAGGAATCCTTCCCCTTCACCATAGAGGAAGAGTTAGCAACAACCAGGCCACCATTCATACATCTGTCTATGAGCGTACTTCTTGGTACCTGGCCTACAAACAACTCCCTAACATTTCCTCATTAATAGATAATTTAAAAAAGGATCATTTACTGCCAGACTGGCCATACAATTTGGCTGCTCTGTTTACTATTGATTCCTATGGGTTTCCCTGAAATACCATTAATTGCCCCATAAGGCCCTAACTTTTCCTCTTCCAGAAAGTGTGTCTTTGTCAGTATCCCACTACCAAACTGTACAAAACTGTGAAGGGTGTGAGATTTTACTCTATTTGGGAGCTAACAAGTTAGCCTGCCACAGTTTTATAAGTCCCCATCATAGATGTCAGAAATCTTTTTCCAAGTCAAAGAACTTAATTACTCATAGCACAGCAAGCAGCATGAAAACCAACATAGATTGTACTGAGGCACTGAGACCAAGTTCTCACAGAGCAAATCAAAGAGGGCTAGAAAATAACTGCACATGCAATGGGTTGTGCTCCAGGAGATGAACTCTGAAGTTGGAAACCCAAATCTTTTATAATGGATAGTAAGCATGCCTGACTATGCCCTGGAAGGAGACATTATCTTCATTATACCAGACAGCAACCACAGCTGCTTCTTCTTCTGGAGGGAAATACCATTTCTATCTTCCAAGTCTGTTTCCATATAAACATCCTTAAAAATTTCATCTAAAACAAAGGCTTTTCTCCCAAGGCACAGAGAAACATGAAAGACCCCTGGGTATTTTCTCTCATCTCCTCTCTACATATTCCACCAGAGCTCAGGAACCAGGCACCTAATTCCAAGACTCAGAATGCTGAGATCTTTCTCATCTCACCACAGTTAGTAGATCCTCTAGATCATAAACATTTCCAAGAATTCCTGTTCTATTAGGACATATATCAGCTTAAAAATCAAGGCATTCAAAGCAAAGTATGTTGTACAACATGAATTCTTATTCACTTTTCCAGTTTTCTTACTTCTTTTCACTCCTCCTCTTACCCTTTTCATGGAAAATGTTTCTTACGTGATAGATTATATTCCTAAAATTAAATACTGTTTTAATAAATAAAATAGATTCTATTTTATTAAATGTTTTACTTAGTATGTTTAGAACATGACTAACAAACAAACAAACAAAAAACAACAGCAAAAAACCCCAAACTCCTTTATTCCAGACAGCAATATGAAAACCTAGAAAAATATAGGCTGTACTCAAATAAAGATGGAGACAATATTGTTAAGGTTATGAGAAAGGAAGATTTACACTGTGCATAGGACTTAGAATTGTGATTTCCCCTCAAATATGAGAATTGCATTATCGGATGAAGTTGAGGAGTGAGCAGTCTGCCTCCTATTTCATTTAGTTGATTAAGTTTTAGAGAGGAGATAAGATTTCAATTCAATAACTCTAAGATATGTTGTTTCAACCCCTTACCTTAATAACTTTAGTCAGGTTCTATGTAAGGTGCTTACAGAAAAAGATGATGGAAAACCAGAGTTTTGGTATAAGATCAGAGTAAATGTTAGGATATTTACAGCAGAATGCACTAATGGTTCAAATTAATTCATTCTAACATGATGCACTTAGGCTATGTCTAGCTCAGCCACAGGAAAACATTCAAAGTCTAGAGTATGTACATATATCCAGCAATGCATGATCACAAAAAACTATTCTTTATAAAATGAACTGAGAGTAAGTTTCCCCTCATCATCCTAAAGTATATTGTATTCTTTTTCTAAAAGCATACTGTATTGTAATTTAGAGAATTAAAAAAAAAATCCTAACTAGTTAATATCAACCACTTGTCTTTTGTCAAACTACCCATGAATAGGATTCCCATTTACAGAATAACAAGGCTCTAGAATAATTCTTTTGCAGTTTTTTTTTATAATGAAGTATTAACATTTCTGAGATGCATATATGACTTTAGGAATGCTTCCTATTTCTTTAACAATGAGACATCTCAGCATTTACTGACAGTGAGGTGGAAGGAATTACATTTTACACCATAAAAGTTGCTTTCTTTTCTAGAATGCAAGTGATATGAAAGGTGAGGTGTCTGACATGTCCTTTAAAGATACAAGGACAGGGACGCCTGGGTGGCTCAGTTGGTTAAGCGGCTGCCTTCGGCTCAGGTCATGATCCCAGCGTCTTAGGATCGAGTCCCACATCGGGCTCCTTGCTCAGCGGGGAGCCTGCTTCTCCCTCTGCCTCTGCCTACCACTCTGTCTGCCTGTGCTCATGCTCTCTCTCTCTCTAACAAATAAATAAAATCTTTAAAAAAAAAAAAGATACAAGGACAGAAAATCATGCCATTTCCCTCTAATTTTAATTGTTCTAGTCAGCAACAATTTTCCAGCTCCCTGACAAGGAAGGGAAAAAATGGTAAATTAAGTTCTTATGTACAAATCTGTTCAAGGACCAGAATTCTCCTGCCTTCATATAGAAACCACTGGATCATCACAGGGTTTACTTGAGTTCCAGGGAGAAAACTATTCAAACTTATGCCTGGATTGCACAGGTGATCCCATCTGTCAGTCTTTTGAGACCCTTTCTGCTCTCTCTGGCCTTAATTGTTCTTTATTTTCTCTATTGGCAAGAGAGCAGTAGTCAAGGCAAGCTGGGAACCAGAGTGTTATCAACTTGTTTGTGATGCTTTATTACCTGGCTTTCTGCTAAGCTCCAATAACAAGGAAAGGTGGTACTGGCCTGTTAATAATTAATAGCACCCAGTGCAAATGAAGTACTTCTGTCATAGGGCTTCATCAGTAAGGTCACAGTACAATAGGGGTTGCAGGTTCTGTAAGCATGAGTGGTATTTGCATATGTCAGAACAGACCATGCATGCTAACAGTACAAACACTTCACATCTGCTTCTGTTTACTCCCATGCTAACACCCCAAAGTACAGGAGTCCTGTGTTAATTGCTCAGTTACATACAGACTGTTGATATGTTCTCCACAGAGCTTTTCATAAGTGCACTGTTGCAAATAAACTGCTAATGACTTTGCTTATTCCAGCCAACCTTTTAAGGAAATCTACAACATACCCGCAGATTAATGATTCCTCTATTTAGCAATGTGTCTTGTGACTAGGTTTGCATAGAGGCAGTATCAATTAAGTAGCAATTATCTGCAAAGTGGAAAAAAAAGAGGGAAGATATAAATAAGTAATGAGTGTGATGCTAAAATCTCTGAGAACAAATAGAATTGAACTCTGAGGCAAGGGCACCGACTAGTGAACATTTTTTCCCATCTTTTCTCATACCTAAACCCCATACAGTCCTCAAGAGAACCAAAATGAGAACAGACACTTAAGTTCTTAAGTAATTTTTCATATTTGATTTTCAAGAAGACCACTAATTTGAAACAGCCTAGAAACAAGAAAATAGGGCTGAACATAAACATCATTAACAAGATAGTTTATTAAAAAAGAAAAGAAAAGAAAAGAAAAAATTGCCTCTATAAATGTTTAGCTTATGAAAGGACCTGACTAAAAACATACAGGATTTTCTGTGTCTTATCAAAAGGAGTCAGCACAGAGTCCCAATTTATCTCTCTAATCTTGTCAATGAATAGCAGTACCTCAAAAGACATAATCTGGAAAATTCTGCATTATCTGGCTCTAAAGAAAAAGACCAAGCTGTGTTCTGAGGATATGCGTAACACCTAGATTGTTGGGGTTAGTAACAAACTTTATAAAATCTACTTTTATTTACTAATCTTGGTTTGTAACAACCAAATGGTTCTTTCAGCTCAGGCGCATCTCAGGAGATAGGGAGGCAGAGACCACAGTGTCCATGCAGGGAAAAAGATGGGGCCATTTGGCTATGGTCCTTATTAACAAAGATGGTTTTGACCCCTCTTCATCCCCAACAACAACGGACTAGGCCGAATGAATTAAAGCAGAAAGCCAAATGTTTTAAGATTTCTCCAGATGATCTAGAGCCCAATAGTTCCTTTGACACCTTTTTTCCTCTCAAGGCTGACTAGGATAGGTCAAAAAACAAAACAAAACAAACAAAACAAAACAAAACAAAACAAAAAAAAAAAGGAAAAGGAAAAAGAAATAACCTATAGCAATCATATTTTCTAAATCCTAAATGAAGACCAGTGGTTTGACAAATATATATGGAGAAAGACAATTAGAAATGTGAATGGTATTGGCTAGAAAATGGTTAGATTCCGTGATAAAAATACCCAGTAAAACAGAAGTTTAAGGAACAATGAAGTATATTTTGCTGCAACATTCCATTCCTAAGTAAAGCTCCCAGCTGCTGGGCTGCTCTGCTCCATCTGGTAAGTCAGGAATTGTGGAGGCCACTGAATATACCACCCAGATTTTCTTAAAGAAAACCTGCTGTGAGACTAGCTGTTGTACCTTCAGATCTGCCCAGACATTCATGTTGTGGCCACCCTAATGCGCAGGCTACTCCCAGTCAATGAATAAGTGTGATAGGGGCACGAGAACCAGGACATTTTTGTCCAACGCAAGACTCCTCTAATGAGAAATTTTGTTCAAGGACTCCATATTGCCTTGACCGAGACTTCTCAGAGATGCTCTGCAGTCTGGAGCACACCCCACTTCCTTCTCCTTCCTTCCTGCTCTCCATCCAGAGTATCAGAACTACACTATCTATTTATTTATTTATACTATTTAGCCCAAAGTCTCTCCCCACATCTCCTTCGCCCTCTCCCCTTTACATTTCACAAATGTTCCCTTTAATATTTGCTGTAAGTTCAGGCTCATATAGGTGCATTATTTTCTAGTAATTGAGCAGTTGTTGAACAACTGGAGGTACCTATTCCCTTATCTGAAACTCTTTGGGCCAAATGTGTTTCTGAATTCAGAATATAGTGCATCCTGCAGCAGCTGGAGGAGTCAGTTAAGTGTCCAACTCTTGATTTCAGTTCAGGTCTTGATCTCATCAGGGTCACTGAGATTTAGCGTGGAGGCTGCTTGAGATTCGTTTTCCCTCTGTGCCTCCCCAGCTCCTCTGCTCACAGGCACACGTGTTCTCTCTCTCTCGATCTCTCAAAAAGAGAGAGAGAGAGAAAGAGAGAGAGAATATGGTGCATCTACTTTATATTATATACTGAACGCCATTTGGGGTACTCCACAGTAACTATGCAGCAAAACCCAAACATGCATACAAAGTAGGATAAATAGAGGCTATGTGATTGTACATAAATATAGGTCAATTTTTGCCAAAAATACATCTAGATCATGCCGGGAATTATTTCTAAATATACCACAAAACAAATAAACAAAAAAAAGGAAAGTGAAGGTTTTTGGTTTTCAGAACTTTATGGATGCGAGAATTGTGAACTATTTATCTTTTTTGCTATTACTAATTTCAATTACTATCAGATTCATAATTTCTCCCTCTTTATATTATTCATCTATTAGATCCTAATCCAATGGTTCTCAAGCTTCAATATCAATACGGATCTCCTACAGGTAGTGTCAACTCTCAAATTTTTATTCAATAGGTCTAGTGTAAGGCCTAGAAAACTGTTTTTTAACAAGCTGGTCAACCCCATCCTCACCTATGACCTTGATACAGAAAATTTGGAGATTCAAACTTCAAAAATACTGTTCTAGACTGTGAGTTCGCTTCTCACTCTGGTAAACTATTAGTATCACCAGTTCCAGGTTTAATCTCATGGGTTTTTGAGGCCCATCGTTTTTTTAAACATAGAACCAGCTAACTAGCTTATTCTCTTTTTCTCCCTCTTTGACTCTAGCTCGAGTTTTGCAGGTAGGTCATACAGCCATTCACTTCCTAGTGTGGTATTCACCAATAACTCTTCAGGGATATTTACCTTGGAATGACATGAGTCAGCGTTTTTTTTTTTTTTTTTTTTTTTTTAAACTGAAATAGAGCTGAATAGTTTCTCCTTATCTTCGAGTATCTGTCTCACCAGAGTATGAGCTTATAGAATTATGCAGGGGTATACCAGTTCCCATGGTAGTTGGGAGTTCTAAGGATGGAAAACTATACATAAGTATAATGGGTAAGTGAATCCACAATAGGAATAGCAAGACGACTGGCATAAAATGTATTTGTAAGTGCACTCTCAATTCAGTACTACTTTTAGCTTGGTTCTCTTGCAGGACCAGTTTTCTTTTGAACTAGTAAAACAGTTGTATTTCTAAAGGCTCCTTTCCCTTTCCAAAGATATTCTTATTTCTATTTTAAGTTGAGTGCTTCCAGAAACTGGAGACTAATCAGAGACTGTAATGGGATATGTTAAGAAGACAGGTAAAGGAAAAAAAACCGTGTCTGTAAAAGGGTCCAGGTATTTATTTGGGTAATATGTTTACTGCCAACAAATATTTGTTCACCTCTGATTTTGAATTTAAATCTTCTGCTGGGGTGCCTGGGTGGCTCAGTGGATTAAGCCTCTGCCTTCCACTCAGGTCATGATCTCAGGGTCCTGGGATCAAGCCCCGCATCAGGCTCTCTGCTCAGGGGAAGCCTGCTAAACCCTGCCTCTCTGCCTACTTGTGATCTCTCTCTCTGTCTGTCAAATAAATAAATAAAATCTTAAAAAAAAAAAAGTCCTCTGCTAAAAACAGCTTGAATGGTCATTAATATTAATATTAATACGGGTAAACACAAGAAAACCAAAGTCCAAAAGCATCCTTTTAAATTACATGAATACCATTATTTCTACAGGTTTCATGATTATCAAACTGGGGAATATGATATTTTGCTAGAATTTAACTGGAATTAGAGGTTAAATGAAGTATATATCCCTAGGGAATCAATTTTAAGAAAATGTTAGAAGAAGCTAGTAATTTTTATGCTAAAATAAGCAGAGACATTATGGTATAAAATACAAAGTTTGTATGCTTGAATTAGTAAAACACACACTTATTAAGAAATACCATAAACGAAAATGCCTTTTTAGACTAAGACCTCATAACCTACAGAGGTCTGTCTTCTTTCTCAGTGATTCAGGGTAAGCTGGTGGGAAAGTTTAGAAAACAGTACAGTTGATTGTGACATGTGTGGTTAGGTATTTCCTGTAAAGCATGTAAACGTGCCTACTTTATTATTCTAGTGCCTGCTCCTGGATTCTCCATCTCAGCTTGCAATATATGGAGTTGAAAGCTGTATGAAAATCATGCTTTAGTTGTGCTACCAAGGATATGCAACAGGATGTTAAAATTGAACTATTTCTGACTCTGTTTTGGCTAAAGCCCCAAAACAATATTTGCCAACTATTCCACATTCTAAAGTTAGACCACCTATGTAGGACTTGCAAAGAAATACAGGAAATAGAGAAGGAACCCACAGGCCCTTTCTCCCTTCAGGTAACAACCTATATAGCTGGGGCTGAGTAGAAGCTCTAACTTAGATGAAGTTTGACCTTACACGGACTAGACATTTTAATTGCTGAAATGAGACTTTCCTTTGTGATGAGAGGTGATCAGAGGACTTTTTATTACCTAAGAGTGACCAAAAAGTCACAGGATTTCCTCTCTATTTCATCTGAGTAGCAGAGCAAATAACCCTACAGAGTGGGTCTGAATGGGCAGTGGAAGGAAAATAAAGTTTTTTTCTTTTTTACTATATGCCTGTGCCTGGGACATGAATCAGGAAGAAAGAAGCAGTATAAGAAAACATTTAAGTTTTCTATTGATTCTTTTCTTTGCATTTGTTGGCTTTAAGGGGTTATAATGCTTGCTTTTATGAACCTTAATCTTTTACCAAAACAGGACTTTTCCTTTCCACTGTACAACACATTCTCTGCTTACCTCTGTTACATGTCATGAACTCATTCGCCATTCAATGCTGTTCTTGGTGTTCATTTTATCCATATTTCACTTGCTTTAAAATACTGGAATGATATTGTGTATCATCTTCTATGGGCTCCATCCATATTTTCCCATTTGATGATGCTGGGATAACTTTCAGATTTCATAGGAAGTGTCTCCCAATTTCCAGAAATACCTTCAGCAGAAAACAGCACAGAAAATTACATTGTAAAGAACAGACAAATAAATAAATACGGGTTATAACTTCACCCCAAAAGTGTTTATCACTGGGTCTACAAATTCCTGACCTGCTTACCTGTTTACCTAAGTAGGAGAAATAGACTGGAATCCAGGATATATAAATCAATCCAGTCCTCTTATTATGAGAATGCTACCTTCCAGATCATAGGACATTTTTCCAAAGTGAGTAAAGAAAATTTGTTTTACCATGAAGGAAATATTTTTTTCTAGAAAAATCTTAATTATATGAGAATTATCTTATTCTCTAAAACCACAGACATAGATTCACACTGAGATATTTGCTGAAAGTTAAATTTCAAATATTGAGAGATGTTAAAAAAAATGGATCTTGAGAACATGCTAATGATAGATACAGATATTTATTGAGCACCTATTAAGTGTTAGGCACTGTACGGGATTCTGGCCACATGCTGATAATGAATGGATGATTCCTGATCTTTAGATGCTCAAAGGGTAGAAAAGAAAATATACATAAGTAAATTAATACTTAGAATTATACATATAATAAGAAGATATATAAATGATAAAATGAGTAATGACCATAGGAAAGAAGGTTATCTCTGTAAGGAAATCAGGGGGCCTCCTGGTCAAAGGTCAAGTCAGCAATGGCTTTTGAAGAACAGACCAGGAGAGGATGGGAACCTTAAGTAGAAAAGCAGAAAGTGCAGACTCCCACACCCAAAGCAGTGTGGTGTATTCAGAAATCCCACTAGCAGGATAGAATAGCTGGAACATTAAGTGGACATGGATAGGAGTGATTAGGGCCAGTAAAGGAGCCTAAGGTGGTGGGAAAGGACAGGTGATGAAAGAACTTTGCTGAGGAACTTCATCTTGAAAGCAATAGGAAGTCAGTTAGGATTTTATGTGCATGAGAGAGATGAGCAGATCAGTGATTTAAAAGAATTCGTGTAGCTAAAAATAAGACATGAAGTAGAGGGTAGGGAAACTTGCACATAAAAAGAAACCAGATGCCTAGGGGCAGAGGAAGTAGAGAGAGGAGAAGAAGAATAAGAAAGAGTTTAGAAGGAGAAAGGGAGGGAAAGAAAGAGGGAAAAGAGGAAAGGAGAGAGTGAGCTGTGAACAAGAAGAAAGATGGGAAATTGTAATTCAATTAAAGAAATAACTTGCTCGAAATTTTGAAAGTTAGGTGTAGTAGGCAGAATAATGCCTTCCTCCCTTGCCCCAAGAGGTTCCATCCTAATCACTGGAACTGGTAAATATGTTACCTTATTTGGTGAAAGGGACTTCTATGTAATTAAGTTAAGGATTTACAAATGGGGAAATCAGCTTGGATTGGCCAGGTGGGCCCACTGTAATCACAATTTAGTCACTTCAAAGTCTTCTCTGAGTGTTCTCACATCTGAGTCAGTTGACTTCATTAGGTCTTGGAAAGTTTTTATATTTTTCTGCTTTTGGGGGCATTATTTCTTAAAATTAAATTCCAGACTAGTTATGTATGAAAGAATACTAGAAACCAAGGTAAATAATCTCTATGTTCAGAAATTGTTCATCTCTCCTTTCATCAGGTGGTTAAATTGGGCTTGTTTCAATGTGTTCAGTAGTTTACCTGGATTTCCTTGCACCTGCTTCAAATTATTTCAGTGGTAGACACCTACACCCTGTGTTTAGTGTAGGGGCTGTGGTTGCCCAAAGATTTTCCTGTATACCCGTGTCCCCATTTCTCTCCTTGCTCTTGCCCTCCAAAGACAGAGTCCGTTGTTGCTTGTTACTCAAGCACTAGCGTGTGGCTCTATGGAGGAAGTGGTGCTTTCTACTTGGCCTCCATCCTCAGTGTTACACAGGGCTGTACCTTGGAGCCTTAGGATAGGGCTTTTGCAGTGTTGTAGTTCCCCTTCCAGTGGCAGACAACTCCCTTCTTCTTAGCTATAACAGAATGCTATAGGGTAGGTGGCTTATAAACAACAAGTAGTTATTTCTGACTGTTCTGGGGGCTCAGAAACCCAAAATTAAGGTGCCAGCAGATTCAGTGTCTGGTCAGGAATTGTTTCCTGTTTCACAGATGGATGTCTTTTTACTGTGTCCTCACCTGGGGGTGTGGGCGAGGGAGTGCTCTGGGGTCTCTTTGATATGGGTGCTAGTTCCATTTATGAGGTTGTACCCTCATGATCTAATCATTCCTCACAGGCCCCATCTCCAAATTCTCTCACACTGGGTTTTAAGATTTCAAGATAGGAATTTTGAGGGGACACAAGCATTTGGTCTACAGCATCCTCCACACAGCATAGGTTCTGGGGGGCAGGCAGAATTCCTTCTTATCTATAGCAGCCTGTCTTCTATCAGTGGGCATTTAGCAAGCATAACTTTCCCAGCAGCCTTAGGCATTTTTTTGTACCAGTGCAGGATCCTGGGCATAAGTTTATTTTCTGCTTCCCTTCTAGCAAAAGATGGTTTTCCCTAAGATCAAAGGAGGATGGCTGGAGAGAGGTCATATTTTCTACCCTCTTCACACTCAGTTGCAGCTGAATTCTTCCCAAAACAGGGAGTGAAGAGATTTTCCTGCCCTTGCCCAGTAGTAACCACTGGGTTTTTAAGTACAATTGACCCTTGAACAATGTAGGGGTTAGGAGCACTGATCCCCATACAGCCAAAAATCTGCATGTAACTTTTGACTCCCCCCAAACCTAACTACTAATAGCCTATTGTTGACCAGAATCCTTATCAATAATATAAACAGTTGATTAACACATATTTTGTACATTTTATATACATACCTATATATATTTATGCACACACACACAAATATTCTTACAATAAATTAAGCTAAGGAAAATGTTATTTAAAAAATCATAAGGAGGGGAGGAGTCAAGATGGCAGAGAATTAGCAGGCTGACAACATCAGGTAGCAGGAGATCAGCTAGATAGCTTATCTAACCATTGTGAAGACCTACAAATCCAATGGGAAATCGAAGAGAAGAAGAGCAACAATTCTAGAAACAGAAAATCGATCACTTTCTGAAAGGTAGGACCTGCAGAGAAGTGAATCCAAAGCGACGGGAAGATAGACCACTGGGGGAGGGGCTGGCTCCCGGCAAGCGGCAGAGCAACAGAGCACAAAATCAGGACTTTTAAAAGTCTGCTCCACTGAGGGACATCGCTCCAGAGGCTAAACCAGGGGGAAGCCCATGCGGGGTCAGTGTAATCCCGGGTCCCGCAGGGTCACAGAAGGATCGGGGGTGTCTGACTGTCGCAGAGCTCACAGGTATTAGAGTGGGGAAGCCAGCTACAGTGACAATGCTGAGGAGTGAGCTCTCAACTCGGGGTTACCTTGAACCGGGCACAGGCTGGGTGAGCTCGGAGCGCGGCCGGAGGCCAGGGAGATGGAGTGACTGAGCACTTTCCTCCAAGCGCGTGGCTGGAGGCCAGGGAGACGGAAGCAACTGAGCGCTTTTCTCCAAGCATGATCGATTGAGCACTTTTCTCCAAGCGCGACCAGAGGCCAGGGAGACGGGAGTAATTGGGCGCTTTTCTCTGAGGGCGCACTGAGGAGCGGGACCCCGAGCTCTCGGCTCCTCCAGGCCAGAGATTGGGAGACCGCCATCTTCATTCCCGTCCTCCGGAACTCTATGGAAAGCGTTCAGGGAACAAAAGGTCCCGAAAGTGAACCCAAGCGGATTACTTAGCCTGGCCCCTGGTAAGGGCGGGGCAATTCTGCCTCCAGCAAAGACACTTGAGAATCACTACAACAGGCCCCTCACCCAGAAGATCAACAAGAAACCCAGCCAAGACCAACTTCACACACCAAGGAGAACAGCAGAATTCCAGAGGAGGAGAAAGCAAATCTTATCTGGACAAAATGTCAAGGCAGAAAAATTCACCACAAAAAAAAAAAAGAACAAGAGGCAATACCGAAGGCTGGGGACCTAATCAATATGGACAATGGTAATATGACAGATCTAGAGTTCAGAGTGACATTCTCAAGGTTCTAGCCAGGCTCGAAAAAGGCATAGAAGATATTAGAGAAACCCTCTCCGGAGAGATAAAAGCTCTTTCTGGAGAAATAAAAGAACTAAAATCTAACCAGGTTGAAATCAAAAAAGCTATTAATGAAGTGCAATAAAAAATGGAAGCTCTTACTGCTAGGATAAATGAGGCAGAAGAAAGAATTAGTGACATAGAAGACCAAATGACAGAGAATAAAGAAGCTGAGCAAAAGAGAGACAAACAAATACTGGACCACAAAGAGAGAATTCAAGAGATAAGTGACACCATGAGATGACACAACATTAGAATAATTGGGATTCCAGAAGAAGAAGAAAGAGAGAGGGGAGCAGAAGGTATATTGTAGAGAATTATTGTAGAGAATTTCCCTAATATGGCAAAGGGAACAAACATCAAAATCCAGGAGATGCAAAGAATGCCCCTCAAAATCAATAGAAATAGGTCCACACCTCGTCACCTGATAGTAAAATTTACAAGTCTTAGCAACAAAGAGAAAATCCTGAAAGCAGCTCGGGAAAAGAAGTCTGTAACATACAAGGGTAAACACATTAGATTGGCAGCAGACTTATCCACAGAGACCTGGCAGGCCAGAAAGAACTGGCATGATATATTTCAGAGCACTAAACGAGAAAAAACATGCAGTCAAGAATACTATATCCAGCTAGGCTATCATTGAAAATAGAAGGAGAGATAAAAAGCTTCCAGGACAAACAAAAACTGAAAGAATTTGCAAACACCAAACCAGCTCTACAGGCAATATTGAAAGGGGTCCTCTAAGCAAAGAGAGACCCTAAAAATAGTAGATCAGAAAGAAACAGAGACAATATACAGTAACAGTCACCTTACAGGCAATACAATGGCACTAAATTCATATCTCTCAATAGTTACCCTGAATGTTAATGGGCTAAATGCCCCAATCAAAAGATACAGGGTATCAGAATGGATAAAAAAACAAAACCCATCAATATGCTGCCTACAAGAAACTCATTTTAGACCCAAAGACATCTCCAGAATTAAAGTGAGGGGTGGAAAACAATGTACCATGCTAATGGACATCAGAAGAAAGCTGGGGTGGCAATCCTTATATCAGATCAATTAGATTTTAAACCAAAGACTATAATAAGAGATGAGGAAGGACACTATATCATACTCAAAGGGTCTGTCCAATAACAAGACCTAACAATTTTAAATATCTATGCCCTAACATGGGAGCAGCCAACTATATAAACCAATTGATAACAAAAATCAAAGAAATACATCAACAATAATACAATAATAGTAGGGAATTTTAACACTCCCTCACTGAAATGGACAGATCATCTAAGCAAAAGATCAACAAGGAAATAAAGATTTTAAATGACACATTGGACCAGATGGACATCACAGATATATTCAGAACATTTCATCCCAAAATAACAGAATACACATTCTTCTCTAGTGCACATGGAACATTCTCCAGAATAGACCACATCCTGGGTCCTAAATCAGGTCTCAACCAGTATCAAAAGATTGGGATCATTCCCTGCATATTTTCAGGCCACAATGCTCTGAAGCTAGAACTCAATCACAAGAGGAAATTTGGAAAGAACCCAAACACATGGAGACTAAACAGCATCCTTCTAAAAAATGAATGGGTCAACCAGGAAATTAA